>NW_027316532.1:26184525-26302025 GCF_026437365.1 Eucyclogobius newberryi | reverse complement strand
AATTTCAGATTTTTGACTTAAAACTTTAATAACTCAGTCTCAGAAGTAGATATCAACAAATCCTTCTGTGATATGTCAAAATATTTCGAAGTACAGGATTGTAAACTTAAATCTATATTTATTAATGTAGAAACATATCGCACTTAAATGATTATTATTTCATCGTGACAGGCCTCGCTTTGACAATGTGACATGCACAAACAGGATCAACGGTGTTAGACAAAACCAATGTTTAAAATGTGTAAATACAAGGACAAGAGCCACGAAAGAGGTGTGACTTTTGAGGTGGAGGGTTCGAAACGTTCCATTATTCACGGAGATGTCATTTTACACCAAATCGAGCATCGTTTGCCGTTAAAATCCCTGCAATTGAATAAATAAAAGATTGACAGGTTTGTGGCGAGTGTAGAGACAAACAGGAGATAAACAGGACTGAACCCTTCACCAGAAAACTCACACGACCTTAAACTCTTTGTCTTATCGCACTGATGGACCGCGACATCCAACCGCCAAGACCAGAGCTGGACCGTGAATGCTTTAGTCTAACGAACGGATGCAAATGTTAACAGAGCATGAGGCGGAGTGAGGAGCAGAGTGAGGAGCAGAGTGAGGAGCAGAGTGAGGAGGGGAGAGAGGAGCAGAGAGAGGAGCAGAGAGAGGAGCAGAGAGAGGAGCAGAGAGAGGAGAGAGGAGTGGAGAAAGGAGGGGAGAGAGGAGCAGAGAGGGGAAGGGAGAGAGGAGCAGAGTAAGGAGTGAGGAGGGGAGAGGGGAGAGAGAGAGAGAGGAGCAGAGTGAGGAGCTGAATAAGGCGTGGAGAGAGGAGCAGAGAGAGGAGCAGAGTAAGGAGTGAGGAGCAGAGTAAGGAGCAGAGAGGAGTGAGTAGCAGAGGGAGGAGCAGAGAGAGGAGTGAGTAGCAGAGTGAGGAGCAGAGTGAGTAGCAGAGAGAGGAGCAGAGTGAGGAGCAGAGAAAGGAGCAGAGTGAGGAGCAGAGTGAGGAGCAGAGTGAGGAGCAGAGTGACACAGTTATGACATAAGACACTGGAGCAAGCGCGGCATTAGTGACAAACACCTGACTCTGGTTTGTGAAGCTTCAAGTGCAGCGTTTGTTGAGGCTTTGATCACGTTAACATAGATTCAAAGTGACTAATCGATCATCTGTTGGTGAATTAATGAGGTTTGGAGGAAGAAATGTGTCTATTTTTGTGTCAAATGGCTCGGATTAAAAGCCACGTGTTTGTATTTAATCAGGGAAAATGAAAGTCATTGCTCAATAAAAGCAAAATCATGACTTATTCTGCTCTTTTTATTCATTTCAGAAGTGCCGTTTACTGAAAAATCGGGGAAACTAAAGACTTGCTGCAACTTGTTAAAAGTCACACAGAACAATGGGTTTTATTATTATTATTAAATGTACTTTGTTAGAGCTTTGTGTGGGAAATATATTAAGCTTTAACTAATGTATGTACTATCCAATAAATAATCATTATAATTCAATACATTTCACGAGAATTTACCCAAAAATGTTCTTTTAAATAATATATCTTTGTAGTTAATGAGAGCAATTTAGAAATGGAAAGAGGATTGACTGGTATTTACAGTAAACGTTCACTTTCAGCACCGTTTCAGCCCTAGTGGACTTTTTTATGGCACTTTTTAGAGTATCATAAAGCGTTAATGTTTGTAAAGTTGTGTTTGTTTGCGCGCTGACCCTGGATGTGTTGCTGCCAGTGGTGGAAGAAGCACTCGAGTAAAAGTACTGATACAGGGGCAAGAAAATACTCAAGTAAAAGTATCTCATTATAAAAAAAAAAAACACTACGTGAGTATTGAAGTACCTTTTGAAAATGCACTTTTAGAGTAGAAAAGTAAAAGTATTTCAGGCAGATTTGGCGTCTTGGCCTCTTCCAGGTTCATTTCTCATTCATTTTTGCCATAGAAATATTTAAATAATACGAGTTAAAACACATGTAAAACTTTTTCTGCTATTTCTTTTAAATAACTTAGCTGTTTAAAGAGTTTCAAAACAAATCTTAAATAAATAAATGTATAGGTCTTAAGCTCTTTATGCAACATTTTCTAACATTTAATACACAATTTTTCATCTTGATGAAGAATTGACCCGATTTTTGGTCAAAAGAAGCGACTGAATTATCACTAATCGACCATTTTTATTCATGTATTTTTGTCAGAACCTGGATTTTAAGTCTAAATCTTTAGGCAGGACGTCTCAAACCTGCAGAAAAGCACTTTTACTTTTCACTTCAGTCTCAAAACGCAGCGTAGTAAAAAAAACAACAACGACTACATTTTAGAGCCGTTTTCTGATGTAAATTTCACGTCCGTACAGCACTTTTACTGTCGTGCTTTGTGACTTTCCACCACTGTCGTTGCCGTTGGCGATGGATGCGAGGATGCGAGCATGCGGACATGCAAAGCCTGCCTCCCTGCATCGCACTACATGGTTACTCCCCCCCCAGTCTCACCCTCTCTGCCTCTCTCTGTCTCCCCCCCCAGTGCTCAGTTATTAGCGTTATCAGCGTGAGCCCTCCACCAGCCAATCAAATCGCCCGGGCACCCTGCGGCCCTCAGGAACCTGCGGTCACACAGGAGAGTCAAAGTTACACACGGATTCACACACGCCGTCGTAAGTACACCACAAAGACGGCGAGGAGGGAAAAGCCGGGGTCACGGTGCACAAAGTGGCTTTTTTTAATGCGTGAAACATGACAATGAATGACAACGTGACAAAAAACAAGATGCTCCACTTTTTTCTGTTTCTCACAGTAAGAGCCCAAGATGATTTACACTTACTTAGTGTTTTAATGTCATAGCAATACACAAACGCTGTACATTTACGACACAGATGTAAATGCAATACAATGTTCGAGAGTGACAGACAGAAGCAGACACGAAACACATAAATAAGACAAATTAAGAAAATAAAAATCCATACCTTAGTCCAATAGTGTTTTTTTTTTTTTTTTTTTTTTAAATTGGGTACAATCAACATCTTAAAATCAAAAATACTTACAGCAGTGTCGTTTGTCTGATATTATATAAAAAAGTTAAAAAGTATTTATAAAACACTTTGATCGATGGGATGTGGCTGAAGCTCCGCAGAGGCACGCCGCAAGTTACAACACGATTGACGTCGTTTTAACAGCGTTTATTAGCGCTCGCCACGAAGTTTTGATGTCGTTTTATGTCTATCCATTTTGTGATTTGAATGCATTTTTTTCCAGTCGTGTGAAGCACTTTGAATTCGTGCTCTACAAACAAACTCGACTGGCCTTAGCTTTTTCAACATCAAGTTTTAAATGTTATTATCATGGCGACGCTCTCTTTAATTGTCCGTGTAATTCCTCAATCGTCATTTCAGTCTTTTTAAACACATTTTCAATCAAATAAATGCTGAAATATGGCGACGGACGGCTTCTAAATTGAGAATATTTACGGACAAAGTGTATCATTGGTGAAAATAAGAAATCGTTTATTCTTTTTTTCCAACGTTTTGATTTAATAATGCCACGGTCACTGTCATAAACGCTCTTTTCCTGTGCGTTTTAAGAGTCTGCGTTGTCCGGATTACGACTTCGAACGTCAAAACACGACCAATTAAGTTGAACGGACAAAAGTCTTCGGCGTGGAGAGGATGAGCGGCGAAACGTACTCCCTGCGGTAACGGACTTGGACCCTAAACCTTTTGTCAATCGTTTCTGCATGGTTTTCGTGTTGTAACTTTGCTCGTGTGACTCTGGGACGGCCTAGACTCGCACGGCAGCAGAAACCTCTTCTCACCCCCACACACACACACACACACACACACACACCCCCACACACCCCCACACACCCCCACACGCACCCCCGCACGCACGCACGCACACACGCACACACACACACGCCCCTTCAACAAAGTCAGACACGATGGAAGATGAACGGCGAACACAGCGAGCGATAAGAGACAGGCGGAGGGGGTTACGCGGGGGGGAGACGGGGTGATTGTCCATGCAGCGGGGGGGAATGAGGGGGGGACGACAGTGTCAGATATACGTCACGGCACCTTTAGAGTTCTTCTCCAAAGTGATGTCTACGTAAGTGGTGGGCACGTAGCCCTCCTCGCCGCTCTGCTTCCGCGCCCGCGTCCAGCCGTCGCCTTTGTCCGGCTCAATGATGTACAGCACCTTAGCGGGGGCGGGGGGGGAAAAAGGGTTATGTTAGCGGGAGGATTTGGATACGCGCTCGACGTAGCGGTTTTAGGGTATTTCCCCCCCCTCACCTCGTCTTCGGCCATCACCAGCGTCCCCTCGTCGTGACCTGAAGAACCAGAAGGAAAAATGTGACGCAGTGTTGGCGGCGCATTTAGGGGGGACACCTTTGGGGGATGATCGTTAAGAAAAATGGCTACCGTATTTTCCGGACTATAAGTCGCACCTTTTTTCATAGTTTTGGCCGGGGTGCGACTTATACTTATATTTATACTCCGGAGTGACTTATATGTGATATTATTTGTTATTTTCACACTTGCAACTGCATTTCATACTCCAGTTTCTTTCTTCTCTATTCATTTTTTGGCTGGTGCGACTTATACTCCGGTGAGACTTATAGACCGGAAAATACGATAATTGGGATTGGATTTGCGATTTATGCTTTAATAATTGGATTCTGGACATGGCCTAGCAGATTTAAAGCAGGGTTTAGACTTTACTTTGTCATTCAGGGAGGAAAAATGGTGCTTATAAATTGCAGCCTTTGCCTTTTGCTCGTTGTGTCCGTTCAATTTGCGATTTCGATTGGATTGCGCTGACTCTTGCAGCCACGATGATGAACTTCTGATATTATTGATCAGAAATCAGCCAAAACGTGTTTGAAAATAAAGAGACTTGCGCAAAAGTGAACGGACAGTAAAGTTAAACAAAAAGTTGTAATATCTCCAAAACAGCAACAGCAACATTATGATTTTTTCTCCTACCAATTATAGGTATTGATAGTTTTGTGAAAGTTTTTGAGAAGATGCAACATTTTAAGATTTAATGTATTGTTTATAATAATAAAAAATGGCAAAAAAGAGCTGATAGAAAATAAAAAAGGAAAAAAAACATCCAAATAAGGGTATAAATTGAAACATTCTACCCCAAAAAGACATATTTCAACACATTTCTATTGGATTGGCTTAATATGGTCTGAATATTGTTATCGGGACACTGTGAGATATTTATTATTGTCAATATCTCTAAATACACTCCATTTTTGGTAATTTAGCTTGTTTGTTTGTGTCGTTTTACCGTCATACGAGTACAGAGCTTTGCAGTGTCCGATGACGGGCAAAGGGTCGTCGTCGTCGAACTCGTCGTCGAACTCGTGCGCGTTGCCGTGGCCCGTGGGTGGCGGGGGAGCGCGGTGATGAGGGCTGCTGTGCTCCTGACTCGTGTCGTCTGTGTAACTGCCCTCAGGACTGGAAGTGCAATGCGGCGGAGAGTTTTCATTGCATTTCATCATACATCATAGTGCATACGTCATTTCATCGACATCACACTGATCTCTTGTACGTTTCGTCTCAATTTGGTTACGGTTTAGATGGATTTAATGCAATTCAAGCTCAAGTGTTAGAAGAACAAGCAATAGAACTGGATTATGTTTAAACAATCATCCAATTGCAATAATTCTGATGAGTATTTCCACTTTAAAAACATCCAGATGACTTAAATATGAACTGCTGAACTAAAACAAGGATCCCATGCATTTAGGAACATGTTTGTAAAGGTCTAAACTTCAGGAATAGATTTTATACATAACAATTGCAATTAATTACATGATTGTCCAAAAGTAACTCACGATTAAACCGCGGTCTGTGAGAACGCTAACTGCCAATAGTTTAACACACAAGTAGTTCCGGCGACAGTTAAATCACATTCTATATCACTGCTCTGAGGCCATCGCCCTAGCAACGGATAAACAAATGCTGTGAGGGGACAAGCTTCATGTAAAACACAGAAATAACAAATATCTCAGACGTTCACAGACAGAGAACAGGCTTTTTTTGAGTCAAAGGTGAACTATTTCAGTTTGTGGCCGCGGCACAAGCGCGTTTAACATAAGCAGAGAGGTGTTATAAATGTGGCGGTCTTACCTCTCTCTTCCAGGTGGCGCGTGGTGGTGGTGGTTGTCAGCGCTGGGCCGCCTGTCGCCTCTGCTCTGCTTCCCCTCGACTTCAGACAACCACGTCTGGACACAGGAAGTACGGACGACCAGGTTACGCAGGTTGAATGTGATTATACAGCTCACATTGCCAACGCAAAAACAACTCAATCTATACTCCAGAATGGCAACCCAGGAGTGCTTTTCAATCAATTTCACTGCTGTTTGGTTTTGTCAAAAATCATAAAATTATGACGCTTCCTCTTACAATAAACATAACAGTGATATTTTATATTGCGACGTCCTTGTACAGTACAGACCAGAACTTTAGCAAATATCTTCACTGACTATTCATAAAACAAACTGATATGTTGCCCACAAGGCGGCGCTACAAGCTCTTTTTCAACTGTGGCGATAATTACAAGATTCTTCTTCTTTAAGAGGCCATTTGTTATATAAATGTCATGTCTAACCTCGTGTCTGTGAATTTCCGATCGCAGCTTCTCCATGTTACAAATGGTTTCTGAGATCTTGGGCTCCAGGCTGCTGGGATCACCCAACTTGGGATTCTTTCCGTACACGTCCTTCATCTTGTTCAAGGCCTCTCTGGAGGAACAAAAAGCAGCTGTGTTACTTGCATAGACTATTATAAATGTAGGCTGCAACGACGAAGCAGAATAACTGACTAATAAGACTGTTGAAATCAATATCATAATTTAATATCGCATACGAAACGGTGTTTTATAACAATAAACAGCAGCAGTATTAACCCAAAATGTCCAAAAAATAATAAACTATTTGTGATTTTCACTATTAATACACTTGTTTTTTTAGAATATTCTCTATTTAAATGCCTCCAGTCACCATATTTTTTAGATTTAATTGGTTAAAAACGCATTTAAAACAACGGAAGCAACAGAAATAATTGTCGGTCCAGTCGACTAATAAAAAATAAATAAAAAATCACTGACCATACATAAATAACCGTTCGTTGCAGCCCAAGGTGAGTTTGGAGCATTATCCGTACCCAAAATAATTCAAAGTACTTTACAGAAAACCTCAAAAGAGCAGATAAGTGCAGTACAGTTCTAGTTCCAGAGAATGGTGCAGAGCCTGGATGTGAACGTTGTCAGGAGTTCAGAACCCCAAAGTCTACTCACCTCTGGTCCACCTCCTTCTGCAGCTCCTTCTGCAGCTCGTCGATCCTCTGCTGCAGCCTCTTCCTCCTCTGCTCGGGGGGTAAATGGCTGAAATCCTCTGGAGGTGGGCCCTGACACAAGCACACGGCATTAGCAATCGCACCGTTTGCCCAAATCGGGTTTTAGCTCGTTATTATTAATTCCATCGTAATCTCTTATTGTATATATTTGCACTTATTGTGTTTTCATTGCGGCCAGTGAAGCACTTTGGTCTGTGGAAAGCGCTACATCCATAAAATACTTTCTTCAATGCAAGTTTCATGAATCTAACCAAGATTTATTCACTTAAATATAGAAAAAAACATCTGACTTCTCTTGTTTTAAGACATTTCTACTAAATAAACGCTAAATAGGTAAGATAATAAAGCTCATTTTAAGGACATTTTTTTCCTAAAACACATGTATTTTTCTAGTTTTAAGATGTAATTTTGCAGTGGGAATACTTACTTACAGATTTATTGTTCATTTGGCTTTTTAGAGTACTATAAAGTACATTTTCCCAACATAATTGGCCAATATTCACATGTTTATGGCTCTTTTTCATTTCTTATAAAGGGACCGTGTTAATTTGATCAAAACTTTTTCTATAACGACTACGACTGTTCACTAAAGGGATTGAGTTATGGGTTTCTACTGGGAAAAACTAACTTACTAGATGGGGAAACCTACAAAACACTGCAGGGTCCTTTTGATACTACGCTCTACGCACACTTTCACAAACTTACCATCTTCACTGACCACTGAGACGCAACATGTCAATCATTACCGCAAAGAGAAAGCACAGTGAGCCGGTTAATGATCAGTAAAGCGCAAACCAGTAGCACAAGAAGATCACGGCGCAAACAGCTGAGCGGCATTAGTACGGAAATAAAAAGATTATTTCAACAATATGCATGGATTCTCAGTGGATATTATTGTTAAGTTGTTTCTGGACGCACAAAACACAAAGTCCAGAGGTGTATGGTTAAAACTGCAGATTCAGTGCCCATAAAAGGTGATTGTTTTTACATATAATGGGCCATGTTTGCTCAGGCGCCGGTGTGACACGAATGTAGAAGTGGAATAAAGAGGAAGTGTGAGTTGTGATGAGCGATCGGCCTCAAACCGACCTTAGAACACTTCATTGACAGTGTACAGTATGGACAATGGAGGCTTAAAGAGGCACTATGTAACTTTTTTCCTTTCATGGAGATGTTATTACGTTGCCTAGAACGTTCCCCACGGCTCGGCGTTGACTTGTGATGCCGCCCGTCCAAGTTAAGAGTCAGATTGGCGTGGAGTAGTGTTTTATTAATTACTTTTGTATTTTTTAACCTTTATTTTTGAGAAGATAGAGCCCCGTTTATCAAGGGTGACCTGAAAATGTAGCCGCAGCGCACAAACGCATTTAAAAAAGACATTTGAAAGCATCATTTTTCTAGGATTCTGGCTCTTTCATGTTTTCGGTTTTTAAATTGAGCTGTGCTACGGAAAAGGCTTGATTTTCGATTTCTGATTGTTTTTTTTTAAGATAATAGACTCTAATTAATATGTGATCTGAACTAATTCTGACATAGATCGAGATGTTTTTTAAAACTACTCAGGAAAGGTTCCGTTTTGCCCTTAGTAACTAGTTTTAATACCAGTTATATTTATGATTAGGATCTGTGTTTAGACAAACTAGTGTCAATGCAAGCCCACTCCAAGTAAGAATGCAAAACTTGAGTTATTTGATTAGCAGTAAAAATCGCTAGGCGTGGGCAAATTGACAAAAATGAATAACTTTGTCAGGCTATATTGTGTAAATCCAACAGAAATGTGTCAAAACATGTCTTTAGTTTAGCTAGTTGAGTTTGAATTATTAGACAAATGTGAAATGTCAATGACAGAAATATTAATATCAGTATATACACTTATTTTAACATTTACAACATGGCTTTTTATGTTTATTTTCAGCATCAGCATTTCTTAAAAAGTAATTCTTAGAACAAACTATATTCAAATGTTGCATATCTTCAAAACGACATTCACAATATCTAAAGACACCTGTAATATAATACGTAAGCGCAAGATAATCTAGTTTAAAGCCATACTGCGCCACATTCCAGGCAAAGCGATATCATCTCTGACTCCTCCCACACCAGGAAAGATACAAAGTGCACTGCTAATCGAGCTGCAGTGACCTAAATCCAGACGTTTTTTTAGTTTTTACAGGCACTGAACGAGCTCTGGAGCCTCAGCCACGCGTTATTTTAAGTTCGTGTTAAAACCTGTCGCACACCGAGTTGTCAACAGTCACACTACACGGCAAACATCACCGCAAACAGCAAACATCACCGCAAACATCACCGCAAACGGAGAGAAAAGCCCATCCAAATCTCACACACACCATCAATCATCAGGATCCTCCATGTTGTGATTGGAATCAAAAGCTCGTCTAATGAGGAAAGGGGAAGGAGAGGAAGAATGACACAAACGTAACAGAGGAGAGGAAACAGGAAGAGCATTTGCAAATATGTAGGTCCAGTTCAAATAAGGGCCTGTACCTGACTTCACCATGGTTCTCACCCAACAACTGCCCAGTTTGAACAACATACTAGTTCAGGGGAGTTGGATTTATCAGTTTCACGTCCACATCCAATACATTTGCATTAAAAAAAATCTATTTGTTGATCTTTGTATTGTCATAAACATAAAAAAGGTGACTATAGTGTTAAAAAGACTGTGAAATACAGGCAATAAGTGACATTTAGAGTCCACAAATTGTTTAAGAGGGAATTTTTCATATTAAAAAATTTGTGCCAGGAATAGTTTGGACAACATTTATGGGAAATGTCTATTAAAACTAGGGCTGATGTATCCCAATGCATATACCGTATTCTCTGCACTATAAGGCGCACTATCGATGAATGGTCTATTTTCATTCATGTTTAATATATAAGGCGCATTAAAAGAAACAAACGTGTACCACACAAAATCGCTTTGAGGTCAGTAAACACAACCAGAATTAATCCATATATAAGGCGCACTGGATTATAAGGGGTAATTTTTTGAGAAAATTAAAGGCTTTTCAGTGCGCCTTATAGTGAGGAAAATACAGTATACATCAAAAACAAGGATCTTAAAAGTTTACTAAATTGATGTTTGAATTGGAATTTCATGCTCACAATGCCATAAATATGAAAAAGTCTAATGAATGATTCACCTTTTCAGCTCATCAGATTCAGCTTTAATGCACAAGTTGTATATAACTTAACAATTTATGATTTCTTCCCCCAAGATCAATATCAATATAAGCTTCCCTATATTGATATTGATCCTTATAGAAGTCGGTCACAAGCTGCATCGTTCTACTTGTACACCACGCTTCATGACCTGTGGGAAGTTGGTCATCTAAAGTGTCTGAATCAAAGTGTGTCAAACGTTTGTGCATCGTTTGTGCATCGTTTGTGCATCGTTTGTGCTCGTTTGTGCTTGTTGGTGCTCGTTTGTGCTCGTTTGTGCGCACAATGACGCTGTTTGCGTGCACTCTGTTCTGTCGATTAGTGTCCGATTTGCTCAAAAATGGTGTCAAACGCTCGAGGCACAAACGACACAAACGTCCGACACTTTGGGGAGAATCGCAACACGACGGCGAGCAAATTTTGCACTAATCACTTCAGGAAATTAAAAAAAAAAATGAATTAAAAGTCAGGTACGGGCCCTTCAAAATGAAAAAACAAAACAAAATAAACAATGGACAACGTGGTGTTTCAAAACTTGCAAAAGCGTTTAAAACACCTGTCCAACCACGACACACCGGTACACAACCCCCGTCTCACCCCTCTCCTCAGGCCCTTCAGATTGTGGGGAATTCTGGGTACTGTAGTCTTTATCTCGGACAGGTAGTGGCTCATTAGATCTGTGCTGAAGCGGGGCGAGGGGAAAAGGGTGGAGGCTGAACGGACTCGGGAGGACGAGGACTGGGGAGGAGGGGGAGGCGTCGACTGTGGGGAGCGAGAAGAGACGACAAAAGAAGCCACAGGTCAACACGGAATCTCAGCAGTGGTCGACACCTTTAATAACTCAACACAACGTTTTCAGCTACGCTCTTTAAAGCTGAGGGAGTGTTTCAATCTTGAGTGGAGAAAACAATGATAAAACGTAGAATGAAGTGCCTCGAATGCCTTCCACATTTTATGATTTACAAGTCATTTTCCCTTTTTTTTCGATGGAAGGAATCTGTGCACTCGCTGTTCGTCGAGTATTTAAGTGAGTGAATTGATGTCGTCTTTATAGAGCTGAGCAATTTTGAGAAAATATCGAGTTGTTATTTTTTTGCTGTCAAACATTGCAATTTACATTTTAAAAGGTTGGATTCTGTTTAAAGTTCACATTTTAACTCCTCCAGAAGTATGAACATCAGAGAGATGAACTGAAATGTGAATAAACTAAGCCAATATGACAGAACACGTTTGTAGAAGTCCAAACTAAAGAGTTGGAAGCTTTTATATAGAATTAAACAGGATATTTTGTTGTTTGTAAAGAACATCTTTGCAATTTGCTAATCGCGATTTTGAGTCAGTTGTGAAATAGCAAATATTAAACAAAAGGAGGAAAAACTAACATTTGGACTTAATTTGGAACCGAACACATTTGACTGTGACATAAGATGGGACCCTTATTGTCAATCCAATGTGTTGTAATTTATTTTGTTGTATGATTTTCTGTTTAGTGCTACTTGCGTTCTTTTTATTTTAGATTTTGCTTGTTCTGTTCCGTGTTTCATGGTTAATTCTCTTAATGAATAAATAAATAAAATAATCATACTGCTCATAATCGCAATCATTAAAATAATAATCATAAAAAATAATAATACATATAATCATAATAAAATGAATTAATTAAAATCAATAGCGATACATCTTGCAGCTCTTCTCACTTTAATTCTCACTATAATTCTCAACCAACAATAACTCTGTGAATGGTCCTTTCTCCCTCTTGACCTGCAAAGTAACATGTTGAGGAACTAAAAAGCTCTTCTTGGAGGTGGCCCGAGAACAATTAGAAATTAGAGAAACGCAAACACACACACGCCCTTTCTGTGGCATAGTTCCCGGCAGACTGAGACGAGAAGTTATGCAGAGCTAATGGGTAATGATTAGCTCGCTGAGGGTAAGGTCCAGAAACGGTAAGACTGCTGTGTGACTGAGGAAAGGGAACAAAAGCAAGGACAAAAAACCCAATTCATTACATTTTTGAATTTGTAGATGTGTGAAAACAATGTCAATCTACACATTTTAATACTTTACACACACAAGATGACTGCAGCTACTTCTTGTCTTACGACGCATCGCCACATAACACCATATTATTTGTTCCATTTCAAAAATATACATATGACTCAACAATGGATTTGACTTAAGTCCAGCATGTTCCTCCCCCGTCTCCCTGCAGCTCTTTCTCTCTATCTAACTATACTTGAGTACTTATTGAAGAAGACTGTTGCTCGTTTCTGCTAAATAGCTGTAGGAATGTTACTTAAAATGCGAGTTTGACTAAATCCTTCCTGTGTGCTGTTCACGCTGAATCGTTTGCTGCTACTGTGGTAAATAGAACAGAATGAAACTGTCGAACTGTCACTGATTTAGGCGATTTACTTTCCACAAAACTGAGTGTGGGCTTTTGCGACTGGCTTTTAGCTCTGGGGCAAAGCAAGTTCTTCACTGCTGCTCTGTTTATTTTGGTGTTTACTTCCTGTGCGATAACGTGACATCCCGAGTAGCAATACAAATATAGTGAATTGTTTTTGAGGTCGGGCTTGAGGTCGAGTTCCACTTTGTACCTTGGGTTTCTTTGTGCCGAATGGCCAGAGTTTGTTCTTGGTTCTGTTCATGACGTGTCGGGGGTCGGGCCGGGACCCTGGCGTGGCCTCCCGCTCCCCTCGGGGCGCGCTGCTGATCGTCCCGTCCGAGCCCGTCCTGTTCAGGGTCTGACTGAAGTCCTCAAAGGGGAAGTCGCCGGGAGGTTCAAAGCCCGACTTAAAGGATTCCACTACGATGCCCGAGTCCTGAGGGAAAAAAGGGAAAACAATGTCACATGTTGAGTAGATACCGGACATTTTTTTATGGAAAAGGCTGGCCTCAAAACGAAGGCTGTCAATGCACTCATGTAAAATGTAATGTACGCGATATTTTAGAGCTTATGACCAGATGTACAAAAGTTAGAAAGTGACAAAGTAAACAAAAGAAGCGTGGAACGATCCAATAAACTGCAGGGGCATGTCTGGTTCAAAGAAAAAAAGAAGGAAATGAGGCTGAAACGTTATCCAATAAAAAGATCTGCAACCTGAGCTTTGTTTGAACTTTTAAACACAGTACATTTATCACTCAATAGTGTCAAAATAGTTGTGAATCCGGTCGAGTACATTAGGCTAACTGAAAATTATGATATTTGACGACACAAAGAGCTCTACAGCTGTATCGATCTGCATCCGTTTCTATTAAAATATCATGTCCCGAGTAAGATCACATACTTTTCTTTCATCTACGGCTTTGGCGGCCGACACCATTCCTTCTAGACATTTAGAAACGATGGGAATAACGCGTCGCTCTGCTTCTGCAAAACTCCTGTACGTCTCGCCCAGTTTCACCGTCCGCCGCTCGTCCATGTCCTGGAGATTCTGCACGGACAAAAATGTCAGAGAAACAGGAGTTAACTTGATCTTGACGAGGTTCGAGGCACAACATTTGGAGTACAATGTCATAGCGACAAAATTAAGCATGAGAAGCCAGACACTGCAGGTGAATAGGAAAACATCTTTTGAAACTTATTCTGTAGTTTATTTAAATATTCACGGTACAAGTGTTTCATCGTGTACTATTTTCATATATAAATAAAGTTTTGTATGTGCAAAACTGGCAAAAATGCATAGTCATATTACATAACATACCACATTTTGGACATATACCGTATTTTTCGCACTATAAGGCGCACTGGATTATAAGGCGCACCGTCTTTTTTGGAGAAAATTAAAGGCTTTGAAGTGCGCCTTATAGTGCGGAAAATACGGTAAATCTTAAAAACGGATAGAGCCAGGTTTATATGTCATTATTTTGTTGACATATTAGATACAAACAAATTCACAAGGAGGATTTTGGATATTTAATATTTGAGTAAACTAGGTCTTTTGGCAGAAATAGTAAAATTTTGCCTAGATTTTAAAGTAAAAAATTCAGCCTTGGAATAAGATAAACAAAATCCTTCAGTACAATGCGTCAATATCTTGTTCAGTACAAGATTGCCAAGTTTGGTGTAGATCTAAGTTAAGAACTTCATGACTTTATGGGGGGAAATGCATTTTGAGAAAACAGCCTTTGACGTCACAATGAACCTTATAAATCTACAGATGCAAATGGATTAAATCAAATAACAAAACATCTTTAGGTGCAGATTGGACAATATTGTGAAATCTTATAAGTCGAGAGAGCAAACTGACCATAAGAAAACCAATAAAAATAAGATACACCGCGTTCATGTTCTCGATAAACAGAAGCGTGTCACCACTCACAACACTAACGTTACTATGGTTCAGCCGTTTTCCGAGCCCGACTTAAGCGTTGCCCGTTGTACCTTGAAGATGTGTGGTATGGCGTTGTTGAAGTGTTTCCACTGCTCCGCGTTGAAGTTCTGTAGCTGTGCCGCGTACTCGTTCTTGCTCTCGTCCGCCATGTGCGTTCGCAGGTAGTATTGACTTTTGGCCTGGAAACGCACAGCAACAACAACAACAACAACAGTATTAAATCAACGTTTTTGCGTAATATAGTGTTTCGCCTGAAAAAATGGTGCATTACCTCATTTCAAAACAAGCCTCAAATGGTACTTTCTATATTTGGACAACTGTATTTTCCTCAAAAGTACGTCCAATGCGTTTAATTATACGCTCACCATGGGGAAAAGACGACACAGTGTAATTTCAGAAGCATCAATTATACGCCGCTGACCTTCTGCGAACCGCATGAACGCGAGCTGTTTATTTATGTTCGAGTGTCACGACGGCCCAGACGATTCGGACGAGGACGTTTTATTTAATTTGAAGATTGTGAAAGCCGCTCACCTTCTCCACTTCTGACTTCGTGGCATTGATGTCGTTATCTAATTTCTCAAAGGACACCTGGGATTTCTCGGCTTCTCGGCATTCTCGTTCAAATTTCTTTTTGCTCTATGAAAAGAGAACAAAGGAGGAGGTTATTTCGTTTACTTTTGAGGGTGTTCAAGGGTTGGTTAGACACAAGAATAGATAAATCAATAACTTAGAGTAATCAACACAACACACCTTCAAAAAAGCCCGGAAAATGCGACTATACTAGACAGATTTAAAAAAGAAAATTAAATCTTCCGTTTGTCTTCGATTGTCTCCTTATGTAAAGCGTCTTTGGGCATCTTGAAAATCACTAAACAAGTGTTGAGAATAATATTTTTTTATGTTAGTGTTGAACAAGTCAAACTACTCATTTGAACTACTGAAGAATCAATACTAAAAAATCACATTAACAGGTCAAAGTTGGACATTTTTTGAATATTTCATACATTATTATGGAGCTCAACAGTGACCACCACCTGGATCCGGACGTAAATTCATTTTTTTACCCACAGACTTCCACAAAAACAGCATGTATATAAAACGTTTGAACGTTTGCTCGTGGCTAAACAGTGATGTGATAAAGAAACACCACAAAATCTATAATATTATTTAAGATCGGTTTCTGAAACTTGAGTGATGAGAACAATTTGAACTGAATATGTCTATGGGAAAAAATAATGGGAAAAATGACTTGGACAATGTTGAGCTCAATGATCCTGATCTAGTACATCAAAACTAAGGCTGCAACAAGTTGAATAAATTAATTGCAACCAATTACTGTGATAACAGTCAATTAATTTAATAATCGAATCCAAAATGTGCCACAGGGGAGAGAACTTTTATGTTTCATGAATCATACAAAGCAGGAATTAGAACCTTTTAGCCTTTTTGATAACATACTCTATCAGGATGACCTTAAGCAGTGTAACAACTTAACTTCATCCGGGTCAAATTGAGTAAAAATGTAATATTTATAGGCATTTCACATTTTAAGCAACTAAACAATTAATCTAAAGAACAATCGCTAGACTTATTGATTAGCAAAGTTATCGTTAGCTGCAGCCATAATCAAAACTAGCATTAGACCACACGGTATTATTGCAGAAACTACAATGATTTCAGATGAAAAATTACATTGCAAAGTGTTTCCATGATATGAAGGAGTCTTTTCCTTATTAGTATAACACGAGCACACGTCTGAACTTAAGGAGAAAGATATGTTTTACTTCCTGCCAGCCCATCTGGACAACATTAGCAGTGAAGCATTTGCAGTGAATTGTGAATAGCTGAGGCATTACAGTCCAGTCACAAGGCAGTCACTCACAGAGCCATGCAGACCACACACTTAAACGGACGTGACGGGCCCCGACTATCAACACAGTGTTTCTGGGCAAAGCTTCATCGATCAACTCCGCCTAAAGCCCCTTTATTCTACATAATCTTTTAAAACCTGCTATCCAAATTCCAAATAAGAGGTTATAAATACAGATGTCATCACAGCATTATGTCATTTCAGCAGCGAGGGGCAAAAGTGCACGAGAGTCAGTGGTGAGTAATGACATTTCCTCCTGAAAGAGCTCAAAACACTCGTAAAATGTGACAAGAGCTGCTACAGTCTAATGACAAATGTAAAAATCTACATCTCTGCTAAATATTTAGTTTGTATCCGACGTCTACCAAAAGAAAATCAAGTAAACAGTTGTAGAAACAACAGGAACGCTGCAGTGACGCTCACATTTATCACTGATACAGACTTTGGATAACACACAGTTGAACTCATGACCGTTCTCTACTCAAATACGCTGTTTTTGAGGGCGTGTGCTGACGAAATTAAGTTAATTCAAGCGAAACAACAGCTCCACAGACAAAAAAGCAAAACAAAAAACAAAAAAAAGCTAAGAAACACATTTAATCTGTTGTATTGCTAAGATTTTAGTCCAAGATGAGGAGCATTTTTCGACTAAAATAATGCATCAGTGCGTAACTTCTGTAGTACGTTTCAGCTTTCAGTATAAACTCTGCAATATATTACATTTAAAAGCTGCACGACGTAACTTTTCCGGTGCTTGTTTCCACGTAAATGCCACCGATTTGCCAGGAATGTTTCACAGAGTGGCCTTTAAGTTTGCCTTTCTACCTTCGGTCTAATCTCGTGTCAAAACCACCTTGGAAACCATCTCCAGAGAGGCAAACGAACGGTTACATTGTGAACATTGTTTGCAAAATTCTGATGGTTTCTATGCGCGTTTAAAAGCATCCAATGACCTCAGGAGTGAACAAATGGAACTTATGATCGGAGCCAGAGACATTTGGCTAAGGTGAAACACTTGTGCTCATGAGCTTAGTTTTGGAGGACGACTGTGTAAAATTCCCTTCGTTTTGCACAAAAGAAAAGTAATTAGGCCTGTCATTATTTATCACATGTTTTTATTTATTGCCATAGCAGCAATCCTTTTTTTAAGTCTTCTGTAGTTATCATTTGAGCTGTATATGGTTGAACAATTAACATATCTTTGACTCATACATGCATTTACACATGCTTTTATGCTGAAGGGTTGAAATGTCAGTAGCATTAAAATCGTTTAAAGTGACCATGACAAGTTTTTACGATTTTAATTTTTTTTGGGTGTATTGATAGCTGTTGTAAATATATATAAATGATAGTTTCACACTAATCAAATAGCCGTTTGTGGAGGAAAGTTGAAAAATCTGTAGAAAATTTCAGGAAGTGACATCACATCAGGGACACTCACGCCATTCAAAGTTTAAGCATCATTTACATAAAAAGAAAGTGCTTTTTTGACCCTTTAAACAATAATTACAATAATTAAACAAAATAAAGGTTCTCTCACATTTGTATTTGTCAAATTTACAAAAAATAGATGAGTTTTGGCTCAGTGTTCGCTGGGTAAATTCCTAGCGTGATGTCATCAATTACAAGCAGGAAGTAAAATTATAAACCTAAAAAATGCATTATTCTGGGGAAAATGTGTATATACTTTTTTAGCAAAATTTAAAACACATTTATCTTAACTGCATTTTAGTTCAATGCATTGTCCTACCTGTCAAATTCACTTTAATCAACCTCAACTTCAAAATATGTCAACGTTACAGCCTAAAGGCAATTCAAAACACCGCAAATACAAGACATCCATTTGAAGTGAAGATGACTCTACTGGATGTGGTTTACTTTCCTGAGTAGTCCTCGCACGAGTACAGCCAAAAGATTCACGCGGATGGAATGTGGATGTCACAATGGCTGAACATTTGTGGTGAAAAGAGTGCTCCCCCCTTCACACTTACATTGTCCATCTGCTTCCAGCACTGGTCCAAATACTGCTGAGCCTTCCGGCCCTCCTGCAGATGCTGAAAAAGACACGACCACATGTTCACATTACAGGCACGTACATCGTAAAAAAGAAGCACTAAAAAGTAAAAACTGACATTTACGGATTGTTTTTTTCCCCACAGACTGTCTTTAAAACAGAATGCTGACAAGTGCAGTGCTAAAAGACTAAAACAAGAATCTCCAGGGTGTTAGGTGTAAGGATGGGCGATATGGACTAAACTAATATCTAGATTTTTGTTGTTTTGTCATCTTGATTATAATATTGAAACGATATTTTCAAAGTGCATTGGGCATGTGGTAAAATGAGCTGGTACGTCTCTAAGTTGAGGCGCGCTGAGGTGAACGGACCAAAAAATTATCCACGAAAGTGCAGATTTAATGCAATTCACATTTTATGTATATTTTCTATTATTTTGTTCTTATCTCTAACCTCTGGGTAAGTCTGTTTTCTAAAGACTAAAGTGGACACAGGAAGCTGAATACAATACATTCCATAAATACATTAAAGAAGGTAAATATTAAAAACAGATCATAACAAACAAACACATCGCTCACCGTTTATTGTTATGCTAAAAAAAAAAAAAAGACACGTAGCCGTGTAAATTGTTCCTCTTTTGACTTATTCATTGTTCATTGTTTTATGTTGCACTGAATCACCAAGACAAGTTCCTATGTCTGTGAATTTTGTTCATTGACAATGGCAATAAAGCCCTTTCTGATTCTGGTCTCCTGTCGGCAGTTTCTAAAGTGCGTGTGATTGGACGGCGAGTGCACGTACATGTTTCCGCTCAGCCTTCAGGTCCAAGCTGTACCGCATCAGCTCCCCGTACACTTTGTGGCCGATCTCCTCCGCCACCAGCTCCCTCTGGCCCGCGTAGTCGTTCAGCTCGTTCAGGATGGAGTAAAAGGACAGACACGCCGTGAACCTGCGCCCAACGTGTCATTCAGAAGCGAGGCGCGGATCGATGGCGCGGCATATTACGCAAAATCAACTTTTATGAGCTTTCAACCAGGCTGTAATGGTTTTCTCTTGCCATTAGCTTGCTCAGAGTTGCATTGCATTGATTAATTGATTGATTGGGTTGGTTGTTTTTGAGGCTTGAGTGCTCACCAATCCCTATCCACCAATCAATCAACTCGCTTGCAATTATTTCGACACTTTAGGCTCTATTCTCAAGTCCTTTTAAATCAATTTTGCAGCTTACAATGAACTCAATGTGAAAATAGTGATGTGAAATGTGATGCGGTGCCAGAAAAGCACAATATTTGCACAATCTTTGAACAAATATCAAATAACCTCTGTACCTGGGTTCCTCATCTTTGGCGCGCTTGGGGCAATATTTCTTGACCAAGTTCCTGGAAGAAAACAAGGAAGCGAATGACGAGAGGTTAAAAATAGCCATCGTGTGTCAAGCCGACTCGACGGGCAGGTAAACGGAGATGAAACGGGGCACAGGGAAAGACAGAGACGGCGTGCGGTTATTATTAAAAGATGAATGAAAGACGGAAACATCAAAGTGCGTTTCCTGTCCCGTTCTCCCGGGGTTTGTCTGCGCCGCGCCAAAACACGGAGGTAATGATTTAACTGCGAGCGAACAGGCAGCGCACACATCACAAGCATTCCTGTCTGAATTATAATGAGCGACGCACACGGCAGAGCGGGAAAGGGAAAGGTACAGTATCTTTGATCTTTCATCGGAGCAGCCTGTGCAGAGTGTGATGCATATTCAGAGAGGATTTCCCCTCATTAATTTCCATATTGTCTCATCTGGAACTGAAGGGTTTTGAATAGTCCTGCTATAATCTCTTGTTTGGTTTTCTTCACTCGTACTAAACCTATCTGTCACTTTCACTTTGAATTGTTAGTCGTTTGCAATCGCAACTAGTCGACTACAATACATACATTAATAAATAGTAGTTCTATTTTGATTATCGTAAGCATTATCTAGCACCCTAAAACAGTCATTCTTACACAGTATTGAGGGTTGCAAAGTTAATATACCGTACTTCAATGCAAATAATATGCAGGCTTTTAGATAGAGACCCGTCTTCCCGTAATTTTGGACGGGGTAGTTTAAAATGTGGACGGGCATTTTCGAGTGCAGGCATGGGCCGGGAAGTATTTGACAATAGTCCATTACAGTTTAAGTGAAAATTTGCATGCTGCGCACTGATTGGTCGACAAAATTTGTGTGCTTGGCTCCGATTGGCTGCCGAGCCGTCGTCCGGAGAGTGCCAAAGCTACTAGGTTTTTCGCCTAGTCGGCCCCCGTACCCCGGACAAAAGTATTTGGACGGGGTGTTTTCAAATCCTATCTAAAAGCCTGATAATATGTGAATAGGCCTCAGCCTTTGTGCTGTCAATCTAAAAGTCAAAAAAGAATGAACTGTTTCAGATTTTCATCAATATTAAACGTCTAGAAGCCTTCAGTCAGTATATTTGAAGCTTTATTGATCGATAATGTAGTCAAAATTCTCAATGTGGTTTAGAAATAACCGTAAAATTATAAAAATGATCCGACATAATCCCTAGTGACGGCTCTAATTGTAGTTGCCTTGATCGGAATACACAGGTCAGCTCTGTGCAGGTATTAATGTGTGTGTAGTAGTAGTTTCGCCTGCACACTTCCAATCCCTGGATATGACGTAAACATAATCAACCACTGTGAAGTTGAGGTATTTCTTATTACAAAAACATTGTTCATGATGGTCAAAGTTACATTTCCACTCTGTGTTTTGGTTCCAAAGGCTGATAATCCAACACGTAAACCAACAGGAAACAAGGGAACAAACCACATGTCAGTGGAAGGCGTTGTCATTGGAAGAACCTCACTTACCGCAGCTGCTTGGCGTAGTTCTGCTCGATCTCCAGTCGCTCTTTGACAAATTTGGCATAGCGATCCAGAAAGTCGATCCCCCACTGTGTGTGTTTGTCCAGATTCTCAAACTGGTCCTGCACAGAGACAGAAAAAGGAAACGGGTTCGGGTTAAAAGGGGACGAGGCATTCTCAATAGAAACTGTAGAGTCGTAATGATCTAAGACGATTTTTGAATACATTTGGCTCTTATAATCCTGTTGCTCCCCTCATAAAGTGTATTGAAAACAATTGAAAAAGTCTACGCACACCGTCCTAAAACATTTTATCGATCACAAACTTGAAGAAAGAGCGGTCAATTTGGAAAGCGAGCTAATTGGCTGTGCGTTGGTGGTCCGCACAGCTTCGGTTCCCCGTCTGAAAAAGCTGTTCCGAAACTGTGTTAGTGCGTGATGTGAATACAAGTAAAGTGCACTGAAGGGTCTGTGAGCGCTAGGAATTAGTTAAGACGGATTTAAAAACCCACTTCCTACTTTCACGGTTTGAAAAACAGGAACAAGAAAAGACTTTTAATCAATTAGTGCAAAAAATTATTTCATCTATGCATTAAATTCGCTCCAAACTCCATTTTTTTCAGCGACACAAATGGCCATAGACCGCACGATTAAAAGATGCTGTAACTGATTTTTTTTCCATCTTAAAAACAGTTCGATTCAAACTGTTTGCAGCGGTCCAAATGCATCACTTACTTCAAGTATTATGAGCATCCGGTGCTTTACACAGCTTTCAGAGGCCAGAGCAGACAAAAATTAGCATGCTAACAGCGCACTTCCTGCTTCTCTGAGGTTAAAAACACTATAATTAGATGCATAGAACAACTTTCGCTTTATTAAATGAGTGGAATCGGGTACAGTCCCTTCAAATCTCGATTTCGACGTACAGCCCTAATTGAAACCACATTTGTAGCACACATTTGGGGAACTGGAGCTGTATTCGCTGTCATACACAGATGTTTGGGTTAAGGCCCTGCACCAAAGCATCTGTTCAAATAGTTGGATCGTCCAGGCAGTGACTCAGCGGGAAAAGTGTTTCCTGTCGGCTGTGGTCCCTCAGACACGCGTCTCCTGCGCCAGGCTCCAGCATGAAGTCCACATAAGGCCGACACAGAGGCGATCGATGCAGCAGCAGCAGCGGCGGTGTCGAGTTATTCACAGCACTCAAAAGCAGATATACAATCGTGCTGTCAATAATGCTTACACGAATATCATAAATGCCTGTTAGATTTGCCATTTAATAAATTATTTACAGACACTAGGGTTGGGACGAGGAGATTTTGACAGAGATTTTGTAGGAATTTAGTCGTTTAGTTGATTAAACGGTCGACGGCATCTTAGTCGACCAACATTTGTATCATTCATTCATTCATTTTCTTCCGCTTGTTCCCGTTTGGGGTCATGGGGGACTGGAGCCTATCCCAGTGACTTTGGGCCTTAGGCGGGGCACACCCTGGACAGGGGCCAGCTCGTCGCAGGGTTAATCAACACTGAGACATGGACACACTCCACTTCCAATTATAGGGATTTAAATGCGACAACAGAAAGGGGAAGACATGGAGTGAGAGGTGTATTGTTAGGAACAAATCGTGAGTTGAATCAACATATTTCCTGATGATTTTCTGTACAAACAGTTCTTTTTTCATGGACTCGAGTGCATTTGAAGTCACTGTCCTCTCTAGTTGACCAACAGCCCTAATCAAAAATTGTGTGATTCAGTAAACAATTTTGAACTTTGTCAAACAGTTCTTTTCATGTAGAGTCTCAGAGCTTGGCCTTTTTTGTCCAAGCAAAATGTAGGGTGGAAAAACATCACGAGGTCATTAGCTACTATAATAAGTACTGACACTCTTGACCTTTTGCAGAAGTCGTATGATCACAAGGTTAAATGAAAGTACTTCATGCTGCAAAAAATAGGCCTAAATGTAGAGAACTTCTTTTATCTTGCCGTTTTTGTCAAATTTAACTTTATTTTGTCTTCCAGAATGTTCAACTCCATAAAGCCGGTCACAAACTTGATGAATAGTAACGTGTTAAGACCATGAGAATGAAAGATAATTAAAGTTTAGTCACTGTTTCAGTAATCATGAATAACTGCTAAATTGTGATATTTTTTCCACACAATAATCGTAACACTATAATTTTATATTGTGACGTACATATAACAAATTTCAAAATGGGCAAAAATAAGAAGATTACCGTATTTTATACGACTATAGGTCACACCGGAGTATAAGTCGCACCAGCCAAAAAATGCATAATAGAGAAGAAAAAAACATATACAATTGCACTGGAGTATGAAATGTGGTTGCAAGTGTGAGAATAACAAATAACATCACATATAAGTCGCTCCGGAGTATAAGTATAAGTATATAAGTATAAATCGCACCCTGGCCGAAACTATGAAAAAAGGTGCGACTTGTAGTCCGGAAAATACGGTAAATGTATTGCCAAGGGAAACTGCCCAAAAACTATTCCAGGTTTTATTGTGCAGTTCATTCATTTTTTGTGCAATACCAAAGACATTTCCAAGAGCGTTTTAGCACTTTTCAAAATATGCTTATTGTCATTACAAGAATCCAAAAAATATGAAGTTCAATCATGTGTCAACACCTTGCTCACCCCTAACGCGCTCCATAATTGTTGTAGTCTGGACAACGACAACACGTACGGTTTGGATTTTGCTCAACTAGAAAAACTCGATTGTGTCCCGTCGCTGAACACTGAACACAACACGCTGCCACTCGATGATGTGTATTTGTACTGACACCTCACAACTTCAGCCCCACGTCTTCGGTTTACCCATGGGTGAACGTCGGCCCACGTTGGCTCACGCTCCTGAGGGTCGCCTGGGGAAATCTGACACGGCTCCAAAACAGCCGACCTCTCCGCTTCTTCGGTTATCAGTCACAACAACGCCACGGCCGGACACGTCGCTTTGCATTGCGGGAAGATGAACGGTGTGCGAGCGAGCGAGAAGGCAGTTAAGACAGATTGTGAGAGCTTAAATAAAGGTTTACAGCGAGAGGTGATGTAAAACAAGTCTACGATGTTGGGCTTTGGCTTCTACAGAGATAAAGTGACAACTAGTACAACAAGTCTTTGAAACATTACACTGACATCTATGAATGGAGTTTGATAATCAGAATTGTTTTTCAGACATTACAGACTCTAAAACCGCTGGAATAAAACTTTTTAAGACTGGAATTATTTACCAATTTAATTAACTACTGTATTTTCCAGACTATTTTCATAGTTTTGGCCGTGGGTGCGACTTATACTTATATTTATACTTATATACTTATACTCTGGAGCGACTTATATGTGATATTATTTGTTATTTTCACACTTGCCACCGCATTTCATACTCCAGTGCAACTTGTATGTTTTTTTCTTCTCAATTGTGCATTTTTTGGCTGGTGCGACTTATACTCCGGTGTGACTTATAGTCCGGAAAAAATGGCATTTCTGATTTTCAATACTACACTTTATTTGCAAATATTTCCCATCCAGAAGCTTTTACCATATTTATTTTATTGTTGCAGCGTGAAAGGGAGGGTGTGCAAATGTCGAGGGCCGGACTCAAACCCACAATGCCACACGACCGTACGCGTGCCACGCTCTTAACCACTGCACCACCGGCGAAACACAGGCTACCACGTGTCTACCTTTACAAACTAGTCATCAAACCATCCGCTTTCAATAACCACATCTACCAAACACCTCACGGAAGCTATACAAAAGTGCAGCTGCAAGTGTTTACGAACGGTCACTACAAGCAAATCGCAACAACTGTGACTATTTAAATAAACCAATTTCCTCTGCAAACAACTAATGTTCAACTGGGCATGAAACCTGTTTACACTGGGGGTGGGCCATGCTGACAAACGAAGAATCCTGATAATGATATTCAGACAATATTATGTCAGAAATGTGTTAAAATATGTCTTTAAACATATTCGTTGAGCTTAAATTGTCGGAAAATTGTGAAATATCTGTAAAAAATTATCGCAAAAGTGCTGAAATATCACATTTATCTGAAAGTTTGCAACGTTTCACTTTTTTCTTTTTAATCAGGTAGCTTCTGTGCTCTATATTAAGCATCATCTCATCTAAATGTTGATATACAGCCCATTTCTAGTCAACACCTTCACAAAGATGTTCCTGATTGTGTGGGATTCCTGTATTAGTTTAGCAGTTCTCTCAAATGTGAATGGACCTTTTTTTTAACGTGAACTGAATCCTACTCGAAAATTGAGTCACAATCAGAGAGTCGAGACATCAGATTTAACGTCGAAGGCGGATTCACTTTGAGAGGAAAGGAAATAGGAACTGAACAGCCGTGAGATCTTTTTTAATCTGATTTCTTTGAGCAAGACTCTGCTAATTCCCAGTGAATGAACGGCAACCGGAACTAGCCTGGCGCTATTGTGAAACTATTGATTCACATATACAGCACCAGGAAATGAATCGTCTTTATTCATCTTTTCATCCTCTTTTATTACTTTATTACACTCGGTTAAAAAAAAAA
This sequence comes from Eucyclogobius newberryi, assembly GCF_026437365.1. Classification (NCBI taxonomy): domain Eukaryota; kingdom Metazoa; phylum Chordata; class Actinopteri; order Gobiiformes; family Gobiidae; genus Eucyclogobius; species Eucyclogobius newberryi. The sequence goes on along the minus strand of NW_027316532.1, from coordinate 26,275,842 downwards.
AAAAAAACACGACCGCTTCAAGCACAACTCCACATCCAATTATTTTCACACGACAAACTAACGATGGGTCCGTAGAGTGACAGACATCGTCGGCGCGGTGGTCTGAGTCTGCAGCGGGCTCCAGTGACTCATGAATAAGTAACGAGGGTATGAGCTCACGCCGGCGCGGAGCAGACGGCCTCACCGGGGGAAATGACAGCATCCATAATTCGCTTTCAGGTTTTTTGCTCGCATAAAAAATAGACGCGGGGAGGGAGTGGAAGCAACGGATTGCGGCAGAACAGAAGACGCTGCTACAAAACGATGCGAAACGGAGCAACGAGGCATGATTCTGATTCTGATTCTGATTCTGACAACTAATTTGATATATATGTTTTAGTTTAAATCCAGAAAGGTTTGGCCGGTAATGCAAACCAAGAGCGATGGCCAATATCCTTAATTATCACCTTAATTGTGTCTACCCACCGTCCTCTGCTACTTTGAACACAAATTTAATCCATCTCCAAAAGTGCCGTACAAGTGTTATGTATCATTATTATTATTTTGGACACAGTTAGAAAATCCCAAAGTGCCGTAATTTCCTCTACAAGCAACAAAATATCCTGTTTAACTGCATAAAAACTGCTAACGCTGCAGTTTAAGTCTGTGCAAGGTCTTTTCGTAGTTTGTCAGTTCATGGGCCTATTTCACTCTTTCTGTCACTGACGATTTGAGATTGAATGGGAACTTTTAACACAATCCTATTATTAAAACACGCGTCATGAATCTAATCGCAATTGTAATTCTTGTCAGAAAACTGGCAAATAGATAATTCTCTGCAGCCCTATTACAGATTGAACATGTTTTACTTTAGTTATAACTCACATTTCCTTCCACTTATGCTTGCCCTTATCAATAAAGAAAAATAGATATCATTGTGTTATCCTTGTGAATTTCATCACTGAGGGATCAAAGAAGCTCTCTCTGAACTGATTTTTATTGTGTGGTTCGAATACTTTTATGTGTGACAGGGATGACAAAGCTTTAATGCCGTGAGTGCAACTTTGGACTTTTCTACGCTAACACTCATTAAAACATTATTCCACTATATTAAATACATAATTGGTACAGTTTTGGTTAGTTTTGAGCCAAGACTTGATCCTGGAGAGGAACATTTTCAACTCAACTCTTACTTTCTTCCTCAGCTCTTAGTTTCTCTAAGGCTGACTGTCCAAATATGTCCTGCACTATGAGTTTACAGCCAGTTTTATTAAAGTAGTGACTTAATAATAATAATAATGCATTGATTTGACACTAATCTGCAATAGAAATAGATGAATTATGATGAAAGTGCTTTTTCAAGTTCAGGACTAAATGATCTACAGACACTCCATCTGTCAAGTCGGGCTGTAGTAGAATAAAGACATTCTTAGTCGACTAAACCGTGTCCTGTGTCTCTGTATCTGACCCAAACTGCACTTGCAGCACTGCAACTGCACATGGGTTTATGCAAAAACAACTATTTATACAGAGACGCACAAGGAAACTGTGTTAGTCATATGAAACGAAGCAAAACTCATTCCACGTCTTCTCTTTTTCGCTGTTGTTCCATATAAATCCTCTTCATCTAAACCAGTGGTTCTTTAACTTTTCACACCACCAAAGGGAAGACTTAGCTTTCCGAGCACCACTAGATCTAAATCAAGTCTATGACAGGACTAAATTAGGGCTAAACCAGGACTTAGTTACAAATACACCATTGACACAGTAGTTTTACCTGAGAAATGACTCGAGGAAGAGCAAAAATGTGGGAAGAATTCACTTGAAACGACAAAAAATGCCGGTCAACTGAGACACAATCAACTAATTCATCGACAAAACGACTAAAGAACCGCTGCCCTTCTGTCAAGTTACTGCAAGTAAAAAGCCATTTGTTCATTTCACCCACGCATAATCAGGTTCTAATCTACGTATAAATATCTGGCTCACACAAAATCTCTCCCCAGTTCCCTCTTCGCTCAGAAACAGGCCTAGTGCATTCCACGGGAGATGTAAACGTGAATTAGCATACAAACTGCGGCGAGGACAATAGTTAGAAATAATGGCATTCCTGAACAGTGCACTCGGCCTCCTCTCGCTCATGTAATTCCTGGAAGGAGGACCCTTTTTTCCTGGATGTCTCCGAGGGGGAGAACAAGTCACAAAAATGTTCGAAAACACGTAGCAACACCCACTACAGCCCGAGGGACGTCTCGGTGAAAGCCAGTGTTTCGGACAAGCTGACATTTCCCACCTGCGCTCGCTCCATGTGGCGTCGGAGGAGGAGGCGGCTCGGTCTGGTCATCGAGGCCCGGGATGTGACCTCAAAACGTCCTCAGGGGAACGGTCTGTGTTTAGGGAGCTTTGGGGAGTGTGAGGGCATGGGATGGCGTTTGGAGGAGCCGGTTAAGAAAAACAAGAGGAGAAGAAGAGAAACAGCAGAAAATAGAAAATAACAGGTTTACAAAAAAAGAGAAAAATGATCAATTAAGTAAGTAAATGTTAGATTTTCTCTTGATCCGACACAGACCTATATGCATGAAGCTCATAATTGTATTACCCGTATTTTCCGGACTATAAGTTGCACCTTTTTTCATCGTTCTGGCCGGGGCGACTTATACTTATATACTTATGATCCGGAGCAACTTATATGTGATATTATTTGTTATTTTCACACTTGCAACCGCATTTCATACTCCAGTGCAACTTATATATGTTTTTTTCTTCTCTATTATGCATTTTTTGGCTGGTGCGACTTGTACTCGACTTATAGTCCAGAAAATACGTTACTCATTTTGTATTAATTTTGCTTGAATATGTTTTAATAGGCTGCATTTTAAAGAATAAGCAGTAAAAGCAATAGTGCAGCACAAGTTTCTCCTCAACCTCAAACAATTTCCCTTGATTTTCCTACTCGACAACATTATTTTTCTGCCATTTCAGACTATACAGAGTGCTAACATCTGTGGATGGTACACAGCAAAATAAGGGAACGGTGATATAACAGCTATTGTTATTGGTCCGGTGTTCGAAATGTAGCCGATATTTGGCACAGATATTTTTCTAAGCTGTGTGTGCTACAGCAGAGTAAAGAGAGAGTAAAAAACATAAATAGAAGCAAAATAAGGCTAAAAATGTGGCTGCACATTTACACAATCATCCGACAAATTATGTAATATCTGACTAAAACACATCCTGTTCATATTTTTACAAAAGTGAAAAGTTAATTTGAGAACTCCACTATAACTTTACATACATTTGTGATGTATGAAACACTGGCAATGGATTTAGAAATTTTAATATGGCAAACACCGGCCACAACAACAAAACTAATGTTGTTGGATATTAGTTAGCAAAAAAACTACATAGACCATGATCCTTTGCTCCATTTCAGTGCAGACAACGTGAAGAAATAACTGTAATTAAGCACTTGTATCTCTTCATTCTTTGGGAAATAACCGTAATGATTTGTTCCAAGGCGTTTCAAAAGGAAAAAGTATCATATAATCTACAATTCTGTTTGCCTTGCCACAATATCGTACTGTGAAGTGAACCTTGTCATAATATTGCACCGTGAACATGATTTTTCAGTATTTGTGTGTGTGTAACTGGAGACGCCGATCCTCTACATTCTCGCTCTTGCTGCCGAGCGTTCTCTTTGCGATGACTGATTCCCTCATGAATACTGCAGCTCAGCCCCGGACCCACTGGACCGTCCGTTATGCTCCCGATGGTCCCGTTCTGTTACTCTGACGGACGAGCGAAACGGCATTACACATTCGCAGGTGTTTTCCTGCACACTGAAGACAAAGACAGACACGCTTTAAATCTATGGATCCAGAGTCCATGAGTAATTTGACTTTACGGCATGTGGTGTTTTTTTTTCTAGTTCAGCTGAGGCTAACACACAGGAGTGATGAAATTGCTGACCCCAGGTTTAGGATAAGGCACAGTATATTTTAATATAAGTCATGTGGAGCGAGAATGACGACTTGTGTTAAGCCCAAGACAGACTGTGAATAATAAAGAACAGATTTCTTTCATGTCATCGCTCGCCACTTATTCTCTGGCAACACAGAAATAGATTTTTTGTACATATAGCCAGATTACATTTGTTATTCTCTATTCATCGATCCAGATTTTTTGTTAAATTTTTATTTTGTCAAAGAAAAAGGGCTTTTAATATAAATTCAATGAACAGAAACAACACTGAGTTTTAATCATTTCCATTTAACCCTCCAAATATCTGCACATTTCTTCTTTGAAAGTGTCTTATTGACAGAAAATTGTGTGACTTATTGTCATGGAATCAGACATACACCGATGCTATTCCTTAACACATTGAGAACACAATTCAACTTAGAATATGAAACGACACAGAAAGATCAGACATTTGTATGGCATGCATGGGAGAAAACGCGGGGACTGTGTCAGCCAGGCCGTTGTAAGGAGCCTGGCTGACCCTCCTGCGTCTCACCCCCGCGTCTCACCTCGTTTTTTCCCATGCTGGTTGGTTTTATTAGATATTCTGGAATAGGCGGGTCACATTTCTCATTGGTCAGCCTCACATCAAGGCACTTGGTATTTTTCCGTAGAGATAAAGCCTGCAAGGGGGGTGCAACTCCCCCCCCCCTCTGGGGAAACATCCTTTGGCCCATCTTTACGACCCCTTCACAAACAAATGCTGTCACACACCCGTTCTTCTCTTAGACTAATGATGCAGATAAAATATCACTATTATGCAGATAAAATACATCACAGAAATATACTCATATATTCACATTTTATCACACTTATAAAACTACAAATGACTGGATCTCGAATTCAAACAACGGACCAGTCCTGTGTAAAATGTTTTTTTAATGTGTTTTCTGGACCTTAGCAACACGGCTAATATCAACATGACGCTAACATATAGATGCTTTAATGTATAAGAAAATTAATGAAGCAAATTAAATGCTCTAAATGCCAATATTACACAGGCTTACAATGTACTTTTTGTTAACCATGTCTTTCTTTTTTTTGTCATCATTGAGATATTGATGGTATTTCTTGGCCTGGAATGTTCTACAGTATGGTATTAAGTGTATTTATGTCCAAGGAGAGCAGCAGATGACGCCACCTGGCAAAGTTACAGATCAAATCTGTGGAGAGGCGACTCCACACAGCAAGGCATTTTTGAGAGATGAAAATAACAAACATAATTGAAAATAAATAATAAGTTAAATGTCAGTCAGTGATCCATTCCAGACTTGGTGAAACTTCCACCAGAAAAGCTACAGTAAATTATGTAAATGATGTATAAAATGCAGGAGCCCGTGTTCACATCAGGGGTTTAGTGAGACTTTTATGTTTACAACGATAAAGAGCAGATAAGTGTGTTTCACAAGCTTCACTGGTTCCTCCGACACTTGAAGGACAAACACGTGCAGGTCATTAAAGAAACCCACTCTTTGAATAGTTTTTTTGCCACTTAAGGGTAATATTTAGCACTGCAACAATGAATTGGAAGTATTGTGACTAGTCGACTATTCAAATAATCCACGACTATTTGGATAATGTTTTTTGTAGCACAAACAGACAGTAACACTAAATGCAGCCCAGTTCAGATGAAAAATATTCTTAATTTGTAAATATTTCCCACCAATACACCTCCATTTGAAAACCCCAAGCCACATTAGAAATTATTATTATTTTTTGCCTTTTTTTGGGTATAAAACTAAAGAAGGTCAAACATTTCCATTTAAATCCTCGCATTGACTCATCACATTCATACCATTCATACCCACTCATACATTACAGTAGATAACAAAACAAGAACAAGCTCAAGGCATATCTAAAAACTTAACAGAAAAAGAAACTGTATCTCAAAATTCTAGCGGGCAAATATTCCATTTCGTGCTGTGCTCCGATAACCTGCCATTCCCTGTTGCAATTATTCCCTCCAAAGCAAACTGATAAAGAACTGAGATTTTAAAACGTTACAAACATAAATTTGATTTAGTCTTAGATCTAAAAAATATATTAAAAAAATCCCAGCAAAACAATCATACAAAAAAAAAAAAAAACATACATTATATTTCTGGGAATGATGTCAAAAGAAAAACCCACTTCGAAAAAAATGACTAATTGACACGTCGACCACTAGAACAATCTTTAGTAGCAGCATTAGCATTTTAAAATCTAAGAAGAACGTAACATTGACACTTTGGAACGGTGAAAAAGTCAAACATTAACCTAAATAGTGGAAGACTTCTTGTAGCAGCAATAAAAAGGCAAAACTAATCGCCACGTTTCCCACGGCTGATAACGGCTACAAACGAGCCGTTAAGGAGAGGAGAGCCCCAGTTTCAAGCTTTAAACATTTTTGCTGAGCGCGTTAAACAAAATAAACTAGAGGACAGAGGAGCACATGTGTGTGTCATGTGAGGACAATAAATGCGGAGGAGACGTGTGACCTCCTTTGGTACAATGAAGACTCTGTTATGGAGGCCTCGGTGTCCTCAAATAATTGGCGATTATACACGAAGGCTAATGCGGACAATCGTGTGCGTCATTATAGTCGCGGAAAACAATGCATACAGTTTATAAAAGGCATTCTTGGTCACTTCCGTTTACGTGTGACAATGAGGGCCGGTCAAAGCCTAAATTTAGTCTGGACTCACTAGACAGAAGAGCTGAACGATCTCGTGGAATACGTCTAATCAAGGGTTATGGTTAGTTAGTTTACTTTAGTCAGAATATGTTTCCACAGGTTTAAAACTAGGGCTGCAACATTAATCGCAGTCTCAATTTGAATGGGACGCAGTAAGCGACTCGCAAAGGCTGCAATTTGCCATAAGTGCCATAATTTCCTCCGCAAATGACAAAATATCCAGTCTAGTTCTGCAGCTTAGATCTGTACAAACACGCTCTAAGTCTTTTAGTAGTTTGTCAGTTCATTAGCCTATTTCAGGTCTTTTTCTCATTTGTGTTTAAATGGGGAACTTTTAACAGAATCCTATATTTAGATCATCAATCGCAAATCTAATCGCAATTAGATATTATTAGATATATACAGAGATTATAGTTTTCGTCACAACAACTAGTTCTTCTCATGGTAGTTTGTTGATTAATTGCTGCAGATCGACTCAGCTTGAGCAGTAATAGCATGAAAATAACGCAAGAAATGTGTAAATGTTGTGTTTACAAGAAATAAATATCCATATATAAAACTATCAAGTCCTCAAGCGGCTTCACTTCAGCTTCATCTGGTCAAATTGAGTAAAAGTATAATATTCACAGGCTTTCGTGTTCTAAAAAAACAAATTAAATCGCTCTTAACAGATAAGAAAAATGAATGTAAGTGCAGAAGAACGTTGCATTTCATTACTATTCCAAATAATAAACGATAGTATTTAAACTACCTTATGCCACTGATACAATACATTTAAAGCGTTCAAATCTCAGTAAACCTTGTCCATATGAATTACATTGTAAAAACATGAGCTGTTTATATAAAGAGCAGAATCAAACACTTAAATAGCAAATCAGTATAATTTATGAGTCAAATACATTAATTATTCAGCCTTCGAAAAGCTGACTTGTTCGAAAAGCTGACTGACAGGATTTTTGTTGTTATTTTTTGGTAATACATTTATTACCAAAAAATAACAACAAAAATCCTGTTTAGTGCAAAGATAAGATACACATGATAAATACTGAGCCCCCATGAATACTGTTCCAACTTTCATCTATTGAACAAAAAGTCGATATAGTAATTATTGTGACAGGCCTAATTACAAACAAATAATGGCATAAAGAGACAATTTTCTTTCAAATTCTCTTGCCATCAAACTCGGCCCTACAGGACACGTTCCCACTGAAACCACAGCATCACACGACTAAACAAAATGGCTGTACAATCCTTTCACAACAGACAGCGTTACAATCCGTGAGCATCGCCGACTGCTTTCCCAAAACCCAGCAGTGGTTGAGCTAACAGCGAGCTAACTGTTGTTGATTTCTTTAATATGTCTGGATGGGAAACACACCTGGGCCCGCTCATCAAGTTTCATGGAACTCGATCTGGGCTTTTGTCTGTGCAGCGCCACACGCCCGGACAGACTGGTCCGACAGGAGACGCGCTTGTGACGATCCGCGGCGCATTCTGCTTCATTCTTACAGCAACACGCCAAGGAAACGGTCATGAACCAGCAGGAGGTCAAAGCTGACAGAGTGCACGTGAGGAGGTGGTCAAAAAATACTGTGCTTTTAAATATAGATGCTTTTTTTCCCCTTAAATGTCTCTTAAATCTGTAAGTTTTCATGATTTGAGGGTTTCTATATTTTTCTGTGTGCTATGGCATTAGAGATCATCTTTGTTGGTGATTATCACAAAATGCATCTACCATTTTAATTCCGATAAAACAATTATTTTTAATGTAGAATTGCTGCTCTGCACTTTACCGGCCGTTACTCCGCACTTTACCGGCCGTTACACCGCACTTCTCTGCCTCATTTGCGGGTGTCAGAAAGTGTTTATTTTCCCACCCACATGTTGACCCCTGTGTAACTCAAATATAACAGGGTTTCTCGGTTCACAGTCCACACTACAAGTCCAAAGGAGGATTTACTGGATCTGCATCTGATGACTGAATGAAATAACGGCCTCCTGAGAATAACAAAAGATAAGGCCTCTTGTTAAGTTAACGTTAAGTCGGGTCTCTTACAATTCAATTTGATACACAGCTCACAAAATAGATGTGGTAAAACTGCGCCAATCATTTCACATGAGACAATGCATAACTATTTTAAAATAAACACTACTGCTGTGCCATTTAATAGTTTAATGAAATACAAACAAAACCTAACCCCAATATGGATTCTGTGAATTACCAATGAATTACCAAACATACATATGAGTATTTAGGTCATTGCGCTCTTTGTCAAAATACTTGGCAACTGCTAACAGCAAAGAGAAATGTCATCTTACTTGTATGTGGTCTGCTTTGTGTATTTGTACAACACCAGAATGTTTATGACACTATTTTGGTCTGGCGTCCTCATGAGCGCAGGATTCAGGTGTGGTCGGCGAGGGGCATTTCATCAAGGTTCACTGGTGCCAACAGGACATGTTCATGATACAAAAAGGAGTCTAAAGTGTGAGACTTCTAAAACGAATACAGAACTTAAGCTATCGTGACAGCCTTATCATCTAAATAAAATAATTTGTCGACTAATACAAAGTTTGGTCGGCTAAAACCCCATGGGACGATTAGCTGAGTCGGACAGCTCTAGTAGCATGACCCATTCGAGCGCTAGGCATATGTTTACACAGCCAGGACGTTTTCTGTGCAAGACCGTGGTCAATCTGAGAGAGCAGGATGTGAAGACACAATCCAGTCCAGTGTGTCAGCGGCCCCATCTGTGCTCCTCACAAACAGCTCATTCATCTGTTTACCTCACGCTGACTCAGGCACCGCCTCAGAGCCACTCCAGACACACCTTCGAAAGTCCCTTCCTGGAGGACACTCGACTTCGGTATCAGAGCGCGCGCAGCTACAATCAACAGTTCAGGTGTAACTTTGGTGCAACTTCTTCACACAATATTTTAATCTTACTTGAGAAATATTTAGTTTTCGTAACAGTACTCTTACTTGCTATCCACTTTCTTCATGCAGCCAATCATACAGCAGTTCCACAAAAATAACCAATGAGACAGTGGATAAAAAGGGCCAGCATCATATTGCAGATGGAGAAGAGCGACTCTGATGGACAACCAGAGCATCCGATCAGGGTCAATCAGTCGGGTTGGGGCGGGTCACGGGTTGTAAAATGCTGAGCGTCGTATCGCACGTCTAATTCAGTAACTCATTAGACTAATTAATCTGTGAATCTGAGGATTTTAGTAAAAACTCGCAGCATTTCACAGATTAACATGTAGAGAACATGTCTATGGTGGCATCACTGTCCCCACTGTTCATAATGATCTCTCCGTGTGAGTTGATTTACCGGTGTCTGCCTTGCTCCACGTCTGGCTCTGTTCATGCTTAACTGAGAGAGAGAGGATGCGAAGGAAACTCAACTCCATGTTTATTTTAAATTATTATTAGCTGTTGTAGGTTAATTCATATGTTCAAAGGCATCACACAAAAAACAATAACAGAAAACTCCTTTCTAAATGTATAATATTGTTTAAAAATATGACTTGTGATAAATACTACTACTACTTATGTGTAGTAGCTATCATTAGTCATAGAAGTTAGATATCTTTCTACAGCTCAAGCATCGTTGTACTACAAAAGGATAACACAAAAAATCCCCCCCAAAAATGGACATGCATAAATATTGAGCCCCAAAAAGTACAGTTCCAACTTTTATTTATTGATTGATATAAGAATTATCATGGGGCCATCATGCCAAGTTACAGGTTAGATCTGTGGAGAGGCAAGTCCGCTGAGAGGAAGAATTCATGTTTTTCAAGGCAACACAAACACCCAGAAAGAGATATCACGAATATATATCACGAGGACAGGCAGGTGGCAGATCCTCATCCAGAAAAGCTACACAGTAGACTTTTAAGGGAGCAAAAAATGAAATGGCTGATATCAGTCTACATTTTTTGAATAAATGACAACACAGAGTTTTCCACATGACTCCAGTTCTCCTTACGCAGTGGAAAGTGTCTGTCCTGACTTTAGTGGAAACATCTTCATGCGAGTCTGTTTCAGAACATGGAGAGATGAACCAACATGTGACACAGACAGCCCGGTTAAAGGTGGTCAAACACTGCTCTCTGTGTGACACTAACTAACCATTAACTTTGTCGCATGACTTCTGAACACATACAGCACATTTACTCCTGCCATAAGCAAAACCACAAATGCCTTTTAAGCTTCTGTGCATGTTTCTGAGATATATCACATTCCTCCTGATTCAGCTCGCTCTCACACAGCCTCTTCTTTAAATAGGTCTTTACAAACATTAAATAGTAATATATATATATGTGTGTGTGACACTGTGGCACAGCGGTTAGCACTTTTGGTTCAAAGCAAGGTCCTAGGTTCGACTCCCAATACAGTACATTGCAAAAGTATTCACTTTTTCAACATTTTGTTATGTTACAATAATTTTAAATGGATTAAATTCATTATTGCTTCAAAAGTCTACAAACAAACCCCATAATGACAATATGAAAGGTTGTTTAAATTCGATCAATCGATCAATAGATCGATAGATCGAAAACGTGAATAGCAAATTCAAATCACGTAGTCCTACAATCCTTAAATATAAAGCAACAGCCACACTAACATGAACTGATTGGGCTCTTGAAACCTCAAGGATCGTTTCCTGGGGAACATGCAACCCTCCATGTCAAGCAGCTCGTCGAGTGCAAATGAGGAACAGATTTAAATGGCCTTGAAAGTCGCACTGGCACAAACAGCCTGGGAAAACTCCTCAGCAGTGTATATTGTGTCGTGGTATGCAAACAGGCTCCATGCAGGACTGCGAGTCCAGGGAGGTGAAGGGCAGGGAGGGGCCCATTCCCAGATGCACACGTCCAGACTCCTCGTGAAGTCTAAATATATCTCAATCCATTGTGGCAATTTCCTGTCAAATGTTTGTGTTTCCTCTACATTAGTTTTAAAACAACATTGGCTAAAAATACAAAACTGATGATTTTCTGGTCTGATACTAGAAGCCATCGCTGCATAACTAGAAGGGGGCGTGGCTTTTGGGACAGAGCCAGGAGACCTTAGGTAAACTGAACAGAGCTGCTCCACAAAAGCAAAGATGTTGGATTGCTTCAGTAAATGCTTTAGGCCTGTTCAAATGTCTTTTTTTTGTTTATATGATGGAGAAAGACACAACAACCATAGATGAACAGTAATCTGATGCTGGTATCAGTGTTTATAGACACGACTAATACACAACGCAAGTCCAGAGATAAAGTCAAGAGTAAACTTCATTCAAACTGCCAAAAAGAATATGAGCTGTGAAAAATGGAGTCTAGGTACGAGATACAACCTTAACAGCCAAGAAGTCCGAGGCCAGGCAAACGCTTTAATCATAATCATTCTGTAACTTTTCATGTATTTATCATCATTTAGCACAAAACAGAATTATAAATGTTCATAAATTATTTGAGGAAAACTTTGCATCATTCATTTCATGACGACACTGCCAAGTAACTTCATATCACACTCTGCCAGGACCCACCAGATATTTACTTGTTAACAACGGAAAAATATTTGGTGTGCAATATCAGTAGAACCTAGTTAAAAGTGTGCAGGCCGTAAAACCAATCCACATGTGCTGCAGAGTTAGTGGGCCTCTGTGACATTTAAACCTATTAAAATAGTTCCCATGTTGTCATGGCTGTGGGAACCTTCTATAAGTGTCAGTTGTGGGGAATTCAGAGCGAATCCCTGGGAAAAGAGGCCAGTCCTTCTGAGAGAAAGGACCTGAGGAACAGCACAGCTTCGACATGGTTTACACCATCGAGCAACGAGGACGGACACAAACAAGAAACAAAAGGAGATAAGATTTATACAAATGTTTTTTCCATGCTTGTGTAGAGTGAGCTGTGGGAAGTACTGTAAAATAAGAAGAAGTGCTAAACTAAACGCACAATGAACGCTTGAACTTAAATATAGTTTCCATTCCAAAACGTCTCTCTTGTCTGGATAGTTCTGAACAAATGCAATCCATAAGGGTCTTCACACTCTGATCACGCCTTTTATCACCCAATAAGTGATCTGTAACTGTACAATACACTGGTGAACCTGTGGTTGGCACACACACACACAGCAGTGGGGTATACGACTGTAAGAATTAAAGTTTAGTGTCTGTCCATAAAGCAGTTGGCATCATTTGAGCCCAGCTCAGCAGGTTTAGCACTCAGCTGATGTGTTTAGTACACAGCCACAAAAGGACATCAGCAGCGGGACAATGCAGATAAGACCACCACAAAGTCCTGTTTGTCCTGTTTCACATCCTGCAAAACTGCTTTTATGTGGTCAAGCAGCGCATGCTCAATGTGGCCTCAGCCAATTAATGTCCTTCCTGTTCTAGCTCACATTTCATGCTGACTTAAAAATTAAGTATAATAACATTTAATAAAGTCTTATGTTATGTAATAATGTTCTAGTCCATTTTCTGACCACATTTGTCTACGCATGCAGCGTCTGTTTAAGAGCCAAGTTAAAAATAATAGTCATTTGCATTATGTGATACAAGGGAAATGTATGTGTCTACAGCACACAGACCTTTGTGTCCATTTTACTTTGCACTCACATTCACAATTATTCAGTCTTTAAACTATTCAAATTGTTTTGCTATAGTTATTATTAGCTGTAAATGTTTCAGATATGCACATACCTTTATATGGTGCTTTATTTAGTACACATTAGTGACTGTACTTGTTAAGGAGTTGATTCATAAACACAATTTGAATAGTAACAGTCAATTCTTGGTGAATCATATTACCGTTTGCTGCTCGAGTATGTTTGTCCCACAGCCACAGGGCCCTTAGGTCTCTCAGATAATCACTGTTTCTTTAATCAGTCTCGCACTTGTCAACACTCTCCTCCAGCTCCTTCATTTCATCCTCACAAGTTGCATGTTAGCACTTTTGGCTTAATTAAAAGCGACATCCACCAAAAACACTTGCTCCTTCTTTGCAGACGCTCCAGCCCTGAAGCCGGACACCGTCTTGGTGTTGACCAGTGAAACAGCTCGTCGAGTCCAGGCCAGTGCCCTCAGTCTGGCTCTGACTTCACTCACACCCGCTGTGATCTCCTGTTAGCAATAGCAACAGTTCAGCAGCTTTACAAAACAACAGATCTGTGGACTGTTATCAAGAAGCAATCTAAAACCCACACACACGCAAAAACTGCCCAAAATAGTTGATAGAGATTGTAGCTAAAAAGTTACATAAGGTGAACTTTGCACAGTGGAAAAAAAAGTCTAAATTCTCCTGTACTGGTGCCCCTCACTGTGTTTTCATCTTTTTAATCCGCATGGACAGGAAGCGCGGGGTCTTGGGTTCTTCAGGAGGGACTTTGCTGCCGCGTGGGGCTGGCCTCCTGCTCACCTCCTCTGGGCAGCTCTAGACTCAGCGTGGGGGCATCCTGGCTCCAGTGCACACAAAACAGAGCTTTAATTCAAGGCAAACTCTTACTATTTTGCATGAGCCCATCAGAGAAAATGAGGTCAGCTGAGGGTGTACTTCTGCTGCTTTGTTGCGACGTCTCAATGAAGAACGACTACAGTATAAATGCCTTGTTATATTGTTTTGTTTGTTATCTCAAACTGCCTCTATCGCACCCAACACGACCCGGAATGACATTGTTTTTGATGCAGCAGAACAGAATCACACGTCAACTCAAATGCAGATTCCCTCTCAAGGAATAGATGGTCGGTTTATTAGTCTTAACGTTATTTAATTATTTATGGACCTTTATTTAACCAGGTAAGAACCCACTGAGATCGAGACCCATTAGACAAATGTTATTGTGTGAACCCACGTGAAAACCGCTGTGGACCTTTGCCGTGTCCAGGGAAACATAACCTCCTTGTAGATTCTTTACGCAGACCTGCACCTCCCCCGGACCGGCGTCTGCACTGCTCCGGGGCCAGAGTAACAGCACACATTGATTTTAATCACATTTGAACCGCACCCAAATCACAAAAACCCAACGTGAGGGCACCAAAAAAACTGCCTGTATTCCAATTGATCAAAACAGATTTTTAAACTTGTGCCACAGTAGATCCATAAAATGTTGTTTCAATAAATGGGTTTGATATTAGGTCCAACAATCAGCTCAAGTAAGCTCATTTATTCAGATTGTGCTCGTTTCAGGGCCAGATATTCAGGCTTAATGGTCATGATTGAAATGTGATTACGTGGCAGCGCTAACACAGCTAATGCGGCGGAGGGTAATCTGTAATCGGACATCAAGCAGCCAATCATGAGTAATCTGACATCAGACAGCCAACACATTAATCTCATCAGCATCTGCGCGGGATTATGACTGTCAGCAGCAGCATGGCCTCTCCAAGAGCCTCACGCTGAACTGCACAGATGACCACTGAAGAGCTGTGGAGTTCTAATCGGTCAATTCCATTCACAAAACAGCTTATTGCGTGTGTGTTCACCTCTTTATTTTCCGATGTGCACAGGCGAGTTACACTGAACTCATTACACAATATTTAAAGAACAATGCAAGCTATTATGACAGCAGTGTGGTCATGTTGTCTCTAACCCGGGATTTAAATTTAAATAGGAAAAATAACTCCAGTGCAGTAACAAGAGAATGGAAATTATAATGAGATAAAGATAAAGAACTGTAAAATATGAATTCCAATCCATCATAATAGAATAAACTTTTGAATAGAGGCAATATACAAACAGATACCACCATATGGGCAAGTAAATGGTCAAATAGATAGAATTGGACCTTCAATACTTTGTCATGTTGCATATAACTTAGAGAAAATAAGGGTTAGGGTTTTCAAATGTTGCAGATACAAACACTTGTCGTTTATTATGTGGAGGAGTGACATATGTGGGGCATTCTGTTGGCTGCTGTGATCCCTGTGGCAGCCAACACCCGAAAAACACACAGCTGGAGCCAAAACACAAGCAGCATATTCTCATTTTAGTCCAGAAATCCAAAACCAGAGCAAAACAGGTGAATGTTGCACGTGAAAACCAGGTGCAGTCGCTCTAACCCCTGATACACACAGGTTATAACAGCAGCATGGGCGCAGATGAAACGTCCCACCAAAGTTACAACAAAGGAGCGTGTTTTTTTTTTTATTACCAGGCAACCAGCGTGGCAAATAACATGGAAGTTAAGTTTGAATTAAATGAAACCAAAAGCCACACCGTGATCTAATTGCCATTATATTACCAAACCGGGCGGAATCAGTGTTTGTACTTGAATCAGGGTGTGACGCGCACACACAAAAAAAACACAAAAGGAAAAAGGCACGTTAACTTCCAGATCTGCACACGCAGACACAAAAAGCCCGGGACAATGGCGAATTGAGTTGAAGTGAGAGAACAAATGTGTGTTGACGGCGGCGTGACCTCCGGGCCGGCCTGACGTGCCTGCGCGCCCGCAGACTCGCCCATTGTTCCGCCGCTGTCAAAGCCGCGGAGGTGCGAGGGATTAGCATTAGCACACCGCGGCTAACTGCGCTAGCATTCACGTTAGCATTCACGTTAGCATTTACGTTAGCCTCCACCTTAGCATTCACGTTAGCATTTAGCATTCACATTAGCATTCACGTTAGCATTCACGTTAGCATTCACGTTAGCATTCACGTTAGCATTCACGTTAGCATTCACGTTAGTCTCCGCGCACAAAGCTAAAGGTAGAACCGCCCTCCACCGCACCGTAAAGTGGCTGCGCTGTCCATGCTACAATTGGGAAAAGGGGGGCAAAAGGCAAAACAAAACACACACAAAAAAAACAAATAAGCGCATTAAAGTGGATTTTACATACCCACAGTTCCGTTCCCCAACTCATGGCGGATTCCTCCCGTTGGGTTGTCCCGGATCGGATGTAGTTTTCCCGGCTCTGACTGTCCCAAAGTGCCGCTGAAAGCCCCGGTGCTGCTCCAGTGTCTGCGCACACACTCCGCCTCCTCCTCCCGCTGCTCCGCCGTGAATCAGCAGCACTGTCACCGGGATCAGCGCGGGGTTAATTAACTCACACTTACCGCTGCGTGTCACCGAGTACTTACTGTGGTATTAGAGCTGCGCAGTGTATAATAATATACACAGTGATTTATTATGTGTTTCATGTGATATGTCCATTAAAGTGACCCACAGGTAATGCAAGTTATGTTGATGCAGTAACTATAAGGATACATTTTTGACTAATAATGTGTAAATAAATGTGTAACATCCCGAACACTGGATATTAATCAATGTAAAGATATATCATATTATATCTTTATAATATAATATATTATGTCCCCAATATGTATTATAATAATAAATATTGGGGACATGCTGAACCTCTAAGCAAAGAACATAGATATTTTTTTTTAACTGTTATGCAAAGAAAGGACCTCCACTTTGCAGAAAAGTGGTTCAAATTAGACTAAAACGATAACTGTAAACTACTGAAGTTGTTTAGATCTGTCAGTGAGCTTCAGCTGTAGTTTCTTTTTGCAGATGAGCAGCAAAGTCCAGACATTATAGCAGGGACATTGCCCCAATGAGCACGGTAAGTGTCAGTGGACTTTAAAAACACAGAGGAACACTTCTGGGCGACCACCGGATGACGTCATGCATAGAACTCCGGAGAAAGCACGTTTATTATGCAGGGTTACTTGTTTTTGGAAGGCATGAGGCGACGCTGTGCAGCTGTTTTGATGAATGTGGACGTTTGGCTGAATAAATCACGGTTAAATCGGTTTGTCGAATCGAAAATAACCAGGCAGGATCGTTGTTTTAATCGATCCCTGGGTTGATGGTTGAATTCCACGCTTGGGACACAGGTGTTTGCAGGTGGACAGCTCTCTCTAGCGGCACACGTTTGTCACTGCGCGTCTGTGTGTGACCGCTGGGGGGCGTGGTTCAGCTAGTGTGACCGCAGAAACACGAAGAAGAGGAGTTTACGCTCATAATAAAACTCTTCATGGTGAATCTGAAGCGCAGATTGTGTTTTGCAGTTTTCTTTCTCATCCAGACATGTACCGCAGCGTCCTGAGGTAGGAGCAGCAATCTTTTCTCTTTCTGTCCGTTTTGTCTTAAGTTCAGTTCGTGGGGATCGACCTTTGACACAGTTGGCCATTTGTGAAGCTGCGAACCTTTGATTAATCGAGTCACACTTCATTAGAATAGTGCATTTGTGTGTGTTTTAATGTTAAATGATGGCGTGTGGCATTTGGAATTGCTCTGCCCTTAAACCAGTGATTTTCAATCTTTTTATTGAAGCCGCACAGACCAAAACCTGCTGCATAGAAATGCATCACATAATCCTAACAAGCAGTTTATTTTTATGTTTTATACAAGGAAAACCCAATTGGAAACGTTCTCTTTTTCATGGGGTGAACCTTTTAAAACACAACACGGAATAAACAGCAAACAAACAAACAAACACAGGATACTAAATTGCAAATAAAACATCCAATAAAACGAAAACAAAACGACGTACTTAATATAAATAGTTCATATTTAGTTATTTCAAACAACAGGTTTTTTGTCCCTATACCCCTTTTCCAATCATATGGGTGGTAGTTTTCCTATTTAAATAGCAGAAATTAAATGACATTATTGTTGACCTGGCCCTCTGAATAAATAGGCCCCCTGCAATCTGTGGAGCCCCCAGGTTGAGCACCATTGCCTCAAATCTCCACTGTAAATTTTCTATTGGCAAATATATTTTGAAAATTGAAGATTTCTAATTGTGCTTTATATTTTGTCTTTCTCAGAAATGCTTATAACACCAGAAGCTGTCAGCCAGTTCTTGTGCACACAGACAAAAGGCACAGGTAGGTCAAAATAAAAGTAAATGCATTATATTTTCTTATTCACACTTCATGTCGTTTTATAATTAGTAGAATCTGTTTAATAACAATTGGCTGAATATGTCTCCTCACAGTCTTGGATGGCAGTGTTTGGGCTGCTTCGTGAGCACAGCAGTGAAGGGAAGAAAGCGTCTGCCCAGTGCTTTTCCAGTGCTGAACCTGTCACTGCAGCCCATCCATCGACACGTGTACGAGGCCAACCTCAGAAACAGTACGATCTACCACAAAAAGTACACCCTCTCAAACTTATCCTTCTGCTTTTTTACATTTTCTTCTGCAGAACGCATTCTTATGACTTATTCTTGGTTCCTTAAAGGTTTGTAGAACTCAGTGAGAAAGTGAAGAAAGGTGGCGGAGCTAATGCTGTTGCCAGACACACGCAAAGAAACAAGAAGCTGCTGGTGAGAGACCGTCTTCGCCTCCTGTTGGATGATGAAGATTTCCTCGAGTTGTCGCCGTTTGCGGGGCTGGGTTTGCCTTACGGAGACATCCCTTCAGCCGGCTGCTTGACCGGTCAGAAGCCTCAAAGTCCCTCTACTTTCAGTGCACTGCAAACCTTTGACTACTAGTATCATCTGTTTAGTTACTTTCTTTTTAAATAAGTAAACAAGGTATACGTTATTGCAATTGGCAGAAAGAGAAAATGTACAGTTACATGGCTAAACATGTACTTAATTACTTTCCACCCCTGGTCATAGCCCTGTTACTACACTACTCTATAGTCATGTATCTTTGTTTTTGTTTTTTACGTGTGTGTGCAGGCATTGGGCGGATCAATGGGCTTTGGTGCGTGTTCATCGCCAATGATGCCACAGTAAAGGGTGGCACGGCTTATCCCATCACTGTGAAGAAACAGCTGCGGGCACAGGAAGTGGCTCTGCAGAATCGCTTGCCTTGTGTCTATCTGGTCGACTCTGGAGGCGCTTTTTTGCCTTTGCAGGTGAAAATAATGAATAATTGATGTTTTGCAAGTGTTTGGGGGTCGTAAGCGTCAAACTACACATTCAGACCAAGCGTTTTCGTGGCTTCGTTTGCAGTCCGAGATATTCCCCGACAAGAACCAGGGCGGACGGACATTCTACAACGAAGCCGTCATGTCTGCAGAGAAGATTCCACAGGTGAAGTGCACTTTTATACAACCATTTGTGAGTCCAGTGGCTTCGCGTCGTCCGCCTGATTGTCAAACGTTGGTGCTGTAAGGTGTCAGTGGTCTGCGGCTCGTGCACAGCGGGAGGAGCGTACATCCCGACCATGGCAGAGGAGACCGTGATGGTGCACAGGATCGGCACTATATTTTTAGGTGGGCCGCCTCTCGTGAAGGCGGCGACGGGGGAAGAAGTGTCGCCGGAGGATTTGGGAGGTGCTCGGCTGCACGCGGAGTACGTCAAGCAGTTAAAAGTCGAGACGTTTCGTTCTTCTCACGTCGAATGTCTAATTTGTCTGTGACTCTTTGCGTTTAGGGTTAGTGGCTGTGTTGACCATTTTGCCTGGGATGAAAAGGAAGCGTTTGAATGCACCAGAAACATTATATCGACCTTGAATTTTTTGCTGCCAGAGGAAGAGGGGGATGACGAGAGCGGGCAGAGAAAAGCAGACGAGCAACCACTGTTTAGTTCACAGGAGCTCCAAGGACTCGCTCCCCTCAGTTATAGTTACACTCTGGATGTTAAGCTGGTAATGTACATTTGTGTCGTCATCGTGGACTATTTAGTTTTCACTGTATTTGACGTCGTTGGTGAATACTTGGTGATCTTTTGCCTCTGAAGGTGGTGAGCCGTCTCACTGATGGGAGTCGCTTTCAGGAGTTTAAAGCACGTTTTGGAACAACACTCGTTACAGGATTTGCAAAGATTCATGGGTAAGATTTTAAATGTTGCGTTTCATTATTGAACTCCTGCATGATCTGGCTGACTCTCTTTCTTCAGTCATTTGGTGGGAATTGTGGCTAATAACGGAGAGCTCTCTAATGAGGCCGCCCTCAAAGGCACTCATTTTGTCCAGTTGTGTGACCAGAGAGACGTTCCACTTCTTTTTCTTCAGAACACAGTGCCGGCGTCTGCTTCAACCTTTTCTACACAACAAGTAACACTCCAGCTCTTTATTACTCTCCATACAGTATGTCGTTTAAGAATAGACTTTGAAATGTGTTGTGTTTAAGGCAGAGCTCAACAGTAATCGTCTGAAGGCTCAGGGCTCGATGATGTCTGCAGTGGCCTGTGCCGCTGTTCCTAAAATCACTGTGGTGATTGGTGGATGTCATGGCACTGACAGCTACGCTATGGTATGGACTCATGTTGTCTACTTCATTTTCTGTGGATCGTAATACATCTTATATGTGTTTGTATCGCATTATTCAGTGTTAATGTTTCTTGTTTGTGTGTAGTGTGGGCGGGCCTTTGATCCTAACTTCCTGTTCCTGTGGCCAAATGCCAGAGTGTCCATCACTGCTCCGGGTTATTCTGAATCTTTGTTTTCACCTGATGAGGACAAAGAAACTAAAGAAAACCTTGAAACCATCCTAAAAGAGGAGAGCTCAGCTTTTTTCTCCTCTGGCAGACTTTGGGACGATGGAGTTATTCTACCTCAAAACACCAGAAAGGTACAGTGCTGTTATGAATATTTAATTTAATTATTTAGCCTCCTGTGACACAACTGTTTCTGTTCACAGATTGTTAGAGACTGTTTGGATATTATTAAGCAGCAGCACTATCAACTCTCAACCACAAAAGCGAGTTCACCTGTTCTACGAATATAAACTGCTGTGCCTCCTGCCGTTTGTGCTCATACAGAGGAAAATGTGATCAAAATGATTTTATAGGAAATTCAATAGGATATGTTTGTGCCTTAACAGTAAATGCTCCTTGTTCATAAGAATCCTGTAAATAAATTATTTATAAAACTTCAAAGTCTTGTCTTTCAATAATGTAGGTAAATAATAAACTTGCAGGATCCAGCCCGTTTCACACCAGATGGACATGTGTAACTCTTTGAATTGAGTTCTATTCTTGTGAGTTTGTGAACTCACAAATATTGTGAGAATTCATCTGGCTGTGCAAGGTTACCAGCAAACTATAAAAAGTATGAAATCCCTCAAAAAAAGAAAATAGTCATAACACAATGAATCAGAATCAGAAAAGATTTATTGTCAGTGAACAAAATTCACAGGCTCGGAACTTTGATTCGGTGCAACATGCAACAAAGAACATTAATAAAAGCACGATATATCAAATAAAGCATGCATTTCTTTTTTCAAATTTACACTGTTCTCCAAGTTTTTTCATATTCCTTTCAGAACATCCAAGCTCGCCTCACGTTGTCATGAGAAGCGCTAACCTGACAACGAAAGAACAAAAATAACTATAACCACTGCCTAAACCTCGTAACAAACCCTGCACACCTCAGATTAAAACATAATAAACGTGATATTTAAGGTTTGTACAGTCCATGGAGTGTAACTGGGATGATCACGTCCACTTCAGCTCGGGCCACTTCTGTCAGATCTGCAGCTTTGAGGATCAGTAATGACCCTGGTCTTTCAGCTCCAGGTTTCACCAGGATGCTTAGCAACAGGCCTGCAACACAAACAGCACACAGTAGTGTTGTGTACGGAACAGCGGGTTCAAAGGTCGTCATTCTGAGCACATTTTTGTCATCTAAAAGACATTTTCAATCTGAAGGTACTGTCTGAGAAGCATATTTTTTATGCCCCTAAAGGAGAAGTTAAATCCTTAAACATTTGTTATAAGACATTTTTAATAAGGTAAAAGGGATAGTTTGAAAGAGATGTGAAGGAGGTATTAACACTTTGTTATAACTACACTTACTCCTGTGTTTGTAAATGGTTTATTAAGCTTGATTCAGGCTTTGTAACTACTTACTTTTAGGATTAAGTTTAGGTTTAGGAATTGGGTTTTAGAGTATTAGTTAAATAGTTACTAGCCTGAATCATCCTCATAAACCATTTGTTCATTATGAATTAAAGCTTTGTTCATGTTTCCTTAAGGCAAATTAAGGTGTAGTTATTATAAAGTGGTACCAATTTTTTTGTTAAAGTAAAATCCATCTTTAAATAGAAATGGTGGTTAAAATACAACTTCCCGACAGAACAATCGAGCAGAACAACCAAACTAGCAAGTAAACAAGCCCAGAACATCTCAATTTTAACAGCATTGTCCAGATGACCACAGATGAAACCTGTTCAACCACAGCAGTGCAAACAACAGACATAATAATATAAGTCTTACCATCGTCCTCTTCTGTAGCTTCAGGCGAGGCCACAAACAGTGGTTCTGAAGGGTAAGCGTCCTCCTCCTGCCAAACCCAAGTCTGTTTGGTCTGGACATTCAGCTTCACTATCTGTAAACAAACACTAAAGTCATATATAGAGAGTGGCCTTCACACTGTATAAGTCTGTGTGCGAACGACAATAAACTGTACTCTGTCAGGAACAAAGTGGTTCAGTCCCAGGCCGTACGCAAAGGAATATTTCTTCCCACAACATTGAGAATAATTGATTTGTGGGAATTCAAAGGCTGTGAAAGTAAAAGAAGAACATAAATACAAACTTATGTTGAGATCATGGGACAATAATACAATCCTTTTATCATTCCTGACCCTGTCTGGGTCCAGAGAACAGAACCTCCGGCTCAAGCCAGATGGTTCCATCTCGGTGCAGAGCTGCAGTGGCCGTGGTGTAAGGCAGAGACACCAGGTTCTTTCCCTGCTCCTCCTGTAAAAACACACAACGTGAAAACTCTCATGGAATGTCCTCACTGGGTCCAAATCTAGCAGTAAAAGGAATACATGTTGAATTTGAAGGTGAACTTTGTTCAAGTTCTGGGGTTCAGACAGGTTTTCCACTTACAGGTCTGTCACAATTATACATTTAACAGTGAGATATGTTGCTGATGAAAATATAGATGATAAATATATAAACTTATTTGAGCTTGTGACACAATGACTCTAAAGTAGGATAATAAAAAAGTACAATATTGTTCAAAAAAAGAAAAGAAAAAGAGCTGCAGTAAATAAAAAACAGAATTAAATATTTGAGTATAGGGAAGTTGATCTGTATCTTTAATTATTTTTTCCACCGTCTGCAGTTCAAATATTATTGTAATACAGAAAAATGATAAGACCCCTTTAGAACAAAGACAAAAAGGCCCACGATAAATCTGAAATCCGAAAATGATTCTTCCATCATTTATTGAATTAAATGTATTAATTACAGATGTATTTATTGCTCAAAAATATTTTGCATTCTCATTGTGACCGAATCACCTCTCCACAGATCTGACCAGTAACTTAGCTTGGAGTTTGATGCCGTTACTGTGGAACATTCAAGCCAAAGCACCTTTAATCTGACCGGTACGAAAATGTAAAATCTAATGAAAGCAAAACCAGAATCAAAACTCAGGCTGTGTTGAAAGTTACAGAATAAAAGTGTCTTCAAAAGATGATGTGTGTAGTAGGGAATTCACGATTATTCGGTTAATCGATAATTGTGATTATTCAGGACACAATATAATCGTGAGAACCAGAAAATAATAATAATTGTGACCATTTTAGAAGCAAACTTAGGCCTTTTTAGTTCAATCCATTGCCCAAAAAATAAACCTAAATGTAAATAACTTTTTTATATGTTTGTTTTTGTCAAATTTAACTTTATTTTGTCTTTCAGAAAGTTCAATATGGTAAAGTTGGTCCCAAACTTGAGGAACAGTAACATGTCAGACCACGGGAGTGACAATTAAGTGAAAATTAAATGATTTTATTGGTCACAGTCTCAATAATCGTGACTACCGTATTTTCCGGACTATAAGTTGCACCTTTCTTCATAGTTTTGACCGGGTGCGACTTATACTTATATTTATACTTATATACTTATACTCCGGAGCGACTTATATGTGATATTATTTGTTATTTTCACACTTGCAATCGCATTTCATACTCCAGTGCAACTTATATATGTTTTTTTCTTCTCTGTTATGCATTTTTTGACCTGTGCGACTTATACTCCGGAAAATACAGTAATCTTTAAATTGTGGCGTTTCTCCCCACAATAATCGCGACACTAAACTTTTGTGTGTTGTAGGCTTAGCGTTGTTCCTACCCGGTGTATGTCCAGGGGCAGAACGTAGCGTCTCACTTCCGGCTGCGGCGCCCTCATCGCGGCCTTCTTCACCTCGTCCCAGTTCCCTCTCATATTGGCCAGGTACAGATAGTTATACACGAAATCATGACTGCGACGAGACACATTTTTCACATTAAGGCGCCCTGAAATGTGTTTAACAATCCCTTTTTATTAACCAACCCTTTCCACGTGCAGAGATCCACGACGATAAAGCCCTGGTCCTCGTACGCGTTGATGTGGTGGAACACGTTGAACGCCGACGTCCGGAACTTGTGCGTGCTTAAGTAACCGCAGGGGTCTTTGGTGGCGAGATGGAACCAGGTCTGCGAGACAAAACACAAGAGGCTTCTTCTTGGGTTTTGTTTTCCACATTTACCTGCCGTGCCACATTCACCGCCCTCCGCTTACGCCCATGCTCTCGTTCGCCTCGAAGCAGTCCATGTAGTTGGCTCCGCGGATGCTCCACGACGACAGGAATTTAAGCAAGTTGATTTTGATCGGCTGCTCGACAAATACAAAGTAGTTGTCGGTCATGCCAAAGCTGGAGAGACGAAGAATAAAGATGCGTTTTAAAGTACCGGTAAATACGAAAATACAAATAATAGTTAACCGTATTTTCCGGACTATAAGTCGCACCTTTTTTCGTAGTTTTGGCCGGGGTGCGACCTATACTTATATACTTATACTTCGGAGCGACTTATATGTGATATTATTTGTTTTTTTCAAACTTGCAACCGCATTTCATACTCCAGTGCAACTTATATGTTTTTTTCTTCTCTATTATGCATTTTTGGCTGGTGCAAATTATACTCCGGTGCGACTTATAGTCCGGAAAATACGGTACTCAAGAACGTTTTTGCCTTGATAATTCAACATTTAAGTGCACAATGTAACTTTTCTATAGCTGTCTTTGCTATTGCCTGGGATGTTATCGATCTCCATGGAGACGGGCACGGGGTTCCACAGGCTACGTCACAAACCAGATCTGTGGGGAAGCGAGCACGCTCACAATAAGAAAGCGTGTTTTTCCAGGTCTTATTTGCAAGAAAAACACTTGCGATTGAATAAACACGAGAGAGATCAGCGTAAGACCAAGCTGTGGAAGATCCCAGCAAAGCAACGGCAAAGCAGCATCCCTCCCCCAGAAAAGTGACACAGTGCACCTTTAAAAACAGACAACCAGAGCATTTGCAGTGTTCACACCTGTGGACGTAGGAAGGCTTAAGTCTCTCGCTGCTCGGAAGTTGCAGCAACACCTGGGATTTCTCTATTGGGTCCGACTTATCTGGAATTACATGTCACTTTTACAAAATTGCGCTGCATTTGAACACTTTTGCTTCCACCGTCTCCACGCCGACCTTTTTGTGGCCCCGGGATCCTGACGATGTTGTAGGCAAGGCTCATGTTCTTGCCGAAGCAGTTCCCGATGTTGTAGAGCGTCCCGTCCTCTTCCCTGTGAGGGTGGGCCGTCACGCCGTTCACAGACACGTATTTGCACAGGTCCACCTTTAAATACAAGACATGTCACAAGCGCACTCCTCTGTCGGACAATGCTGTGTATGATTTACCCTCTTCAGCGTCTCCAGGGACTCGGGGTCGACTTTGGTGATGAAGTTCGTCTCCGTGCAGGCGTAGAAATCCTCGCCGGCCGGGTAGATGTTCACCATGCAGTTATCGGTCACCTCGATGCCTTGGAAGTACGTGAAGAATCTGCAAAATGTCAAACCGTCCCAAGTGTATTTATTTACTTATTTAAGACTGTATATGGTCCAGTCTGGGATTTAAGATAAGTTAAGATAAGATAAGATAAGATAATCCTTTATTTTCCACACATGGGGAAATTTCATTGTTGCAATGCAGGTAGATACAGAGGAAAAGAACAGATAACTTATAGGAAGTTTAAAAAACACTCTCAATCGAAGAACTCTTATAAACAAAACCTCTTGTAAACAAAACCTCCTATAGACAAAACCTCCCATTTCCCAACAAGGGATGGAGGGAAAAATAATAATAATAATAATAATAATAATAGTAGTAATAATAATAATAATAATAAAATAAATAAAAATAAGATAAAATTAAATATATAAAAAAAAAAATATTTAAAAACTGCTAGCGTAAGACAAGATAATGCTAATAATAATAATAATAATAATGGAAAAATAAACACTCTATTTTCATCAGTTATATGCACATGAATGTGACACCATTGCATGTAGTACGACAGTAATTGCACATGAATATGACGGTATTGCACATGGTTAAGTCAGTATAGTCAGTATTGTCTCGTAATTGGGCGACGTGTGCGATACCTGGAGAAGATGTTTTTGCACGGGTCTGGATAGGCCGTCGTGCCGAACTCGGTGATGACGATTCGTTTCTCTGTCATATTTCGAACGTACGCATCCGTCTTAATGAACCTGTGTGATCCCAAACAAGGCATGAAACTCGTTTACGGCACCGCTTCATTAAAGGTGCAGACAGTCGTTTACTTCTTTATTGGACGGTTCCGCCACCTGATTCTCTCAATGTTCCTTAAATGGACTGTAAAATTGTATTACATTGAGTTTGTTTTGTGTGTTTTTTTATGGTTTTATATGGACCTGGAGTCTGAAATAAAGAGTAATTGTTCCACTGTGTTGCATAGAACCAATCCATCTACCGTTTATTTAATTGTTGGTGTTTTTATTGGGCAGAAATACACTGCAAAACACGTATTGTCCCTTGTGTGTAATGTTGCCTCTCCACAGATCTGACCGGTGGCTTGCCCGGTGGCGCCTTCTGCTCATCTTCATGGAGATATAGGGATTTTAAAATGTGAAAATATACAAATAATGGTTGTTAACTTTAAAAAAAATTGAGAAATGTATAACCAAGAACCAAGTTTTCGCCTCAATAATTCTTACTTTTAAACGCGTTGACTCAGAATTCCTTAAGCGTGTCCGTTAAAGGTGCACAGTGTAACTTTTCCAGAGATATTTTTGCTTTGCCTGGAATGTTCCCGAGTACAGTATGTTTTTTGAGGTATTATCTGGCATGAAAAAATTTGAATTGCATAAACGCAAGAGAGATAAATCGTACAGTGGAGCATCACATCCAAAAACATCTCCATTGACGCGAGCAGGTGGCGCACCCTCCACAAGAAACACTTACTTTCTGTAATATGTCACCTGACCATTCTTCAGGTCAAACTTGTGAATCATGGCCTGTCCGTCGAACACGTGGTAAAAAGGTTCACTTCCGATCTCAAAAAGACCCGGTCCCATCCTCAGCAGACTGCCCCCCAGCCACGACGGGATGGAGCCTGAACACCACACAGCAGAATGCGAGCGTTATTGATCACGGGGCGAGGGAGGAGCGGGGCACATCCACCGTTTTATCACGAGATCAGAAGGTTCCTACCGGTGACTTCAGCTGTGATGGGTTCATTGAGCTCCTCCACGGTCTCGAAGAGCTTCTTGTATCCGGAAGCGGGATGCTCCACACTACAAAAGGAACAATGTGTGAATTTATAATACAGCTTACATGTAGTAAAGCCCAAAGTAGAGAAGGGATGTCACGCAATTAAATTCAAGTGTTGTGATTATTGTGAGAAAAAATTATTCTCGATTGTTGAGACTGTGACTAAACAACAGTGAAATCTTCCTGTTTTACAATCAACACTTTACTATTCTTTCTTAAGTTTGTGATCAACTTTACATAATTCAACTTTCTGAAAGGCAAAATAAATGTAAACGTTTTATTTAAAATTATTTAAAAGAGCTTTTTGTTTTACACTCCTGAATATAGTTATACATATATAGGTATAAAAAATCATACTAGATGCTAAACAATTTTCTGGGTTTTATGTTGAACAAAAAATACTTAATTTTGCTTTTAGAATGTCACGATTACTATTTTTGTGGTTCTCACGATTATATTGTGAATAATCGCGATTATCGAATAACCAAATGGTCGGGACGTCGCTAAAGCGGAGAAGTCATTGACATATTTCTGGTGTTGAGTTTGCCAAGTTCTGCACAAAGGCTAAACCATTGATATCTGATCCTGTATTTCTAACGACAAGCAAGTTTTGAGAGGAAAATGCATCTTATTAGTAAACCGTATCACCACAAATACAATAACTTCACGCATGCAACAGTACCATTTAGTTCAGTTTAAAAGGCAGCAGTTTCGAGACTTTAAAAAGCCAATAAAAGTCCCATTTCCCTGTTCTCCGTAACTACATCTTACACATTTTTACAAGTGAACAAAATGTTTTACTCACCGGCTGACCATGCTGCTGTTCGTAGCCTGGATGTTAAGCCACTGAGGTTTCCTGTGGTGCGGGATGGAAAGAAGTTGCCCTCTTTAGACTCTCTCCTCCCCCATTGCCATCCTTCTCTAGTTTCCCTCTTCCTCCTCCTCTTCCTCCTCCTCCTCCTGCCACCAAAGCCAAACAAGCAATCTTTGTCTGGGCTTTCATTCAGTCTTCCCCTGAACACTCAAACGTCTTTTCCACTCCTGAAACAAACTAACAATATTACATACCATTGATAGACTTGATTGCGTTGTGGCCCAACAGTAAAACATGTTTTGTAGTTGTTTTTTCAACAATCCAGCTTTAATTACTTCCAGACAGTCCTGGGGAAAGTATGTGAGCTAGTTAACTGTGGGGGAGAAACATGTCAGGCTTTTGCAGAATGATTAACTGGGTGTGCGCTTTGTCCCGAGTCGTGATATGATAAATGAACAGGAGTCGCGTGTTCTGTTCGTCTGCAAATGAACATGTCAAAACAAGAGAAAAGTCTCCCAAGTTGAAGGTGAACCAAGCCACTTCCACCACGCGCTCGTCTTCAAGGAGTTTGTACTGTTTTGTGTGGAATAAACACAATATGGTATTAAAAATCTATGGAGACGAGCAGGCGATGTCACCGGGTCGAGTTACAGGTCAGATCTGTGTTTGTGAGGTACTTTCTTTGCAATAAAAACACCTGTGATCAAATAAATGCAATTAACATTTCAAAGACCTCTAAGACAGGGATATTCAATTAAATTTTCCTGTGGGCCAGATTTTTTGGAGGGCCAAGGCCATTGGGCCAGAGGTGCACAATATGTCACTGTCACAAAGGTTTGGGTCGCACAACAGATCCCCAACACCGTTTCAATAAATTAAGTTAAGAGTTATTACAATGAAATAACTACCGATAGATTTGAACAAGAATTAAACTAGGACTAGACTCGTACCAACCAGGTCTGGACCAGGGGCCTCATTTATAAAGCCCGGTATGCACAAAACGAAGCCCAAAATGTGCATATGCATTTTTACACACAAGGAGCGTGAGCTATTAAAAAAAATACGTGGCGTGAAAATGTACAGACTTCCGCACTCCTTTATAAATGGAGGCCCCAGGTCTGTACCAGGACTAAACCAGAATCAAAATAGGTCTAAAGACAAATTAAACAAGGACTAAACCAAGACCAAACCCAATCTAGACTAGTGCTAACCCAGGATTAAACCAGTAAACCAAATGTATTTATTTTTATATGTAAGATGAATCAAGGGCCACATTCATCACTTGAGGGCCGGATTTAGCCCCCGGGCCTAATTAAGAGCACCTTTTTTTAATGATAAAATAAAAATACCAAAGTTCTGTTGACATTACTAATCAGATTTATTTCCCAGTACGTTGCATAGTAAAAAATGTAAATTATGTCTGAAGAAAAATGCCAAAATACTGTTAGTACGAGCATGTAACACAAGCTTAAATTGAGGTAAAAATAGAAAGACAAATACCGTACTTCATGTACAAGAAAGTATTAAGTTAAGGATCAAACAGGAAAAAACTTTAAAAGCAATTACCTAAATGATTTGACAGAGCATCTAGTATGATTTTTTATACCTATATATGTATAACTATATTCAGGAGTGTAAAACAAAAAGCTCTTTTAAATAATTATAAATAAAACGTTTTCAGAACAACAGTCTTACACGGAATGACTAAATAGTGCAAAAAACATTTTACAGGAATTAATGACAAAACAATAAAAGCCTTCTAAGAAAACAGGTAATTACACTACAGTAACAACATCTGAATAATTAAGCTTAAACCATTAGAATCTCCCAATGTCATTTGATAAATTAAAATAGTCCAGAACAAAAAATATTGCATATTCAGTTTTTCAAACGACGCCGACGTCCCAAATGTACCAAATACAGTTTAAATGTGAACTAGTGGTACATTTACACAAAGCCCTAATGTACAATAAAAACAACAACAACTGGATCTTTAGTCAAACTTCATCCCTCTACAATAAAAAACATTTAATTCCTGATACTAAAAACTTTGGTCTTCTTGATGTTCAGGAGAGGAGGTTTGATTTTTGGCTTGTTCTTCTCTGTGGAAGGAACACGGCGACTGTAGATGTCGGGATACTGCTTCTGAAACTGAAAACAAACAACACATTAACGAAGGCTTTTAACACATTAACTAAGGCTTTTAAACACAATAAATAAGACTTAACACATTAACGAAGGCTTTTAACACAGTAAATAAGACTTTTCATTAAGACTTTTAACACATTAAGGCTTTAAAACACATTAACTAATACTTTTAACACATTATCTAAGACGTTTAACACATTATCTCAGCTTTATATTTGTTTTGTAATGGGTTAAAAAGGTGCACTATGTAACTTATCCCTTCTGCTTTTCTTTTAAATCTTGCGATGATCATTGAAAAACACATTTAATATTTAAAATTAACTGAATCGAGGAATTCAGTCATAAGCTTGCTCCAGTGCTTACAATCATCATCAAGCAAGCTAGTTAAAAAAAATCAAACTGGATCTTTGTACTACACGTGAGGTTGTTTTGGGTGTTTGCATGTTGAGTAAAGAAAGCTAATTTCAATGAGGTCACGATACTGAAAAGGACTACGATAAAGGCACTTAAGTACGGTCTGTGATATCAATATTATTGCAATTTGAATATACTTTTGACACAATAATTTCAGAGACATTAAAACAAATATGTTCATCTTCATGTATTGGTCAAACTGTCAAAATAAAATCTATATCTATTCTAATTTAGATTGAATAAGTATTTTTATAGTTTGGCAAATATCGTGACGTCGCGCAGCCCTAACTGCAATCTTCAATGTCACCACTTGATGTCGCCAAACGATCACATACGCTGGATAATACAAAGCACCAAACAGTTGCACCTGACTCTCTATTGCAACTAAAGCATTAAAATTATCCCTGCGGTTTGACCCATTTATCTTTTCACCTGTTTCAGTTTTTTCCGCCGGTCCTTCTCGCTTATGTTTTGGTCGGTCAGCAGTGTCTCCAGTAGCTCCTCCATGGCCTGCTGCAAGGACTCGATCTTCTGCTGTTCGAACTCGGCGCCGCTGATCTGACGGCAGAAGGCGTAAATGGGCAGAGGGGCACAGACCTCCTCCATCTCCTCGCCTCCGGCATCACCCGCGGGGCCGACTGGGACCTGAGAAGACACGAGTGAATGCAGTATCACAGCATTATTCGCGTATTACCAGTACAATCGTCTTCTCTGGGTTCTGTGAGATCGTTAAATGATGCCATAACTGTAAGTTCAGTTTAGAGGCGTTTTGGCAGATTCTTGCTCAGTCACTTGCTCCAGGTCCTTTGTACAATGCTGTTTTAAAAATGTAAACGGCACAAGAGAGTTTCTCAGGTTTTCCTCCCGAGATGATTTGCAGACATTCCTCCATTTGATGTTTTGGTCAAATGGACATGAAATAGTTTTATTTACGATAAAAACAAATCGAAACAACAAAAAAACAGTCCATGACCAGGACATGGCAGACATTCAAGCCTATCTAAAATATAGAAAACTTTACTTTTTGGTCAACAGTGCAGTGAAAATCAAACTGAACTGCTAAAACGTTGTGTTTTATTGGGGGAAATATGTGCACTTACTGATGTTATTTAGTGTCACAGAAATATATTCATAAATCCAGCCCCCTATTACGTTTTTATTCCATATCGAGGCACGGATAAACCCTTCGATTTCCGCGTGTGTTTGGAATGTACCTGCACGGCGCGTAGATACCGGATGTGGTCCCCAATAGCCGTCAGCAAGTACTCCGGGACAGACAGAATGCTCTGCTGGTGGTCCATAAAAAACGACATCAATCTGGTCGCCAAAAGCTCGTCCAGGTCGCATTCCTCGGCACTTCCCAGTACACAGGCCGAGAAAGTGTGGACCATCTAGAAGAACGGAAGGAGGAGCTTTTAACCACGTCCGTAAGGTGCATTGAGTGGGGGGTTTTGTTTGTCCTCACCAGTGTGCGAGTGCCGATGGCTGGGTGGAGGCGGGGCATGTCCACATTTTGGCTGATCCGTGA
Organism: Eucyclogobius newberryi; assembly: GCF_026437365.1. Classification (NCBI taxonomy): domain Eukaryota; kingdom Metazoa; phylum Chordata; class Actinopteri; order Gobiiformes; family Gobiidae; genus Eucyclogobius; species Eucyclogobius newberryi. The sequence continues at coordinate 26,242,794 of NW_027316532.1, read as the reverse complement.
CATCATTCTCATCAGTAGCTGTAGTTTTCGGCGGGACGAGGGCGGAAGCAGGAGCGTGCACAGCTGCAGGGCTTCGATGGCGACGCGTTCACACTGAGGCTGTAGAAGGCCTACATGAACAGGGTCAAATAATGAGACGTGACAGGGCACTTAAGAGGTAACGAGCAGGTTATTACTTGCACCATGATCACATTCATGACTGATGAATGAAAGTATGAATTAATCTGCAAGTGATACATGGTCAGGAGAATTTAGTTGGTTTCTAAAGTGAAGAAAATGTCTGACACACAATATTCTCATCAATAATCATATTCTAATTCTATAAAAAGGACATCTACATCTACATCTAGACTCAGCAATGTTTTGACTAAATTTTATCTAAATGTAGCCCATTTGTGAGAGCTTTGTGAGCACTCTTGATGCAGTTACAACTCAACATGAGACTGCGGTCTATGGTTAGATGTTAGACGCTGTTAGTATGATTAGACAAACTGGAGCACAAGCAAAGACAGATAAAGGAGAGGTCTTACTGTTCTGAGGTTTGGGCTGAGGGAAATGTTGTTTGAACAGTGACTGAGGGTGCTTGGACACGTCCAGTGAGCTGATGCAGCGGCGCGTGACAGTGGGAGCTCGAGGGGTCAGCAGATTGGAGGTGCTGGAGGCAGGTCGAGGTCCTATTGCAGAGGACCCATGGGCTTTGGCAAGAGCAGAAGAGGGGAAAGCGGGACCGGAGGGCAAGAAGGGGGGTGGCTGGGCAGCTGGAGTGTTCACGTCGAGACAGCTGGCGGCTCGTGTTGAAAACCTGCTCTCTTTAGCTTCCTCCTCTCTAGTTTCTACAACAATATCCAAGCAACTTCCAACACTGTGAGGCCTCAAGTGACGCATCTTCTGAGCTGATCTAAGTCCTTTCATAGAAGCCAGGGACAGTCTTTTTCGGGAACGTACTTCCGGGGCACACCCAGAGGTACTAGGAGTAGAGTTGCATGTAAAGTAACTATTGGGTGTTGTAAGAGAAGAACTTTCATTCTTTGTATTTGAGACAGACAATTCCAGATTGTCACTAGATTTAAAAAGGTTTTTCTGACTCAAAGAGTCATCCAAAATAGTCTCCAAGGAGCAACTTCGTGTTCGGGGTCTTAAATAACTTGTAGTGCTCAGGTTTGTGCAGCTTCCCCCTAACGGCGCATCACCCACACCTCCAGCAATGCCATTAAAGGCAGAGTATTGGCTCTGTAGCTTCATCCCAAGCACCTCTCTCATTGGGGACTCCGTCTCATCACATCCTCCTTGCCTGAGCAGCGACAGGAGGAGACACTCTGTGGACAGAAACGAAGCCTTGGCCGGAGGAGGCAGAGATGGGAAGTCAAGCTTCTTCCGTTTCCCAAGTTGCTGAGTAGAAGGTGCCGCAACATAACCGCAAAACACTAGAGACACAGAGTGGATGCAGACAGGAGGAGGCAGGAGGAAACGCAGCAGGCGGGTGTGAATGCAAGCAGACAGGGTTGGGGAGGGAGAAGGTTTAGTTAGTGCAAACTTCACAGTCATAAACAATAGGCTGCACAGACACTTGACAAGCAAACGCCAAAACACACAGCACAAAAAGCTACTAATTTTGTTAGGAATCCACCAATAACGGGAACCACAACCTCTGTTAGCGGTTTAAATATACTTCGAACAAATCAGTACACAAAAGGATATAAGTAACATGGAAAACAAAGCAATCTCAACGTTTGAAAAAGAGCAATTCATTAGAAAGCAATAAATAGTCCACTTACCCAAAACATTGATAAACAACTCATACAGCTCGAATGTGAGCAATGGTTGTGAAAGACTGTAGAAGTAGTCAGACACCGTTTTAAAGACATCTCTCTCAAAGCCAGGGTAGGACGGCTGTGCACTGTCGTACTTTGGCCCTGTAAAGACAAGACACAATACATCACCACAGAAGCTTGTGTAAAACTAAACGAGTAAGTAATGAACACTTCTTACAATTAGCCAAGCTTTTCATAGCAGACAAAACCCAATGTGGCAGATCATCTACATAAATAAAATACAAAGAAACAATTAAGATGGAATACAAGACACGTTTGCTCCGATTAAAGTACACGGATTAGACATACTCGTCTTGTCGTCCAGTGTAACCACTCCGTGTTTGTTGACTTTGGTCATGTTGTGGATGATGTTTTGCGGATTTACAGAGCGGTAATCCAAAACCTGATCAAGTGATGCTGTGCCCAGAATCCTCTGTAAACTAGAGAACAGAAAAAATAGATAAATATCACGACCTGTACTTACTTTTATAAGAGATTTTATAATGCAGCGTTACTGGGTCAGAGTGATATCTTTCCAGATCACACGCTCATCGTCCACAGTCAGCTCGCGCCTCTGTGATGTGCACTCGGCTCCATCCTCTTCTGTGTAGAAAGCAGGGTCCATATTTGCCTGAAAGAAATATAATAAAGAGTTCAATGTGTTAGCTTCAAAACGAGAGATTGTGTGCACTTTCTTATCATCAGGTTTCAGTGAAATAGCAATACAATGTTGAGATTGACAGCATTGTTTTACCTGCGTCTGTGCATCTTTCTCATGCTTTTTGATCGTTCTAAACTTGAATACGTCTTTGTCTCTGAACGAGTGCTTTTTCTTCACTGACCCAGGGGCTGATCCCGGGGTTTGCGATGGACATGGAATTGGCTTCAGGGTCGAAGTTGTAGGGAATCTGTAATCACGCATATCATTTTAGATTGATTGGATTAGACAGGACTTCACAGTATGCATCCCAGATTATCCTTTTATTTCTTTTTTACCTGTAAAGACCATTGTTGTCCTCCAGATCCTCTGTCCCCCAGCGACCTTTCACATCTTCGATCACATGGTTCTTCAGAAACTTCTTCAAAAGCTGCACCGTCTGTTGTCGGGTCACATCGGGACCAAAGTTGCTGTTGTTGCGCAGCAGTTGGTGCAGCCATTCCACAGCCGCAGAGGCAGTGAAGCATGAAGTATGATGTCTGAAATTGTGCCTGTGTTTCTTTAGTGGCATTCCAGCTCGGAAGAGACGAGTCACCTCATTCCACTAGGATGTGCAAACAGAAGGAGACAACAGTGAGTTCACAGTTTCAGAAGACACTCAAATCAAATAACCAACTAAACTAACCATTTCAAATTGTCTGCTGTGGTGGATATAAACAATACAATGTCTAAAGAGTGCAAAGAATGAACAAATAGAGGGAATTTACCACTAAAACCACAACAAAGCAGAAACTAATAAATACTGTTGGGGTTGACATCAGTAATAAAACGTGCCAAATGTAAAGAATGAGAACAAATAGATGGAATTTGCCTAAAAAAAACAAACAAAATAACACACAAGGCAGACTTCACATCCAATCACAAAGTTGAAAACAATAGCCTTGCGCACGTTCAACCCACGCACAGCTGACATGATATAATATAGAGTAATTGTACATAAAATTGACTTTATATTAGGTTGAGGAGCCCGTAATCTGAGCTCGTTGGAGTCTGTGCAACTTACCAGCTTCGTGGCTCGATAAGGTCCCGGAGTTACAACGTGCGAACTCATCTTTAGTGAACCAAACCAAACAATCTAAACGCATTTAGCCGTAATGTGGTCAAAACATCAGCGTAGAGCAGCCGAGCGGGGGTCCGAAGCACATAATGGTCCCTTCTTCGTGCTTTTGAGAAGCGACGCACAAACCACTCGACTCCGTCTGTTCAAAATTACGAGCTGCGCCGATCTGCAACGTGATTGGACACGCGCGGGATCACGTGTCGCGGTGAAACAGGAAGTAGTACGGCGAATACGTTGAATTTATTAATTTGATTTCACGGATCCATAAAATTAACGTTTGATTTATTCAAATAGAAATCTATATTTATTCACACAGAAATCTATATTTATTCACACATAAATAATTATGAAATAAATACATTAAAAAACGTTTATACATCCAGTGTTCCAAGAAGTGACGCGCCTCAACTTTGTTTTGACCAGACAGATAATGGCAAAGGTTAAGTCTGAGTACAATGGCTTTGTGAGTGTTCAATGGGCTCACTACAGAGAGGGCTGGACCGACACCACCTCCTTTAAAATGCAAATGCTCACAAACACTAGTAGCCACCATTATAGTAGAAAAAGCTTCAGTTGTAGTCATCTGGACTCAGTTAGAAAAAATAGACGTTTCGACTCTCATCTCATCTCTGCTAATCAGGTTCTCAGGGTGGTTGAGCCAGGGTCTCACAAAGACAAAGAGGATTCTAATAGGCCATTAAAATTCTGAATAGGCTAGCTCGGTAGATACAAGGAGTTTCTGTTGAAACAAACAACTCTTTCTACTTCAGGCGGGTCTTATCACAGAACAGTATTAATATCGGAGTTCTCGATCTAAAGCCTATAGAATGAAGCCTAACGTTGTACGGTGGAAGCACCGAACGTCAAAGAAGGAGAGGAAGATGAAGAAGAGTCTCCCTGGAATAAAGCCGGTTGTTGTTGTTGTTGTTGTTGTTGTTGTTTTATGGCGGTTGGCATCCAAGTGTTGCATTACCGCCAGACTTTATTCCCGGTTGGTCTCTGAAACAACAACAACTATTCTAGTCACAAAGACATATCATGACCTCATGGGCTTTGTAACACCAAAGCAATGGAAGGAGTACTTTTACGGACTACGACAGAGTCTGAGGAATAAAGTCTGGCGGTAATGCAACACTTGGATGCCAACCGCCATAAAACAACAACAACAACAACAACATAAATTCTTTTATTGACAATGACTCTTGGATGAGAGTCGAAACGTCTATTTTTTCTAACTGAGTCCAGATGACTACAACTGAAGCTTTTTCTACTATGGAACACGCCTGGACGAATGAGGGATTACACCGACATAGCCACCATTATGCTATAAATCGAGGGGGGGAGAGGCATGAGGGGGACACAAAAGAAGAATTTGAGAGTCAAATTAGCAAGAACATGGAACATAAATCTTTCAGCCAACATTCTATTTTCTTTAGTTAATACTTTATAGTTAGAAGCCATTTTGAGCAACTTGAGCTATGAATTTATTTTAAAAGGTGCACTGTGGACTCTAAAAAATGAAGTCTAAAGAATAAAGTCTGGTGGTAATGCAACACTTGGAACACACCGCCATATAACAACTATGTAACTTTTTGGGTGGGAGATCTTCATGATTAATCTAGTTTTGCCTGGAATGTTCCACAGCATGGCATTGCACACTTAGCTTAGTCTCACATCACCTCTTAAACACTGTAGTCTCCTAATAATTTTTTTAAAAAAGGACAGAAAAATGCTTACTATTCACCAAACTGATCCAACAACAGTGCAATAGAGTTTTATTTTTGTTAACAGTTAACACAATAGAACATAAACAAGGCATGACGTAAAAGAAAAAAAGGCAATTTTCAGATCTTGTTGAAAGCTGCAACATCAACACTCTGGACCTGAAAAACACAATATCGACATTTATTACTACAAGCAAAAGGCAAATTGACCTGGTTCATTTGAATACGATATTTAACTTTTTTTTCTTTTTAATTAAACTAGTTGGCGCACAACACTTACGAAATCTTCAAATTTGGTAATTTCCTCCTCCAGCAAGTCCGTTCCGACCTTATCGTCCTCCACCACACAAGCGATTTGGAGCTTCTTGATGCCGTAACCGACAGGAACCAGCTTGGACGAACCCCATAAAAGGCCGTCCGCTTGCACAGAGCGCACACACTCTTCCAGTTTTGTCATGTCAGTTTCGTCATCCCACTAAAACAGACAACGACAATTTTAGTCAGCAAACAGGACGCCGGGAGGGAAGCAGTACTATCAATCGTACGTACAGGTTTGACATCGAGCATGATCGAAGACTTTGCAATAAGGGCGGGTTTCTTTGCTTTCCTCTCCGCGTATTCCTTTAACCTCTGCTCTTTGATTCGATCTGCCTCTTCATCTTCGTCACTTCCGAAGAGGTCAAGGTCGTCGTCGTCGTCTTCCTCTTGCTCGTCAACGCCGCCGCTCTTCTGCTCAACAGTAGTGCCCTGAATAAAAGCAGAACAGAACAAATTAAATTAAATAAAATGTATCCCAATTCGCTTCCATTAAAATTGCTTGGCTACGCTCACATTTGTGTAGGGGACAGGAATAGAGGGAGCTGGAGCGACAGGTGCAGGCGATTTCTCGAGAACTGCTACTCGACACTCCAGTTTGGAAAGTGCTGCTCGAAGGTCTTCCACCACTGGCAAAACATCACAGCATTGTAACTATTCAAACTATTTAAAACTATTTGACGCCTTGAGGACATGTTAATATGCACAAATCCAACAAACCGGCGTACCTTTGTATAGGCTGCGGTTCTCGTGCTCCAGGTTTTTGATACGAGCGTTAACTTCACTCTGATCTGTTGGGTTATTGCTGTTGGTACTTGTACTCTGCAAAAAAATGTGTTAGTATTTATAAAAAGGCAAGTTTTTGCGTCAGTGCTGTAACGATTACCGTACTTTCCGGACTATAAGTCTTTTTTCATAATTTGGGCCGGGGTGCGATTTATATTTACTTATACTTTTACTCCGGAGCGACGTATGTGATATTATTTGTTATTTTCACACTTGAAAACGCATTTCATACTCCAGTGCAACTTAAATGTTTTTTTCTTCTTCTGATATGCATTTTTTGGCTGGTGCGACTTAAACTCCAGTGAGACTTATAGTCCAGAAAATACGGTATGACTCATTTATAGTAGTTGACTGTACAACTTAATTGTCGTGTTTTATAATCTTTATCTGGACTGTCCAGACTCGAAGACACATGTGAAAAGACCCATTTACAACAAAGAGTGGCATTATAAAATAAAAATAAGAATTTAAAAAATCCTAATTTTCACACATACCGGTACATTAAATATTCTCTATATTAGGAGCCACCATATTTGAACTTTTATTTGGTTGACTAGGCATATAAAAAGTTGTTAGTAACGGCTTTTTTTAATAAACATAAAAGCCTAAACAACATGCCAATAATGGTTATACAAACAACAACAAAACCATGTCAAAAAGCTCGTCAACAGAAAGCGTGGTTAATGAATATTTAATTGACATGCTGTAGTGACATCAGCATGGTTAAAACGACTGCAGGGGCAAACTGTGGTACAGCACTTACGAGCTGTGACTGCTCGTGCTTCGGGAAAGGCTGACTCAGTGCGTTCTTCAGCTGAGGGAAAGAGGGCGGGGTTACAGTAACGGGAGGAGCCAGAAGAAACGGGACACTTGAGGGCCAAAGCACAAAAATGGCTCGTACGAAAGCTGCAGCTGGGGATGGACATGTCAGGTTTGTGTCTTTTTGGCTACGATTCTAGTTACAACTACATTATGATAAAATTTTTCAACAGTTCATAAATCTCAACACATAAAAGGAGTATTATAAAAGTCATTATACTTACTCCGGCTAAAGACTTCTGGATGTTCTCCCTGGCTCTAGCGATGTCTTTTAAAATAGAGTTGGAACCAGGATCCTTTGAAGAAACAAAACAAAAAGTATGCCCCATCTTTAATAATCATTTTGGGAGCAATAAATATTTGTCAGCAAACTAAAACAGCATTTCGGTCTCATCCAGGCCGAATAGTGCAAAATACAAACAGCAGTACAGAGCCGTCCTTACTCCTGTGCTTTGAGATGTACTCGAGGTGCCGCTCATCCGCTCATAGAACAGACGCTCCGCTTCATCGTAGCGAGGTTTATCGAACCAGATTTTCTCCTTGGCCAGGAAGTCCAGAGCGCTCATGGTTCTGAAATGAGAACAACAAATGCAGCAAGTTAAAACATTTGAACAAATCTAGCCACAAATGCTCTGTGAATATGGGAGGCAGCAGGCACCACAAACAAATGCTTGAAATTACTTGAAATAAAAACAGGGATGACACAATGAAAAGAGACATTAAAAAGAATGTATATTTAAAAATCAAATGAGAACAAAAAAGTAACATTATTGACTAAACTGTATTTTTGTAGGGTGAACAAAAAATAAAAAAAATAAAAAACATGTCACTTGAAAATGCAATGAATTGAAAATGGAAAATATAGCAAGAGCAGCTCCGCTTTCTGAGTGTTGCCATACTTCTGCGGGGTTGTGGGGGCGACAGGCGAGACCTCCGTATCAGGTCGGACGCTCTTTGTCTCCCCGACTTGTTCTTTGCGGATACTGTAGAACCGCGCCTCGGCTGCATCGTATCGACACCTGTCCAGCCACAACCGCTCGCTGTCCGGATGAAGGAAGTGACACACGCCCGACACCGGCGCCTCCTCCTTGTCGGAGACTTCAGCGGGCTCCTCTTCCTCTTGAATCGGGTGTAGTGCGTGGAAAACCTCCGCTTTACACTGCGAGACTGCATGTTTCTGCTCCATCACAGCCAGCTCCTCTTCTTCCTCCTCCTCCTCCTCCTCCTCCTCCTCCTCCTCCTCCTCCTCCTCCTCGACAAGACTTTGCGGGTGGTCGCTGCCTCTACCGGTGGAGGGACAGGCGGATCTCTTGGTCGAATTGTTGCTGCACTGGTTTTGATAGAAGGCAGCTTCGGCGCGGTCGTACTGCGGTTTCTCCAGCCAAACGTCTCGGAGCAGCTCCACCGGGACACGCGGCAGCCCGTTAATCGGCTGTCGCGCGGGCGCAGCGTCGTCGTCTTGCGGGACAACGGGGGCGGCCGGGGTCGGCGCGAGGGACTGGTATCCCTCGTCGGGCGTCACGGACATCGCGGTGCGATCGGTTGGAGACGGGATGTTGAGCGAGTTCGGGACCGAAGGCTGTGCGGTCTCGACAAAACGGCGTTCCGCTTGATCGAAGGCGCTTTTGTTGACCCACACTGACTGGACTACGTGATGGCAAGCGACCTGCTCGTTGTGGTGGCATGAAGATGTGGGAATGGGGGCCACATTTGAGGCAGCGGGAGGAGGATTTTGTGTCGGCGCGGACGGAGAGGGTAAAGTGGCCAGCCAACACTGATACCGGCTTTCTGCCCTCTCATACAGGCTCCGTTCGAACCAGATATTGGTACATTCCGACTGCAGCTCAGCCAAACCTGGGCAGGATCGAAGCGTGTGGCCACCCTGGGTTGCGACTTCGTTTTTTGTTTTGTTGACTTTAACCACGGGGCCACTTTCCGCGTTGGATGTGCGTTTTCTTCGCCGGCGTGTTTTTGAGCCGCCGTTCCCCTCGCTGTGTAGGCTCTCTGGAGATGATGAGGTGTCTTCATTTTTTTGCCCACAGTTAGACTTCTCCTGAGCTCCCTTCGCAGACGGAGCGAAGCAGGAGGCCTCCTCGAGCTCGGCTTGATCCATCGAGCCGAGACTGAGCTTCTTGGACATTGTCAACAATCTGTAGGTCGAAGCAGAACTTTGCTGAGTCACACAAGATAAATAAGTCAGAACAAACAAATTAGGATGCTTAGATATCCATCAGATATATAAAAACTACATTAGGAAAATCCATCTGTCAATGACAATGGAAGCTTTTGAAAATGATGTGGTGATTCTTGCAATGTTTTAAATCGTAGTTCAAGAGATTTAGATTGAACTTCTTAGAACATATCAATCCAAATCCAGATGAAGAAAGACAAGTGTATAAATGGTTCACACAGCACTTTATTCAAATAACAATTAGTGGAAAGAAGTCATGCTAGTATGAACATGGGTTTGTGAGATTCATGTTCACAAAACATCAAATTTGCCTCCAGGTTAGTAAAAAAGTATTTTGTAGAAAGTGTTCTTTTATTATAAAAAACATGTGTGCATTATGTAGCTGGAAATATACTGTGTAACATATTGTTTGAACACCAACCTGGTGGAAATCTTCGGAAATAAACAATGAAACAAACATAAATAATAAGCATGCACAAACACTCGACTCACCTTGGTTTACTGTCGCACTTAAAAAGGTGTGGTCCACAACTTTTGTAAAATGGAGCAAAGGAGAGCAAGGAGTGAAACACTTCACAGATCACAGATTCCCCTCCCTTCTGGCGCTGCAGCCGAATCAAAATCTCTTATTTATTATTAAATATGAACACAGGCTAGATTTAGATTTGACTTCTATTACATTTCACATATGTTTCCACTTAATGTACATTTGAACTGCACAGCCTAAATATTACATAGGTTGGTTTAAAGATGGGGAAAAAAAGGAGAATGGATTTTTTGTTATAGTAAAATGATATATTATTACATTGTATGAATATCAGTTTTTCTTTTTTTTTAAAAACAGTTTTGGTCTGAAAACACTTCTTTCATCCATGCTATAAATTACCCAAGAGCTGTCAGGAATTGTCCCATCTACAATTTGATTTTATACATTGGCTATTCGTTGTAAGAAAGTGTTTGAGCATTTACGACCTGACCAATTCCTTCATATAAAAGCAGGAAGTCAATCAAACAATGACTTCATAATGATCTGACTCCTCCTAAAGGGACAGGTTCTGCACATCACGCTCAAGGTCCTTCTGTCACGAACAAGCGGCTGAGGACGGCCGGATGAAATGCTTCTGATAAAAAAAAAAAAAAAAAAAGACTCTGGAGGCGCGAGATGTGAACAAAACACGACGCAAAAATTCTGAAGCGTCTCCCGTTAAATCCACGCCGGGGCAGAGCGTGTCCAGCGGCGGAGCGGTGTGTGTAGCTCTAGCAGCAGCAGCCGGGCTAACAACCTGCGCTAGCCTTTAGCATCGCGGGGCTAATACAGTCGGCGTCACGGGGATTTGCGTCAATAACAGCGCATTTCCACGCACGTCGTTTCGCGTGCGTGTCCGCGAGGGCTTTTGGGTCATCCGTGCCGGGCCAAACACCTTTACTTACGGCTGTTGTGTCCGCGTGGGTCCGGGGCCGGGTGGGTAAGACGCGTGTTTCTCTACAGCCGACAGCGGAGTGACAAGAGGAGGAGGAGGAGGAGGAGGATGAGGAAGAGGAAGAGGGAGGGCAAGGAAGCAAAGAGCGAGGAGCGTCAGCAAATCAAAGCGAACTCACTTTGAAGTCAAATTTAATACAGTCAGTGATTAAATGTCTTGCGCTAAACAGAGTCCATCCACTGTTTTGTTTTGTGGCTGTTTTATTCCAAATGGGTCACATGATCAGAATCACAAGGTTTATTATGAAGGTTATTTTGTGCTTTCATTACGATTATTTTTTCATCGATTTTTTTTTTAAGTAATCGTATTTATAAACAATGAACTACTAGATTATTACTAGATTCAATGTCAAAAAATAAATAAATCTATGTTAAAAAAAATCGTAATAAAAACACAAAATAACCTTCATAGTTTATTGCCAGTGTCAATGAACATAATTCACAAACATAGGACTAGGTGCGACATAAAACAATGAACGATGATAAAACAACCTATATAAGTCAAAAAGAGAAACATTTTAAAGCTGCTATGGGACAAGAATAACAATAGGCTATAAGATAAAAATAAGAATACAATTAGGCTTACTATGTACACAAATTTACAGTTGAATTTATGTAATAAAATATACTACTATGAGCATTTAACCAGTGTTGTATTTTGTATTTGCCAAATTTGCATTTATCCGCGTATGAGTAATTAATGAATTAGCCGGCCTTCGAGGCTTGAATGCACCGAAAATATAAGATAAAATAAGCTTAATTTGTCCCACAATGGGGACATTCCAGAGTTGCAACACAAATACAGACATTCCAGTGTTGCAACACAGATTAAGTACAGAAACTGATTGGGAACAGATAGCTTAGAAATAACTCTTATAATCTTAATATCTGTTTTCACCTACCACCTAACTCCGTCCACTGTATACTGTACATCTGTTTTTTCTTCTTCTTATCCCATTAGCCTATTCATATTCTACAACCTAAGTAATGAAACGATGTAAATAAGATTCAAGTCATGGTTGAATTTGTATTTGGACAAATGGATACAAAGTAATGCATTTCTCCTTTGAACACATCTTTGAACTTGTACAATTATTATGTTCTCAAAGTCTAACAAGGCAGTGTTTTGATTTGTAAGGTACGGTGGCCCAGAAGTGCAAAAAATTTACATCCAGCATACATCAAAACATAAATTTGCAAAAAACATTTATACAATAGCGGAAAATATATTAACAAAAGCGGAAAAACATTGTGACTATGTTTTTAGTCAGTATTAAATGTTTTAACGTAGTTGTACATTTTATTTGCACTTCTGAGCCACTATAGTTAAGGCCATAATCAAATGAGCTGCAATTTCCAAAAATGTCCAACATTTGACCCAAAACGAGTTAAACAGCACAAAGAGTTTGATGACATCCACTTTCTGGGAAATATAAAAGGTAAGTCGAAAACAACTTTTACATAGGATCTGTGGTTGATAAATATGAAATTATGACAATTGTCCATGTTATGGGGCTGTAATGAAAACAACAATCACTTCTTGGCAGCTGACTTTTGGCCCAGCTGCCTGGCTCTTTCTGTAGCAGACTCCACCGCGCTCATTGTGGAGGCCCTTACACCACCTTGCTCCAGAGTATGAAGCCCATAAATGGTTGTTCCTCCAGGCGTGCAGACCTCCGAACGAAGCTGTGCTGGGTGTTTTCCCGAGTCTCGCAACAAGCGACCTGCACCCTGTAGGAGAAATGCTTCTGTTATCTTCAACCCTTTTTATAAATAAGATAAGATAAGATAAGCCTTTATGTGTCCACACAATGGGAAAATTTCGTGTTGCAACGCAAGTAGATACAGAAGTAATTAAGTACTCTTAATAGAAAAACTCTTGTAAACAAAACACTTAAAGACAATTTACAAGTCATATTCTTAATAAGGAATAGAAAGAAAAAAACAAAAATAACATAAGACAAAATAATAATAATAGTGGCAAAATTATTTATAATTGTTATATTATTTATTTACAGCAGTTATATGCACATGAATATGACATTATTGTGTATGAGTATTGCACATGATTAGAACATTATTGCGTATGAATTTGAAAGTATTGTGTATGAATATGACAGTATTGCAGTATTAAGTCAGTATTGCACATGGTTAAGTCAGTATTGCACATGGTTAAGTCAGTATTGCACATGGTTAAGTCAGTATTGCACATTGTTAAGTCAGTATTGCACATGGTTATGTCAGCATTACAAATGATTGTCAGTATTGCACATGGGTATGACTGTATAAAGGGCTAACAGTGTTTGTTGTAGAGTCTGGATCAGTCTGTCACTGAAGCTGCTCTCCAGAGCGGACAGAGTGTCCCGCAGGGGGTGAGACTCATGGTCCAGCATAGATGTGAGTTCAGCCAGGACACTTCTGTCCCCAACCTCCTGCACCGAGTCCAGAGCGCAGCCCAGGACAGAGCTGGACTTCTTGAGGACTTTGTCCAGCTTCTTCCTCTCCCTCACTGTGAAGCTGCTGCTCCAGCAGACCACACCGTACAGGAGGGCTGATGCCACCACAGAGTCGTAGAAGGTCTTCAGGAGCGGCCCTGTCACTCCAAAAGACCTGAGTCTCCTCAGGAGGTAGAGCCGACTCTGGCTCTTCCTGTACAGTGCGTCTGTGTTGTGAGTCCAGTCCAGTTTGTGGTTCAGATGAACACCCAGGTACTTGTAAGAGTCCACTCTCTCAATGTCCCTTTCCTGGATGTTCACTGGTGTGGGGGCAGTGGAGTTGCCTCTGCGGAAATTCACCCCCATCTCCTTGGTCTTCCCCGCGTTGATGAGGAGGTGATTCCGCTGACACCAGTCCACAAAGTCCTGCGCCAGTCCCCTGTACTCTGCATCATTGTCGTCCGTGATGAGTCGAATGATGGCAGAGTCGTCAGAGAACTTCTGCAGGACACAGCTGTCCGTGCGTCGTGTCTCAGGTCTGCAGTGTAGAGGGTGAAGAGAAAGGACGCGAGGACGGCGCCCCCACACTGCAGGTCCGAGTGTCAGACACACAATCAAAGCTCTCACAAACTGGGGTTGGTCTGTGAGGTAGTCCAGGATCCACTCTGCCAGGTCATGCTCCACACCAGCCGTCTCCAGCTTGTCCCCTCAGGAGCAGCGGCTGGATGGTGTTGAAGGCGTTGGAGAGATCAAAAAACAGAATCCTCACAGCGCTGCCAGGCTTCTCTAGGTGAGAGAAAGAGCGGTGCAGCAGGGAGATGACGGCATCCTCCACTCCAATGCCAGGCCGGTATGCAAATTGCAGTGGATCCATGGCTGAGCTCACGGTGGAGCGGAGGTGGTCCAGGACTAGCCGCTGTTGAGGTCTTTGGCGCACGGTGTCTTGGGCACTGGTACCAGACAGGAGGTCTTCCAGATCTGTGGTACCACCCTCAGCTTCAGGCTCATGTTGAAGACATGCTCCATAACTCCACACAGTTCATCTGCGCAGGACTTAAGGAGCCTGGGGCTGATGCCGTCAGGTCCTTCTGCCTTCCTCACTTTAATCATCTTCATCTCTCTCCTCACCTGTGCTGCTGTGACAGTCAGTGGTTGGCAGGGGGACTGTGTGCAGGGGGGATGGGTGAGTCCGGGTGGAGTGGGGAGATGATGGGCCGAGGCAGAGGTGTGAAGAGGAACGGGTATGAGCCATTGTCCAGCTGTGGAAGAGAGAGAATGCAGCAGTGCAGGGGGAGGGGTGGGTGATTGATCAAATCTCAGGAAGTGAGAATTCATTAATTCACCCACTGAAGGTCCCCCTCCGTCTGGACAGGGCAGACTTTGAAGCCTGAGATGGTTTTCAGGCTCCTCCACACTCCCTGAATGTTCTTCTGCTGCAGCTGATCCTCCATTCTCCTCTTGTAGCTGGCTTGTAGCTGGCTTGATGTCCTCCCCATGTTGGTCATAAAGCTCAGTCCAGACAGTGGTGCTGAAGCAGTCCCTCAGAGCCTCCTCGCTCTCAGCAGACCACCTCCTCACCACGCGGGGCACCACAGGCTGCCTGTGCACGGTTCATACACAGGCCGCAGATGTACAAGATTGTGGTATGAGCTGCCCAGGGGAGGGAGGGGGGAGGAAGAATAAGCCTCCTTGGTGTTGGCAAAGAACAAGTCCAGTTTTTTATTGCCTCTGGTGGGGCAGGTAACATACTGGGTGTATGTTGGCAGAACAGAAGAGGGAGAAGCGTGGTTGAAGTCACCAGAGATGAGGAAGAGCGCCTGTGGATGCTGTGTCTGTAACCTGCTGGTGCAGCAGAGCAGTGCTTCACAAGCATTTTTAGCATTAGCAGAGGGGGCCACATACACTGCTATCACAATAACATGCGAGAACTCCCGGGACAGGTAATATGGCCTCATGCCAATAGCCAACAGTTCAATGTCTTTGTAACACAGCTGCTCCTTCACTGTGCAATGATCAAATTTGCAGTAGCTCTCATTTACAAACACAGCCAGGCCGCCTCCTCTCTTCTTACCGCACTCTCTCGTTCGGTCAGCCCGCAGCAGATGAAAGTTGTCCAAAACAATAATGGAGTTTGGCATTTCTGGGGTTAACCACGTCTCCGTGAAAAGCATGACACTGCTGTCACTATAAATCCTCTGGGTCCGCACGAGGCTCGCTAGTTCCCTCGTCTTATTTTGCAGAGACATAACGTTTCCCGTGACGATGGCGGGGAGAACCGGTCTGTAGCGTCTATGCTTTTCCCGGCTTCTCTGTGTTTTCCGTAGAATATTAGCCGGGATCTCGTGATGATCGCGGGGGAAAACTACAGCGGCCCGCAGCGTTAAAAGCTGCTCCTTTGTGTAAACTTGTTGTTACAACTCACCAGAACTGTCTGTGAGGCAATCGTGTGGGCCAGAGAACTTGGCATTCCCATTTTAATGGCTCCTTCAGCTAGAGCTTCAGCAAAAAGATATACCTGCAGAAAACATTCAAATCAAAAGCAGATTAGACAAATTTAGCTTTAAGGGAATTTTAGTGACATGCCACTCAACTTGTACAGACATTAAAATGGACATGACTATGAGAAAGCATGCATTTGGTTGTTACTTTGCACTCACAAAGGCCACTCCACTCCCACTGAGTCCTGTGTGGATGTCGATCCATGACTCCGGTCCCTCCTCCACCAAACCACAATGCTGCAACAAGGAGCAAAGAAGTGCTCCATCAGCTGGTTTTGCACAAGACCCTCTTGAGAAAAGTAAAGCCCCTTCCTGCACAATGCATGGGAGGTTGGGCATCAGACGCATGACAACTGTGCTTTCAGGCAAAAGCTGCAAGAGAGCAAATGGATTTATTTAGGAGAAAAGGGACACGCAATGTCAAAATTATAAATATTATGACTATATAATGTACCTCTTCTAATGTTTCCAGTGTGACTCCTGCAGCAACAGACACAACAATGTGTCTGTCTGTGAAATATATCGAGATCTCATTAAGAACATCCCGAACCAAGTGAGGTTTGACCGCCACAAAAACGATATCAGAACCACACACCAGCTCGATGTTAGAATGTGTGCCAGTAATTCCCATATCCTGTCAAGCAAAACAGTTATAGTAACAACAGTCATAGGGGCCAATTTTGTTATGCAGAAAACACATAACAAAATTAAACACATACACTAATTTGGCAAAAAACTGAAAATTTTAATTACCTGAAAACGTCCAAAGTTTCTGATGGATGGTGCGCTAACTTTGATGTTTTCAGGTAAAATATCTCCTAAACAAAGATTTATTTGTAACAGGTTTAATTGTGCCTTATAAAAACAACATAATTTCAATATTCTACTTACCACCCGATAAAATGCCCTTTGCAATGCCAAAAGCCATGTTTCCAGCACCAATAAAACCAATCCTTAGTTGGGACTCTGTTTCAGGGTCCATTTTTATCTGTGGGTGAGGGGATACATGGAGCGCAAACATTTTGAATACAAAGCAACTTCAAACGTTCAAACAGATTCTCCTGATGAAATGCTTTACGTTCTAATGTGAATTAAATGGCTGAATATCATGTCAAGTAAAATAAATACACAAAATTGTTAATGCTTATGTCCATTGTCCACAAATGTGTTATTTCAAGTTTAACCAGTTTACCATTTTTGTCTCTGAAGTCTCTTTATTTGTTTGTATTGTTATTTAAATGCATTTTTACCTGCTCTATACAGCCCTTTTACATTGTGTACAAATTGTTCTCTACAAATAAACTTTCCTTCCCTATTGGAGCCTTTCCATGGGTTTCCGAATGATGAGAAATTAGAATTGTTGCCATAGTGATTAACAATTTAAAACAAAATCTATCTTTTGAATGGGAAAAAAAAGTCTTCCAAAATCTTACGTAAAAACAGAAAGCAGAAACCCGTAAACATTCACTAATTAAATAATTTGATTATGAATTAAGCAATATGGGTGTCACTAACTACTAGACTAATTATTTTAGTGGTCGACTAATCAGCAATACTTATTTCGATGAGCCGACTAGTCAAAATATTATCTCTACTGCACATTGAGACCATTATCAATACATTCACAACCCAATAAAAGGTTGAAATGTGGAGACTGAAGGCTTATAGATGGAGAATATTTATAAATAAAGTGTATTCATGAAGAAGATAGGAAATTGTTTATTCTTTTTGGTATTTGTTATAAAGGGGTCTTTATTGGTGTGTTTTAGACTTTGCCTTGCCCAGATACCTAAATAATTACCATTCAATTCACATTTTTTATAGTTTGAGTTGATTAATCGTTGCATCTTAACCATTGAGTGCAATTTATTAAATATATATAATAAATTTAGTCAGGTTACTGCTTTGCCACTGTGCGAGCTGTGAACACATATCTAGCTTATATTCACCAGTGAAATAGTGTAAACATGAATCGGTCAATCACTACCACGGCCTCTGCAAATGCACACAGCGCGGATAAAGAACTCAGAACACGGAGCGGTGGCGTTCCCTACAATTAAGTCCAGGTGGAGCGCGGAATTGTCCCGCGGGGGCCGTGCAAAGTCCTCCGGCGGTGCATTGGGCAGCATCGAGGCGTCTCCGTCGTGCTCCCCGTCGGAGTCCTCCTCGGCCATGTCGTCATTGCCCTCCACGCAGTGCACGCCGCGGTCCGCCGCCGCCGACTGCTTGAACTCCAGGATCGACACCATCGCCCGCTCGTAGCGCAGCCAGCCCTGGATCTTGGCCTCGCCGCCGGGGTCCCGCTGCGACTTGTAGTAGCATTTTTTGAGGAATTTCCAGCGCACCCGCAGCTGCTCCGCGGTCCTGTCGAAGCCGGCCGCCGCCATTCGCCGCTGCGCCGTTCGGAACACTCCGCCGTTCCTCACTTTCCTGCCGTCCAGGCACGCCTTGATGTCCAGCTCCTTCAGGATCTGCAGGAAGACCTCGGTCTCCCTTACGTCCCAGTAGTGCTGCCGCTTCATCACGCCGTACTCCATTGTTGTTTTCCTTCAGCGGCGCGTGTTGACGTGTTTGACGCGGTGCTGATTCGCGCTAGCTTAACGCGTCGCTAGCATTCTGTAACCGTCGCGAGCCAGGTCCAAGAGTCGGGGGTTTTTGTGTTTTTTGTGTCACTAAAGCTCGCGGCGTTGCATGTGTCTGCAGCCCGCGTGCGTTTACTTTTCCCCCCGATGTTCCCAACCAGATTAAATAAAACTACAAATGTATTGCACGTGTTTGTTGTTGACGGGACAATCATAAAGTAACACGGAGTTACGGCTCCACGCGCGCGCGGTGACGCCTCGGGCACAGCGGGGGGGCGTGTGGTACCTGTTTCTGTTGTTTGTCAGGGGGGGGTTTGTTTGATTCAAATGCCCGAATCGTCTCCGACCGAAGACGCAGGATGCAGATGGAGCCGCCAAGTTACTGGACAAACAAATGGCGCGATTACACGTGTTCTTACGGTAACAGCTGGTGAAACGTGTTGCCCCTGCGTTACCGTAAGTGCGTTGCGTGCAAAGGCAAAGTTTATTTGTAGAGCACGTTTCATACACAAGGCAATTCAAAGTGCTTCATACGACAGGAAAAATGCATTAGAATCACAAAGAAATTACAGACCACATACATGGCATTCCAGACACCTTTTCCCATATTTATTTGACATTGCCAGCATGACAGGTGTCTCCGGGATGGACACATCACTTTTAGATTGATTCTTTCCCATATCATATCCCAAAGTAGTGCAGTGGTTCCCAAAGTACGGTCCAGAGGCACTCCAGGGGCACCCCAAAGGTTTCCGGCACACAATTAGCATAGAAGAAAATGTTTCAAATGCACTTCACTTCTGATATATTTGTTATCATCATATTAAAGTAGATATCGTGCTTTTCTTTAGGTAGGCCTACTAACAAACTATAGCAGAAGTAGGTCATCATTTTCAGTTTTGTTCACTGTAAAACACAATATTGATGTAAAACAGCTTAGTCTCCAAAAAACACCAACGCGGCTCTGACATTTCAGAACCCCACATGATTAACCCAGAGTCTTTCATTTTCAAACAATTGCATCATAGTACAGGGATGTGGGCGGGCATAGGGGGTAGGTGAAGACGGATTTTTCTGAAAACGCATGCATCAGTTGCAGGACGATTACAGGATTACGCAAACAAGAAAAATATATGTATGTCAAAGGTGTTACCGTAATGCCGCTTTAAGAGCACGCTTGAAATGTGGGCGTGTGCGACTGCCCCCTGTTGTGCGGCTTCTCGCTGTCGCACAGTGAGATTTTTTGCAATAAACAAAATCAAACAATAAACAAAATCAAACATCAACACGCAACATTGTTGCCTCCCAAAGTCATTCATTGGCTGAGTGCTCTCGATGCCCATTGGCCAAAATCATCTGTCATCTCCTTCAGCTGCGTGGAGGAGGCTAGGACCACCACGCAGGGGCCCGGGACACGCAGCATCAGGTACGGCGTGAAAAAAGTGTAAATAAAAGAATTTTAAAAAAGGGTAAAAATTAAGGCACAATCTAATTTAATCCGTTGCATCTTTTTTTTTTTTTTTTTTAACGCTCGCTGTAGCATGTAATCTATTCATGGAAAAATATTAAATATATAGGTGTGTGTGTTTTTTGTTTTGTTTTTAAGCATGCATCTATCCATTAAAATGTATTTTTTGCTTTTACTCTTGTTAAATACTTTTGAACGAAATGGTAAATAAAGCATATTTAGCTGAGTGGAGGCGGGGCTTGAGCAGGCATGTCTGGGCAAAGTCTTTGACAATATTCAGCAGCATTATTTGGAGCATGCATGCGCGGATCTAAAAAAATCATCTTCTGCAGATCAAACTTGTCACTTTTACCTCTTCAGACATGGCTCGTCTCCCGGCACATCACGGTTTAGTTTTTGCACTGTTGCTCTGCCATTGTCCTGTCACGTGTGGCTTGTTCGAGTGGCTGAGGAGAAGTGAGTCTCCTCCAGCCTCATCATCTGCTCCTGCTCTTCTGGATAAAGATGCACAGTTTGAAATTGCTATAGTGGATGACAAGTTGATGGCGGAGGCGAAGCAAATGCAGTTGAGTCCACTAGATAGCTGCCATCACAAGGTAAGATGAATATTGCCCATGGTTATCTATGCAAACTCTAAAAATGTTAGTAAGTCTTTGTGCACTTTTCTGAAGGTTGTTGCTCATCTTAAGTCCAGCTGTGAAAACCTTTCAGAAGAACAGCTGGCTAAACTCGGGGTGGTCCTCTTCAACTGTCAGGCTGGGATTGAGGGCCGTAGGACTTTCCCTTGTACAGAAGAAATGGTAAAACCGTTTCAGTGTAAAGCTATATATATATTTACAGTATACACATGCACACTAATTAACACTTTTTTCTGTGCCTTTTAGAGCATAAAAGAATGCACAGCGCCCATGGACCCTGACACGTGGAATGCCTACCATATAGTGAGCAACAGAGCCCGCGCTGTGTGCTATGCCACTCGACAGATGCTGTTCCGGCGCAGGGCAGAACACACGGTGAACGCGCTCATCTCCACAGCCTCCAGCCAGCTCGATGCAATGAAAGATCTGAAGGTACATGTCATTTTAGTTCGAGCTCCACGGTGATGTTTACATGGTTTGTGACCTTTTTATAAAACCATGGCAGGAGGGCCAGCTTGAGCTGAAGGAGATGACGGCCGCTTCCTTGGACAAAGTGCTTGAAGGTCACGGTGCTCTTCAGGCTCAGCAGAATAAACTTCATGAAGAACAGGAACAAATGGAGACGTCTTTGAAGGACAACCTGGAGCGGCTGGGACAGGAAAAAGCCCTAATTGCGTCAGGACAGGAGCTCGTCGCACAGCTCATTCAAGGCATCACTCAAAGAATGGGTAAGTAGCCGTTTTGTGCAGTTCATGTGCAGATGCATTCATTCTGGTCAATGTGAACATTAATCTGGAGGTTGTGGCTTTTATTCCTTCTAGAAAATGTCAGTGAACATCTTCAAGTCCAAAGCTCTGAGGTCCAAGACGGTCATCGTACTATAGCCAAAGACCTTGCAGATGTCCGACATCAAGCTCAGGACATCTACCATAAAATAGGTCACAAAACAAAATGGCAGAACTGAACTTGTTTTAATTCCATCTGTGTAACCCACTGTATCTCTGTCCATGTGCAGACGCCAGTATGATGGAGTTCTTGCAGTATCAGGACCAGACCTCCCAGTACTACTCTGATCTGATGACTAAACTTGAGCGCATGAACAGCACACTTGGCTTTGTACTGCACTATCTGGACAACATGCAGGGCAGGATAGAAGGTCAACTTCACATGATTCAAAGTTACCTTGGATGGGCAGGTGAGCGCTGACTAAATGTTGTCTATATTATTATCTGCATTGTTATCATTTGTACCGTCTCTCTCTGCAGGGCTGAGTTTAACAGCCATGTGGACGTGCATGGCTCATGCAGGTTACTTTGTCCTTGGTGCAGTCTTGTTAACATTTCTTCGCAGTCCTGGTTTCGCTCGGGCCATGCTGTTTCTTACAGTGCCTCTAAATGCTGTGGCTGAGGTCAACCAGCAGCCGGCACTGGATCTCTGTAGCCTCAGTCTCCTGCTGCTCACACTCTCTTTTGGTAAACCAGCAGTGTTTATTTTATTTATGTGGTGATTATTTCAGTTGTAATTTAAAAGTCTTTGTCCTCGTACAGGTTATTGGTTTATCGCACAACTCTGTGCTTGCCTCCATAATAAAAGTAAACGGCCTGCTCATCTTCCACTGGGCCCATGTGAAATCGTTGAGCCGCTAAATCCAGTCCCTTCGACCCCTTCTTACCCACTTTTCTCTACACCTGAGAGGTATTTATCTACTTTAATCCTTTCATGACTTTGTTTCTGATATCAGATGTGTTGCAGTTGGTCTTAAGTTTGATTTCACTTGACAGAGAAGAAAATAACGTGTTCTCTGAGAAAAATTATTTGCTCAATCAAGATGGCTTCATAGCAGGTTTTCACATTTCTAGACTGGAGTAACATTACGTCAGCAGAAGGCAGATGTGCATAAACCTGTCTCTCGTCTCTAGGTGACCTGGGCATATCAGTGGTGTCGCCGTCTCTCAGGAGAACACTGGGAGAATCTCTCCACAATCACTCCACCCCAAGAGCCCTAGTGAAACCTGTTCTGTCAGCGGTAAAAGTCTAATGGTTGAGTCAAAGCAGTACCATCACTGATTCTCTGGTATTATAGGCACTCATTGATGACATTCCGCTGAGAAGCTTTGGAGGTGTGTTTGATGCTGCAAATGACTCTCAAGATTTGGTAAATGACTCCAGAAGTGCAAGTCCCACCCCTTCACTCATCAGCAACAGGTCAGTCCCTTGACCCAAGAGTAAGAGCGGTCTTAGTTTCTGTCATTTATACTGGGCTCTTGTGTGTTTGCAGCTCACTGTCAGGTCGGCTCCTCTGCAATGGCATCACCAAAACAGGAAAGGCCTGTAAGAAGAGGGCAGTGCCCGGACAGGAGTACTGCAGAGTTCACCAAGGAGGACACACCTCTTATGTAAACTAACGACTTTAATGTCCTCGATTATGCAATGCGGATGTAACAGATTACCTTTGCATGTTTGATCAGGATGTGTGTTTTAAATTTCTTGTTTTTATATTATGTTTTAATAAATTATTAGTGCAGAAGTTTAAAGTACTGGTAACTGTAATATCACCTGCATGATTTAATAGGAAGTTCAGAACATTCTCCTTCGAGATAGTGTTGCGTCTTACTGTGGCATATTATAGGTAAAAGGAACATTGCCATGGGAACAAGCAGGAGTACAAGTAAGGTTAGTGGGAGAAAACTTGCTCAGTTAAAACATTTTTATTTGGACTGAAAGATGTAAAAAAAATAATAAAGCAACATAAAAACATGCTTTATTTAATTGTAGAAAGATTCAGTTGTAGTTATCTGAAAAAATATATATCCAAGACTCATTCTCACTGTGAATCAGGACTGGGAACTCTGATATTTATCCTACTCTGGGTAGGCCTCCTGTCATCAGGAGGTCCTGCCAGGTGGGCAGGGCCTAACCAGAGTTGAATTCCCGGTCCTGATTCACAGAGTGAGTGACTCTTGGAGGAGAGTCGAAACTTTATTTTTTCAGATGACAACTGAATCTTTTTACAATGGAACACAAATGAGGGACTACACTGACATGCTTTATTTACTTTTGGCTCAAAAGTTACGTACACTATACAAACAACAAAATGGAATAAGTAGAAATATTTATTTTGATCTGCTTTGATCCATTATACAATACAGAAAAATAGAAGTTGACATCTTCATAATAAAAAGAATGCTAAAGTATAATCAATATTGGTTCCTTCACCGTAAAAATGGCATTGTAACAAATATACATTCAATGTCCACTAAAACAGGCTATAACTCTTCCTAACAGAAACTTTGTAGCCCAGTTGTTACAGTAGAATGTACAATTTAATAACTGCTCCAGCTCCACCTCCTACACTATGTGCCCAAAATAAAGTCGCTAGATTCTATTTGCGGGCTGTTTCATAGTTTTGTATAAACCAATCGCAGGTTTCTTTCAGAGCTGTCAAAGAAAAAGCAAACATTAGTAAGAATGTTCTTTAAAAAAAAAAATACAAAGAGAAATTGTACCTAGTTTAAATGGTGTAAACTTGAAATTTGGTAAGTATTCACACAGCTTTGCATTGCTGGCTGTCTTTTTAAACTGACCATCGGCTTTGCTAGTATCGTACTGCAGTGTCGTATGGTTAAGGTCCCTTTGACAATGAATTGAGAGCCAAATGTGCACATTGCCCACGGAAACTTACTGAAACCACACGCTCCACAAAGGATACCAGCACTTCACCTTTAAAATCAAGAGATTGCACCACTGCTTCAGCTGCCTCTTTGATTGAAACCTCATCTTCCTCACCAACTGCAAGACATTTAACAGGAACATCTCCATTTGGAAAACCAAAGTGCAGAACATTGTATCAAGTTTATTAATCTGAGTCAATCGCATATCATTTACCAGATAAAATGATGGGATCTACTTCTGGATAATCTCTCAAAACCCACAGGAAAAGACGAGCCAGATCCAAAGAATAAATAAATTGTCGTCTTGGCAATCCAGAGCCCCACACAACCAAAGGCTTCCCTTCCTCTGACCATAACAAACACAACATACAGTAAGAGTTAGCCAGTACTTCACCTCATTCACCTGGGACTGGATACGAGGGAAACTTACTTTGGGCGAGATAAGCTTTGTGTATGAGCCCCGGTAGCACATGGCCATCCTCAACGCAGAAGTTGTCGTGAGGACCAAAAACATTTGTGGGAATTGCAGCAGTAAAACAGCGGCCGTACTGTTGGAAATATGCTCTGTAAACGTAAATGCATCCAGAGTACTGATCAAAGCATTTGGCCATCCTAAATGTGCAGAAAACGTGCAGAAAAGTTAGTTTCTTCACCTGTTGTGGACGTCAATCATTCGCTTTGCATAGGCATAGCCGAAGTTTGACCCATGGGGTGGACCATTATGAATCTGCAGGAAGATGAAATAAAAACGTTACAATAGAGGGCACAGTGTAGATTATCTGGATATTTAACTCATGATTCAGCTTGTGATTTTCTCAGAACTCATTACGGTTTATCTTGACATGTTGTGATTTCAGCTGTATACAAATTGTACCCTTTTACAACAATAGCAAAGTTTGTGGCGCAATAAAATGTCCTACCATAGTTTCATCGATTGGATATGTCGTTTTGTCTGGGAATATACACGTCGAAAGGCACGACACGACTTTTACCACACCAGCTTCATGTGCCGCCTGCAGCACGTTGTCATTGATGTGAAGGTTGTTTCTCTGGAAGGGAATATATTTCAGATAAAATTACATATTTCAGATAAATTTACACATTTATAACGTTTGTCCTCGTCAAACATCATAAACTAGGGTTGCGCAACATAACGGAATGATTAAATTAAGACAGTTATTTGATGTTCTCTGCACTTTTAATGAAAAAACAGTAAGTTTTACACCTCTTCAAACATGAGATTCTTGTATTAGTTAGGCAGACAATGATAATGCTCAATGTGAACTAAATCCTGATTGGATAACACATACAGTACATCTCAAATCTAATCTCAATTCTTACCCTTCCTATATAATATGCAGCCTTAAATATGTACACGATTAACAATGTAAATAACAAAACAGAGTCGCTGCAAAACTAATTTCCAATAGTGGGACAATAGAGAACCTGAGCTTGAACTTAACAATGCAACATAACGTGTGTCGTACCAAGACAGCAGATCGAAGTTATTTATCATAGTTATAATCTTTATGAACTGAAGGACTAACCCAAAAATCCAGATTGAACTTCATATTTTTGAAAAGACCTCCAACCATAGCAGCCAGATGGATGACATGAGTCGGTTTGTGTTTCTCAAATACAGCTTTAGTTTCCTCCTTGTCCCTGGTAGAAATTAACAAATAAAAAAAAAACATCACACATTTACAAAGATCTAGTCGAATTGTGTGAACGCGCATGTCGGCTCACATCAGGTTAGCATCCTTGGAGGAGAGGAATATCCACTCTTCTCCATCCTTGGCTCCACCTTCTTCTGTCACCACCTGCTGAATGGCTCTGCCCACCAGCCCAGAGCCCCCCGTCACCAAGACCTTCATGGGACACGTGTTGTTCTGCTCACAGCTCATCTATTTAGACATGAGACACACGGAAAATCAAAACGAAATAAAACGGTGTACTTTCTCTAAGGTTTTTTTGGACTCAAATTTTTTTTCCCCGAAAAATACACTGGACAGTTTATTAATGTAATCTTCATAAGCTTTCTACAATTTAATAAGACTATTGTAAACGTTTAAAATCAGACAAATAAAATATGTAAATTGCTCTTAAAATAAATTGAACATGCCGAATTATTTCACCCTGACCCATGAATATTTTTCTATTTTTACGCTGCAATATATCATTATTATTATTTGTTTTATTTTTAAATCTAAATACTTTAGTTGTTATGTACCTTATTGTTTCGTAAATGGACAAGTATAAATAAATTGTTATTATTTATTTATTTAACGTGAGTATACGTGAAAAGGTATTGCGAGGACGTGGACCTGCGTGATGTACGTGACGTGTACAGGAAGTTCAGGTGGACAGACTTAAAACAAATAGAAGCGTGGATCTATTATAAAATCTCTGAACGCTTTCTTCTTCTTCTTCTTCGATGTTTGAGTTTATCATCAATTATAGAAGTAATAATACATTAAAAATTGCACCTCCTCATTCTTCTTGTCTTTCCATTTTAGCGCAAGTGTAAACATGGCAAACGTAAACTTGTAGCTTGTTAGACTTTTGCTAACTTTACAAAATACGATCATTCCACCGCACTCTTATGCAGACGTGTCATTACTTACACGTTTAGGAGACGCACCGCTGAAGCAATGAACGTGAAAACGACGTGAAAGAGTGAATAGTTGTCCAAAACTGCAGCCTCGTCTGACACCGGGGGAAACGCAGTGTCAAACGTCTTCTTCTTCTTCGGTGTTTTATGGCGGCTGGTATCTAAGTGTTACATAAGCGCCAGACTTTATTTATTAGACATTATTCCTTAGACTTCATTCTTCAGTCCAAAGCACATGAGATCATCTTCTTCTTCTTCTTCCTCCTCGTTATTCTTCAGACTTTATTTTTTCAAAAGTCATGCTGTCACGAATCTTTTCCGCTGAAGACCTTCAGAATAAAAGCACTCTCGACACTAGATTCCACTTTAGACGAGAAAAGCAGGCCAGACTGGTTCTAATTCGGTATACAGGCCGTTTCATGTTTTGCTATTTATTATTTTGCCATCTATATTTGCTCTTTGTTATCATATCGTAACGAGCTACTGTGTTTAAAAAATAAATAAATAAATAAACTGCTTCCGGTGTAGCTATTGGTCTGCACGAGGCTGCTGGGCTTTTTTTCTACGCTCTAATTGGACAATCATCTGGACAAAACACGAACGCGACCAATGTGTCCTGTAGTTTCCCTTGCGTGACAATAAAGTTTGACTGTAGTTGATAAGCTTGAAAGTGCACTGGATATCACCTTTGCCAGGCTCCATTTGCAGCGTACAAACGTAGACTTAAATACATGCAATTACTTAATAACAGGTGTTTGCAGAGTTCTAGAAAACCTTGAAAAACATACATTCTCACCAACAATCAAGGACTGGACTGACTTTGTAACAGACATTAGACAAATGGAAAAAGTGGCATTCATTAAATTGAAAACGGAGAAACGTTTCCCGACTGTGGACCCACTGGGACTCCATGATTGTGGGTATGTTGGTTGATGTCTCTTTGTGAGTTTATTTTTCATTCTGGATTTCGCTCTCTGGTCCTGTTCTATTTCTGTTACGTGTTTATGTTGTAATATTTTAAACATTGAACAAAAAATAAAATAAAACGTCGCTGAACTCTCGCCCGCTTTGTCACATGTGAAGTGTTCAGATTCAAGGCAGATAGAGTGTGTGAGACTGTGTGTGTCCCTCGTGTCCCTCGTGCATATAATGCCAAAAAGTCAAACCTTAGAGAAACTATTTCAGGCGTCAGACCAAATATCTTAAGTAAAATAACACTCACAAATAAACAAATAAATAAGCACATAAAATGTGGACTGCTAAACATTAAGTACATACTTTTCTAGTTATAGTTATACTTTTGTAGTTATAAAGATATATTACATATAACTGATGTAAATAGTAGAGTGTTTATTTTACCATGGTACAATGAAGAAATGCATTCACATAAACAAAGAGTTAGAAAATTAGAAAGACTTTTGTTGCTCCCTCACAGAAGAATCCCTAAAAGCATGGAAAAGCTGCTACTGTCCTAGAAGCAGGCTCTGCGTAAGGCCCAAACCAGATACTATTCAAATTTAATAGAAGTCAACAAAAGTAACTCTAGATTTATTTGTTTGGACCTGTTTTAGACCCATTTTAGACCTGTTTCAATCAATGATATTATTTGTGTTCTGTGTGTTTCTCTGTAGATTTTCAGTGTGTTTTGTGTTGACTTTGAACCCTAATTGTAAAAGTGTCTCAGAGTCACAGAATGAGTAACACTACAATGTCACAGAATGAGTAACACTACAGAATGAGTAACACTACAATGGTGAAGGCATCATCTCTACTCTGGAACTTTGAAATCAACAATAAAGTCATTGTACAAAAGGCCCCATAACGTCTTTGTTTCCATGCACTTGTAGTTAGTCGGGTGTCCTGTAGGGGGAGAGCTCCTGCCTTTGCATGATAGCGTGTTTTATGTCATCACTGTGCTTTAGGTATACAAGCGGTCTAAAGTCTGGCGGTAATGCAATTGGATGCCAACCGCCATAAAACAACAACAACAACAACAGAGTCTGAGGACTACGAAAAGTCTGAGGAATAAAGTCTGGCGGTAATGCAACAATTGGATGCCAACCGCCATAAAACAACAACAACAACAACAACAACAACCCTTTAGTTTCATTTGTGTCAAAGGAAAACTCTCAGTCGCTCTGATCCAAGAAAGATGGCACAGAAAGCACTCGACCAAGAAGCCTTCTTCTGTCCCATGTGTTTGGATCTACTGAAGGATCCGGTGACTATTCCCTGTGGACACAGCTACTGCAGGACTGTGTGTCCAACACCACTGGGACCAAGAGGACGAGAAGCCGCAAGACCACTGGGACCAAGAGGAGGAGGTGCAGCATCACCACAGGGACCATGAGGAGGAGAAGCAGCTCTACAGCTGTCGCGAGTGTCGCCAGAGCTTCAGCCCCAGGCCTGTCCTGGGCAAACATCATGTTGGCAGGTTTAGTAGAACAGCTGAAGAAGACTGAATTCACAGCGCCCCCTGCTGACCGCTGCTATGCCGTACCTCAGGATGTGTCCTGTGATGTGTGCACTGGGAGGAAGCTGAAAGCTGTCCAGTCCTGTCTGCAGTGTGTGGCTTCATACTGTGAGAGCCACATCCAGCCTCATTATGATGCTGCAGCGTTTCAGAAACACCAGCTGATGGCGCCGTCCCACAAGATCCAGGAAAACGTCTGTTCCCAACACAACGAAGTGAAGATAATGTTCTGCCGCAGCGACCAGCAGAGCATCTGTTACCTCTGTGTGGACCAGCACCGGGGCCATGACATAGTGTCTTCTGCAGCCGAGAGGGCCCAGAAGCAGGCGGAGCTGCCGGACAGGAGGGCCCTGCTGCTCCAGAGCCTTCAGGACAAAGATACATACCTGAAGAGGCTCAAACAGGAGGCCCAGGACATCAGCAGCTCTGCCCAGACAGCAGTGCAGCGCAGCAGAGACAGCTTCAGAGAGAGGGTCCTGAAGAAAAGACGTTCTGAAGTGGAGCAGCAGATCCTCTCCCAAGAGTTCCAGGACCAACTGCAGCAGACCTGACTGAGCTGAAGAGGAGCATCTCTGAGCTGGACACACTGCCCCTCACTCCGAATCATAACCAGTTTATACAGCTCTACGCTTCACTGTCACCAGACACACAGAGCACAGAGCCAGCCAGGATTCAGACCGGTTCCCGGAGCAATTTTATGGAAGAGACCAGAGCTTTGTCAGCGCTCCGGGACAAACTCCAGCTCACTCTGAGTCCAGTCCAGGTTTTACAGTCTCCAGCTGAACCCAGCTCCAGAGAGGACGTCTTACAATATTATACAGAAATCACTCTGGATCCAAACACAGCTCACACCCTTCTGTCTCTGTCTGATGGAAACAGAAAAGTAACCGCTGTGAGAGAAAACCAGAGTTATTCTGATCATCCAGACAGATTCAGTCACATGTATCAGGTCCTGAGCAGAGAGAGTCTGAGGGGCCGCTGTTACTGGGAGGTGGAGTGGAACGGGGTGTTTGCTTTTATCGCTGTTGCATATAGAAATATTCAGAGAAAAGGAGGCAATTAAAAATGTGGATTTGGAGTCAATGATAAATCCTGGGTCTTAAACTGTGACGAAACCCATCATTTTTTTTATGTTTAACTCAGTCTGGTCCAAGGTCTTAGGTCCGGTCTCAGTTCCGGTCTCGTCCAGAATCAGGGTTTACCTCGACCACAGTGCAGGGGTTTTGGCATTTTACAGTGTCTCTGAAAGTTCCATGCGCTTCCTCCACAGAGTTCAAACCACTTTCACTCAGCCACTCTACACTGGAGTCAAGATTTATCATACTAGAGCTACTGCACATTTCCCAAAACTCAAATAACAGCTTTTGTTCTCCACAGTTTTGGATCAAATTTTGTGCCTTTTATGTCTAACTATTAGATAAAGGTTTAAAAGACACTGTTTTAACTAACTTAATTTGAATTTGTTTCAGTTCAAATGTTATTCCTGGTTTGATGTAACTGTGTTTTATTTAATCTAAAACTCCACCAATGATACTATTTGTATTCTGTGTGTTTCTCTGTAGATTTTCAGTGTGTTTTGTGTTGACTTCGAATCGTAATTGTAAAACTGGAACTTTGAAACCAATAATAAAGTCATTGTACAAAAAGCCCCGTTACTCCTTTGTTTCCATGCACTTGTAGTTAGTGGGACGTCCAGTAGGGGATGCTCCAGCCTTTGCATGATGGTGCTTAATGACGTCACATGTGCTTTGAAGATAGAGGAATATAAACGGCCGTACAAGTCTGGCGGTAATGCGACAGGACTACGATAAAACACCAAAGAAGAAGAAGAAGAGCTAGTCTCCGGTCTGGAGAGACGGGAGATGGCGGAGGAGAGTGGATCGGTGGTCGAAGACGTTCTGGACGGCGTGGAGGAGCAGCCTTTTCTGGCTGCACGTGCCCGGAAACGTAAAATGTCCCTTAGCTCGTCCGAGGGTTCTGGGAATGAGCAGCAGGATGAGGCTGAAGCTATTGATATCCGGAGTGAGAGCAGAGACTGTTAGGTGATCATAAAGCTTGCACAGGATAGTGCATCCTTTAAGGAGTGGAATTCAGTGGCATTGTCAAAGAGCCTAACTGTAGCTGTGGGAGTGATCAAGAGTGCGAGTGTCCTTAGAGATGGCTCGCTGCTGGTCGTGTGCAAGGACGCGGCTCAGCAACGGAAGGCGATTGGAACTAAACGTCTGGGTGGAAAGGACATTCTTGTGTCTGATGCTGAAAGAAACACGGTCAGAGGAGTTATCGTAGGTGTCCCTACGGCGACGTCTGTGGATGAAGTTAAGGAGAATTTGACTGGAGCTACGGTGGTGGACGCTAGGCGGTTGAAGGTGACCCGGTCTGGGGTAAGATGTGACAGCTTGTCGGTAATGGTAACACTTGAAGGGAGGTGCCTGCCTAGTAAGGTGTTCATTGGGTTCATGTGCCATGACGTTAGGCCATATGTTCCACCGCCCCTGCGTTGCTTTAAGTGCCAGCGCTTTGGGCATATTGCAGCGGTCTGTAGAGGGAGGCAAAGATGTGGTAAATGTGCAGGAGATCACGAGTATGGGAAGTGTGACGTGGGAGCAAAACTGAAGTGCTGTAACTGTGGGGAAGAACATAGCTCTGCCTACGGGGGATGCAGGTTTAGCAAAAGAGCTGCTGAGGTGCATAAAATAAAGGTCTCTCAAGGTATATCCTATGCAGATGCAGTCAAGAAAGTTTCAAGTAACGAGTTTAGAGTAAATACAGAGAGAGGAGCCAGCGCTGCTCCCAGCCAGGGCGAAATGAGAAAGGCCAGCGTGGCTCCCAAGAAGTGTGAAGGTTTCAAGAGTGGAGGTCCCAAGTGTGCAGGTTCCAGAATTAATGAGAATACCCTGGTTGTGGATAGAGAGGATTTTGTACTCTTTATGGTGGATGTTGTAAACTGTGCTGCTCAGACTCAAAGCAGAACTGAAAGGATCAGGATCATTGCTAAAGCTGCAGGGAGATTCCTTGGAACAAAGGAGCTTGATTGGGCAGATATAGAAAACAGGCTAAAGGCGCTAAATGGGAGTCGGAGTGATGGGGGTCTGCTTTTGGGGAGTCAGAGTGATCAGAGTGACGAGATGGGGGTGGGGGTGGTCTCCTGTCCTCGTCCAGTCTCGTAGACGCACGGCTACCAAGCAGCGACATCAGTGGAAATATTAAAGCCTATAGAATGAAGCCTAAAGAATAAAGCTGTACGGTGGAAGCACCGAACGTCAAAGAAGGAGAGGAAGATGAAGAAGAGTCTCCCTGGAATAAAGCCGGTTGGTCTCTGAAACAACAACAACTATTCTAGTCACAAAGACATATCATGACCTCATGGGCTTTGTAACACCAAAGCAATGGAAGGAGTACTTTTACGGACTACGACAGTCTGAGGACTACAAAAAGTCTGAGGAATAAAGTCTGGCGGTAATGCAACAATTGGATGCCAACCGCCATAAAACAACAACAACAACAACAACAACAGCCAGGTTAATATCCAAGTGTTACATTACCGCCACCCACTTTAAGCAGAAAAACAACAGAAGATACACGCTGACGGTGGATTATTGAGCGTTGTTTGGATATTACGGCAACATAGAGGAACGCCTCGGTCCGTATGACGAGGAAGAGGAAGAGGAGGCGTGACCTGGTCGGTGACGATATGAACAGCGGGGAGGACTCCCCTGGAGCCACTGATCCTGTGCAGCGTAGGGCGTCTTCTTGCTCGTCTATGGAGGGCTCTCTCAGTGAGGAGCAGGGCGGGGGGGTTGCAGATATCGGGGATGTGAGTTCAGAGTGTAAGGTGTTCATAAAGCTCGCGCAGGATAATGCGTCCTTTAAGGGGTGGGATCCGATGGCGTTTACAAGGAGCCTGACTGTAGCTGTGGGAGTGGTCAAGCATGCGAGTGTCCTTAGGGATGGCTCGTTGCTGGTCGTGTGCAAGGACGTGGCTCAGCAAAGGAAGGCGATTGAAGCTAAGTGTCTGGGTGGGAAGGACATTCTTGTGTCTGATGCTGTAAGAGGCACGGTCAGGGGAGTTATCGTAGGCGTCCCTACGATGACATCTGTGGATGACATAAAGGAGAATTTGACTGGAGCTAAGGTGGTGGATGCTAGGCGGTTGAAGGTGACCCGAGATGGGGTAAGGTGTGACAGCCTGTCGATAATGATTAGATTTGAAGGTGAGATCCTGCCTCGTGTGGTGTGCGTTGGGTACATGCGCTATGGCGTACGCCCATATGTTCCGCCGCCCCTGCGTTGCTTCAAGTGCCAGCGCTTTGGGCATATTGCAGCGGTCTGTAGAGGGAAGCAGAGGTGTGGTAAATGTGCAGGAGACCACGAGTATGGGAAGTGTGACGAAGGAGCAAAACTCAAGTGCTGTAACTGTGGGGGAGAGCATAGCTCTGCCTACGGGGGATGCGTGTTCAGCAAGAGGGCTGCTGAG
The DNA here is from genome assembly GCF_026437365.1 of Eucyclogobius newberryi. NCBI lineage: Eukaryota > Metazoa > Chordata > Actinopteri > Gobiiformes > Gobiidae > Eucyclogobius > Eucyclogobius newberryi. The sequence goes on along the minus strand of NW_027316532.1, from coordinate 26,209,040 downwards.
GTGCAAAAAGTTCTTTCAAGGCATATCCTAAAAAAGCCTCTCAAGGCATATCCTACGCGGATGCGGTCAAGAAGGTGTCTGGTAGTCAGGTGAAGGTGGATGCAGTGCGGGCTGCCAGTGCTGTTGGTGACCTAGGCGACAGGGGAGGGGGCAGCATTGCCCGCGGCCAGGGGGAGGTCCCCACTGGGATCCCTGTAAGTGTGGCTTCCACGGGCAGAGGCCCTGTGGGTGCGGAGGATGTACTGGTTGTGAAGAGGAAAGATTTCTTCCTCTTTATGGTGGAAGTGATTAACTGTACTGGTCAAACCAAGAAGTGATCCGAAAAGACTAGGATCATCGCTAAGGCTGCAGGGAAGTACTTTGGAGCTGGGGGTCCCGAGTGGACGGAGATAGAGGATGCGCTGCGGGAAGGCACCCTGCCCCATTCTGGCAGTGGAAGTGGGGGGGCTCCCGATGCGCCGTCAGGTTCCGGGGGCTCATAATGGCGGTGGTTGTCTTGCAATGGAATGCGCGTAGTCTTCGTGCTAATGGCCAGGAATTTAAGCATTTTGTCTCTACCTTGTTGAACAAGCCTCACTTTATGTGCGTGCAGGAGACTTGGTTACAACCTAGGTGGGTTTTTGGGATACAAGGGTATGTGTGTGTTAGGAATGATAGGGAGCAGGGTAGAGGCGGAGGTGTGGCTGTGTTTGTCCGAGATGACCTAAATTACGTTGTTGTCAGTGTGAGTAAAGCGCCGGAGGCTCTGGCGGTGAGGGTCTGGCTGGGTGGTGAAGCTGTTACTGTGGTTAACCTTTATAATCCGTGTGGTGAGTTAACGTTAGAGTCCTTACATAGTATCGGTAAGGATGTTCGGGGAAAGGCCATGTGGTGTGGGGATTTTAATGCGCATAACGCTTTGTGGGTCGGTAGTGGTACCGATAGGTATGGGCAGTTGGTAGAGGGTTTTATCAATCAAAGGGAGTTGGTTTGTCTGAATGATGGGAGTGGGACCCGCTGTGATATGGGGACCGGTACGGAAAGTGCAATAGATCTTAAACTTGTGTCCAAGGAGTTAGCTGGTGTTTGTGGTTGGGAGGTTCTTGGTAATCTTTCTTTTGGTAGCGATCACTATCTAGTCCGCACCAAGGTTGGCTTTGGGAGCTGTGGTCAGGGGGACGAGGATCCAGAGGTGGCAGTTGGCAAGGGCGGACTGGGGGGCTTTCCTGAGGAAAGCTGATGATGGTTCTAGGGTTCTGCAGGAAGGAGGATTGACTCAGGTGGATGATCTCAATAGTGCAATTGTCTCGCTCATCACGCAGTCAGCGGTAGGCACGATTCCTAAGAGTGGTGGTAGTGGACATAGGAAGCGGGTACCGTGGTGGAATGAAGCATGTGGTTATGCTGTTAGGGCGAGAAATGTGGCGTTTCGCCGGCTAAGGGTTACCCACACTGAGGGTGCCCTCATTGACTACAAGAGGGCCCGCGCTGTTGTGCGGAAAACTGTAAGAACGGCCAAGAGTGCCTGTTGGAAGCGGTATTGTTCCAAAATTGGGAGAGAAACGCGTCTCGGGGATGTTTGGGGGATGATTAAGCGGATGCATGGGGTTGAGCGCCGTCACGGGACCCCGGTCCTAATACAGAACGGTGTTGAAGCAGTCAGCGACGTTGACAAAGCTGAACTGTTGGCCAGCACCTTTGTGTCGGTGCACAGCTCTGACAATCTCTCACCTGCGGAAAGGCACTACAGGGAGAGTACTTTGGCCCAGAATTCTGAGCTGATTGGGCACCAGCCTTCGACTCAAGATGACCTTGACCTTCCGTTTAGTTTGTTTGAGCTAAGGAGAGCACTTTCTAAGGCGAAACAGACAGCCCCGGGTAAAGATGAGGTGTGCTATGACATGCTTTCTCATTTGACTGATGACACGCTTGGGCTAGTCCTGGGTCTTTTCAACCGTGTTTGGGATTCAGGTTGTGTTCCATCTGCGTGGAAGCAGTCTACGGTGGTGCCGGTTCTGAAGCCGGGTAGGCCAGCGTCTGACCCTTCAAGTTATAGGCCGATTGCCTTGACGTCGCAGCTCGGGAAAACGATGGAGCACATGGTTACCGAGCGGTTGGATTACTTCTTGGAGAGTCAGGGTTTGCTTCCCGCGCACCAGAGTGGTTTCCGTAGGGGCAGGAACACCATGGATTCCGTGTTGTGTTTGGAATCTGATATCCAGCTGGCCAGGGCTCAGAAAGAAAAGGTTATTGCGGTGCTCTTTGATGTGGAGAAGGCGTACGATATGGTTTGGAAAGATGGGCTCCTCATTAAGCTGCGGAAGTGTGGTGTGAAGGGTAAACTGTTTAACTGGGTCCGGAGCTTTCTGTCTGGCCGGCGTATTCAAACCAGAGTGGGCGCTACTTACTCTGGGGTCTATGAGGTAGAGAATGGGATCCCGCAGGGGAGTGTGTGTAGCCCTATCTTGTTCAATGTTATGATTAAGGACATCTTTGACGACGTGGATGGGTCTGTTGGGAGGAGCCTTTATGCTGATGATGGCGCTCTATGGGTGAGAGGGAGGAATCTCCGGTTTTACGAGGCGAAACTGCAAAGGGCAATACAGCACGTGGAGCAGTGGACCCTGAAGTGGGGGTTTAAACTGTCCGTACGGAAGTCTCAAGTGATCTGTTTCTTCAATGGGCATAGGGACGTCTCCCTTCGACTGCATGGGCAGGTGCTCGAACAGGTCAGGGAGGTGAGGTTCTTGGGGGTCACCTTTGACGAGAGGCTTAGTTGGCGTCAGCACATTGATGAGGTCAGTGGTAAATGCAAAAGGGTGAATAACTTGCTTCGTTGTCTATCCGGCCAGGACTGGGGGCCAGCAGAAGGTCTCTCCTGGGTATTTATCGGGCCGTCATGAGGGCGGCTATTGATTATGGCTGTATAGCCTACATGTCTGCGGCTGAGACTAACTTAAAGAAGCTTGATGTGGAGCAAGCCCAGGCCTTGCGCATCTGCTGTAGGGCTTTTAGGACCTCCCCTGTCTCGGCGCTGCAGGTTGAGTTGGGGGAATTGCCGTTACGGCTCCGGAGGCTAGAACTTCTGTTGGCTTACTGGGTGAATGTGCAATGTTATACGAGCTCTCACCCGGTGAGGGACTTTCTCAGAGTTGATGGGGGGCAGAATGAGGCTGGCAGTATGGTTTTTAGCCAGGTAGGAAATGCGAAGGCGCGGCTTGCGGGGGTTGGTGATCTGCGTGTGAGCCCGTCGGTGGCTTTGTCTGCTATAGCTCCGTGGAAGTTTGTCCCGGCTCCTGTTGATGTTAGCTTGCATGGCAAGCTTAGAGGAGTCGCTGGGAGGGCACCGCAGTTTGCCGTTCAAGCGCTCATCGATAAGCACTCAGGTGATGTGTTTATTTATACCGACGGGTCTAGGGATCCTGAGAGTGGGCGTACTGGCGCCGCTTATTTTGTGCCTGACCTGGGGCTGGCGGTCAAGAAGAGGTTGACAGATCGCCTTTCTGTTTTCACGTCGGAACTCATAGCGATACGGTTGGCATTGGAATGGGCGGAATCTGCTTTGCAGTGTTGCGGCATTGTGGTGGCCTCTGACAGCCTTTCTGCATTGCAAAGCATTAAATCTGGGAAATCGGATTGCAGACAGGATGTGTTGAATGGCATCTTCTGTCTGATGCTCTCCCTGTCCAGGAAGGATGTGAGGGTTTCCTTCATTTGGGTCCCTGCGCATGTGGAGGTGGATGGTAACGAAATGGCTGATACACTGGCTAAAGGTTCCCTTAGGCGGCCATCAATTGATGTGGCGGTTGAGTTAAGCAAATTTGAAATCAAGCCCGTTATCAAGAGTTATGTGGTCGGCCTTTGGCAGGAATTTTGGAGCCACTGTGTTACTGGACGGCATATCTATCACATACAGGGTAGTGTGGGTCCTTGCGGGTCTATGGGCAGGAACGCGTGGGAGGAAAGGGCCTTCGCTCGCATGAGGATTGGCCATACTGGACTCAATTGGTCACTGAGTAGGATAGGCAAACATCCGACCGGTCTGTGTGGTCACTGTCGGGTGCCAGAGACTGTCGAGCATGTGCTGATTTGCTGTGAGGCTTATGATAGAGAAAGGGCCGGGTTGGCCTTGTGGTTTCGGAATAATGGGCGGGAGTTCAATCTGCGGAACGTTCTGGCGATCCAGTCACAGGGTTTGTGTCAGGCTGTGGTTGCTTACTTATGTTGTTGTTGTTGTTGTTGTTTTATGGCGGTTGGCATCCGAGTGTTGCATTACAGCCAGACTTTATTCCTCAGACGTTTCGTAGTCCTCAGACTCTGTCGTAGTCCGTAAAAGTACTCCTCCCATTGCTTTGGTGTTACAAAGCCCATGAGGTCATGATATGTCTTTGTGACTAGAATAGTTGTTGTGTCAGAGACCAACCGGCTTTATTCCAGGGAGACTCTTCTTCATCTTCCTCTCCCTCTTTGACGTTCGGTGCTTTGGAAGTACAAAGCCCATGAGGTCATGGGACGTCTTTGTTGTTTTACAAAGCCCATGAGGTCATGGGACGTCTTTCTCGTTTTATCCTTTAGAAGTCCTTCTTCCATCACTTTGGTGTTTCTAGGCCCATGAAGTCAAAGCGCGTCAGAACATCCTCTCGCTCCTCATCCTCGGCTCAGTCTCCAACACCCCCCACCTTACTAGCTTGTTGTTGTTGTTGTTGTTGTTTTATGGCGGTTGGCATCCAAGTGTTGCATTACCGCCAGACTTTATTCCTCAGACTTTGTCGTAGTCCTCAGACTCTGTCGTAGTCCGTAAAAGTACTCCTTCCATTGCTTTGGTGTTACAAAGCCCATGAGGTCATGATATGTCTTTGTGACTAGAATAGTTGTTGTTGTTGTTGTTGTTGTTTTATGGCGGTTGGCATCCGAGTGTTGCATTACCACCAGACTTTATTCCTCAGACGTTTCGTAGTCCTCAGACTCTGTCGTAGTCCGTAAAAGTACTCCTCCCATTGCTTTGGCGTTACAAAGCCCATGAGGTCATGATGTGTTTTTGTGACTAGAATAGTTGTTGTGTCAGAGACCAACCGGCTTTATTCCAGGGAGACTCTTCTTCACCTTCCTCGCCCTCTTTGACGTTCGGTGCTTTGGAAGTACAAAGCCCATGAGATCATTGGACATCTTTGTTGTTTTACAAAGCCCATGAGGTCATGGGACGTCTTTGTCGTTTTATCCTTTAGAAGTCCTTCTTCCATCACTTTGGCGTTTCTAGGCCCATGAAGTCCAAGCGCGTTAGAACATCCTCTTGCTCCTCATCCTCGGCTCAGTCTCCAACACCCCCCACCTCTATAAACGTTTACCCAGCCCTGTGCTACATAAGTAAGCAACCACAGCCTGACACAAACCCTGTGACTGGATCGCCAGAACGTTCCGCAGATTGAACTCCCGCCCATTATTCCGAAACCACAAGGCCAACCCGGCCCTTTCCCTATCATAAGCCTCACAGCAAATCAGCACATGCTCGACAGTCTCTGGCACCCGACAGTGACCACACAGACCGGTCGGATGTTTGCCTATCCTACTCAGTGACCAATTGAGTCCAGTATGGCCAATCCTCATGCGGGCGAAGGCCCTTTCCTCCCACGCGTTCCTGCCCATAGACCCGCAAGGACCCACACTACCCTGTATGTGATAGAGATGCCGTCCAGTAACACAGTGGCTCCAAAATTCCTGCCAAAGGCCGACCACATGACTCTTGATAACGGGCTTGATTTCAGACTTGCCCAACTCAACCGCCACATCAATTGATGGCCGCCGAAGGGAACGTTTAGCCAGTGCATCAGCCATTTCGTTACCATCCACCTCCACATGCGCAGGGACCCAAATGAAGGAAACCCTCACATCCTTCCTGGACAGGGAGAGCATCAGACATAAGATGCCATTCAACACATCCTGTCTGCAACCCGATTTCCCAGATTTAATGCTTTGCAATGCAGAAAGGCTGTCAGAGGCCACCACAATGCCGCAACACTGCAAAGCAGATTCCGCCCATTCCAACGCCAAGAGACCAACCGGCTTTATTCCAGGGAGACTCTTCTTCATCTTCCTCTCCTTCTTTGACGTTCGGTGCTTCCACCGTACAGCTTTATTCTTTAGGCTTCATTCTATAGGCTTTAATATTTCCACTGATGTCGCTGCTTGGTAGCCGTGCGTCTACGAGACCCATCTCGTCACTCTGATCACTCTGACTCCCCACAAGCAGACCCCCATCACTCCGACTCCCATTTAGCGCCTTTAGCCTGTTTTCTATATCTGCCCAATCAAGCTCCTTTGTTCCAAGGAATCTCCCTGCAACTTTAGCAATGATCCTGATCCTTTCAGTTCTGCTTTGAGTCTGAGCAGCACAGTTTACAACATCCACCATAAAGAGTACAAAATCCTCTCTATCCACAACCAGGGTATTCTCATTAATTCTGGAACCTGCACACTTGGGACCTCCACTCTTGAAACCTTCACACTTCTTGGGAGCCACGCTGGCCTTTCTCATTTCGCCCTGGCTGGGAGCAGCGCTGGCTCCTCTCTCTGTATTTACTCTAAACTCGTTACTTGAAACTTTCTTGACTGCATCTGCATAGGATATACCTTGAGAGACCTTTATTTTCTGCACCTCAGCAGCTCTTTTGCTAAACCTGCATCCCCCGTAGGCAGAGCTATGTTCTTCCCCACAGTTACAGCACTTCAGTTTTGCTCCCACGTCACACTTCCCATACTCATGATCTCCTGCACATTTACCACACCTTTGCCTCCCTCTACAGACCGCTGCAATATGCCCAAAGCGCTGGCACTTAAAGCAACGCAGGGGCGGCGGAACATATGGCCTGACGCTATAGCACATGTACCCAATGAACACCTTACTAGGCAGGCACCTCCCTTCAAGTGTTACCATTACCGACAAGCTGTCACATCTTACCCCAAACCGGGTCACCTTCAAACGCCTAGCGTCCACCACCGTAACTCCCGTCAAATTCTCCTTAACTTCATCCACAGACGTCGCCGTAGGGACACCTACGATAACTCCTCTGACCGTGTTTCTTTCAGCATTAGACACAAGAATGTCCTTTCCACCCAGACGTTTAGTTCCAATCGCCTTCCGTTGCTGAGCCGCGTCCTTGCACACGACCAGCAGCGAGCCATCTCTAAGGACACTCGCACTCTTGATCACTCCCACAGCTACAGTTAGGCTCTTTGACAATGCCACTGAATTCCACTCCTTAAAGGATGCACTATCCTGTGCAAGCTTTATGATCACCTTACAGTCTCTGCTCTCACCCCGGATATCAATAGCTTCAGCCTCATCCTGCTGCTCATTCCCAGAACCCTCGGACGAGCTAAGGGACTTTTTACGTTTCCGGGCACGTGCAGGCAGAAAAGGCTGCTCCTCCACGCCGTCCAGAACGTCTTCCATCCCCGATCCACTCTCCTCCGCCATCTCCCGTCTCTCCAGACCGGGTGTTGAGCAAGGTCTCCTCACAGTTTTGTACTATAATGGCGGTTGGCATCCAAGTGTTGCATCTGTTGTTGTTGTTGTTGTTGTTGTTGTTTTATGGCGGTTGGCATCCGAGTGTTGCATTACCGCCAGACTTTATTCCTCAGACGTTTCGTAGTCCTCAGACTCTGTCGTAGTCCGTAAAAGTACTCCTCCCATTGCTTTGGTGTTACAAAGCCCATGAGGTCATGATGTGTTTTTGTGACTAGAGTAGTTGTTGTGTCAGAGACCAACCGGCCTTATTCCAGGGAGACTCTTCTTCACCTTCCTCGCCCTCTTTGACGTTCGGTTGTTGTTGTTGTTGTTGTTTTATGGCGGTTGGCATCCGAGTGTTGCATTACCGCCAGACTTTATTCCTCAGACGTTTCGTAGTTGTTGTTGTTGTTGTTGTTGTTTTATGGCGGTTGGCATCCAAGTGTTGCATTACCGCCAGACTTTATTCCTCAGACTTTGTCGTAGTCCTCAGACTCTGTCGTAGTCCGTAAAAGTACTCCTTCCATTGCTTTGGTGTTACAAAGCCCATGAGGTCATGATATGTCTTTGTGACTAGAATAGTTGTTGTTGTTTCAGACAACAACCGGCTTTATTCCAGGGAGACTCTTCTTCATCTTCCTCTCCTTCTTTGACGTTCGGTGCTTCCACCGTACAGCTTTATTCTTTAGGCTTCATTCTACAGGCTTTAATATTTCCACTGATGTCGCTGCTTGGTAGCCGTGCGTCTACGAGACTGGACGAGGACAGGAGACCACCCCCACCCCCATCTCGTCACTCTGATCACTCTGACTCCCCAAAAGCAGACCCCCATCACTCCGACTCCCATTTAGCGCCTTTAGCCTGTTTTCTATATCTGCCCAATCAAGCTCCTTTGTTCCAAGGAATCTCCCTGCAGCTTTAGCAATGATCCTGATCCTTTCAGTTCTGCTTTGAGTCTGAGCAGCACAGTTTACAACATCCACCATAAAGAGTACAAAATCCTCTCTATCCACAACCAGGGTATTCTCATTAATTCTGGAACCTGCACACTTGGGACCTCCACTCTTGAAACCTTCACACTTCTTGGGAGCCACGCTGGCCTTTCTCATTTCGCCCTGGCTGGGAGCAGCGCTGGCTCCTCTCTCTGTATTTACTCTAAACTCGTTACTTGAAACTTTCTTGACTGCATCTGCATAGGATATATCTTGAGAGACCTTTATTTTCTGCACCTCAGCAGCTCTTTTGCTAAACCTGCATCCCCCGTAGGCAGAGCTATGTTCTTCCCCACAGTTACAGCACTTCAGTTTTGCACCCACGTCACACTTCCCATACTCATGATCTCCTGCACATTTACCACATCTTTGCTTCCCTCTACAGACCGCTGCAATATGCCCAAAGCGCTGGCACTTAAAGCAACGCAGGGGCGGCGGAACATATGGCCTGACGCTATAGCACATGTACCCAATGAACACCTTACTAGGCAGGCACCTCCCTTCAAGTGTTACCATTACCGACAAGCTGTCACATCTTACCCCAAACCGGGTCACCTTCAAACGCCTAGCGTCCACCACCGTAACTCCAGTCAAATTCTCCTTAACTTCATCCACAGACGTCGCCGTAGGGACACCTACGATAACTCCTCTGACCGTGTTTCTTTCAGCATCAGACACAAGAATGTCCTTTCCACCCAGACGTTTAGTTCCAATCGCCTTCCGTTGCTGAGCCGCGTCCTTGCACACGACCAGCAGCGAGCCATCTCTAAGGACACTCGCACTCTTGATCACTCCCACAGCTACAGTTAGGCTCTTTGACAATGCCACTGAATTCCACTCCTTAAAGGATGCACTATCCTGTGCAAGCTTTATGATCACCTTACAGTATCTGCTCTCACCCCGGATGTCAATAGCTTCAGCCTCATCCTGCTGCTCATTCCCAGAACCCTCGGACGAGCTAAGGGACTTTTTACGTTTCCGGGCACGTGCAGGTAGAAAAGGCTGCTCCTCCACGCCGTCCAGAATGTCTTCCATCCCCGATCCACTCTCCTCCGCCATCTCCCGTCTCTCCAGACCGGGTGTTGAGCAAGGTCTCCTCACAGTTGTTGTTTTATGGCGGTACTTTGTTCCAAGTCGTAAACTCCTCGTGGGGTGTTGGAGACTGAGCCGAGGAGGAGGAGCAAAAGGATGTTCTAACGCGCTTTGACTTCATGGGCCTAGAAACGACAGAGTGATGGAAGAAGGACTTCTAAAGGATAAAACGACAAAGACGTCCCATGACCTCATGGGCTTTGTAAAACAACAAAGACGTCCCATGACCTCATGGGCTTTGTACTTCCAAAGCAATGGAATAAGAATTTTTAAGGACTACGACAAAGTCTGAGGGGAGGAGGAACTTCTATAGGATACAACGACAAATGCATCTCATGACCTCTTGGGCTTTGTCAAAGCACTGGAGGTCAAAGCACTGGAAGAACAACTTTTAGGACTACGACAAAGTCTGGGGAATAAAATCTGCAACAACAACAACAACAACAGCCAGGTTTGGATTACGAATCAGAAAGCGGTCTGTGTACACCTGTGTGTAACGACAGAGGCAAGGTTTAAGTTACTGATACTGATAATTTATTAATACAATCATGAATGGTTTAACAGTTTGTTGTTTTAATAGTGTACTCCATTTAATTCATGCACAAGTTGTATGAGTGCACAGAAAGACAAGACAGGGTCTTCTCCGGGGCATCTACAGAACAAGAAATGTATAACCACACTGGTAGAACTTCACTATAGGGTCTAAAGCAGACCACGAACCTGAAACCAGGTGGGTGTAACACACGGCTCAGCTAGGGCTTGGACAGCGAGGCTTGACGCCGCAGGTAGCCGCCCGGCCTACAGCACGCCGTACATCCCGGAGGTCGCACACCACGCGGCGGCACACTCCATTTCATACACAGTTAACTCATCCAAATGAACTAAAGCTAAAATACCTGGACTAAGGAGCGATGTGGAGCAACACAGCAACCAGGAAGTGTGTGAGGTCAGAGGGCAAATGACGTTACCTGACACCAATTAATGGAGCTACGTCTAGATCGATTCGCCTATCAGGGGTGTCTAAACAGTGGCAGGGGCCCGCCTGCAGGTTATACTGCCACACTAGACCTGATTCCAAACAGACTCCTCAAAGATATTCTACCCCTAATCATAGACTCTTAATATAATAAATACTTCACTAGAAAGTGATTATGTTCAAACATGCAGTCATTAAACCGCTTTTGAAAAAGCCTAACCTAGATCCTGACCTATTGGTAAACTACAGGCCTAATTCAAATCTCCCCTTTGTCTCTAAAATCCATCCTTGTAGTTAAATAGCTTTTTTCGCCATCTACAGGAAAATAACTTATTAGTCAGGGTTGTACAGAAAGTGCACAGAAACTGCACTAGTTTAGCGTTTAACACCATCAACCACAACATTCATTCTACTAGAGGTTAGAATGTGATGTAGGTGTGTCGGAGATACAGCCCTCAGCTGGTTTAAATCCTATTTATCAGAAAGGTATCAACTTGTTAATGTAAACCAGAGCTCCTCACCCTAAAGTAACCTATGGTGTGCCTCAAGGGTCAGTACTCGGTCCAATTCTGTTTACTCTTTATATGCTGCCGTTAGATAACATTATCAGAAAGCAAGGCATTAACTTCCACTGCTATGTGGATGACACACAGCTGTATTTATCAATGAAACCTAACAGAGTGATCAAGTAGACAGACTTAGTGCAACATAGCCAAAATCAGAAGAATCCTGCCTAAAAGGGATGCGAAACGTATCCATGCGTTCGTAACGTCTAGATTAGACTACTGTAACTCCTGCTCGCAGCGTGTCCTAAAAGCTCCATAAAAAGCTTCCAACTGGTTCAAAATGCAGCAGCAAGATTACTAACAGGAACTAAAAGAAGAGAACACATTACGCCGGTGCTGAAGCCTCTTCACTGGCTCCCCGTCGAGTTTAGAATCAAATTTTTTCAATTCTACTCCTGACCTACAAAGCCATAAATGACATGGCCCCATCCTACCTCAAAGATGCCATCGTACCATATCATCCAAACATAGCTCTTCGCTCTCAAAATGCTGGCCTTCTGGTGGTCCCAAGAGTCTCTAAAAGCACAGTAGGAGGTAGAGCGTTTAGCTACCATGCGCCTGTGTTATGGAAACAGCTCCCGACCCATGTTAAAGATGCCGACACAGTCTCTTCATTTAAGTCCAGGCTTAAAACGTTCCTCTTTGAAATCGCTTATGGTCAGACCAGTTAGGAACAGAAATATAAAACCACAGCTTCAGCTGCGCTGCCCTAGTAGCAACTGTGCTGGGGGAAGTATGGCAGCTTGAGCACTAGCCTCTTCTTCTGACAACTTATTCTATCAAACAATATTTTTAATTTTTAATTCCACTTGCAAACTGTTCACCACCTTCTTTTTCTTACTCCTGAGGACCTGTGGACCCAAATGCTCCTCTCCTGGTGAAGTGGTCCCTGCCCCGAACAGTCCCTCATCTGCCTGAAGAGTGGGTCCAGCTCGACTCAGACGGTCCCTCATCTGCCTGAAGAGTGGGTCCAGCTCCAGTCTCCCTCGCGTCCGTCTATGAGAGTCAGATCTCTCCTTCACTCTGGAACTCCTCCAGGTTTCTACTTTTTTTGTAGTTTTTCCTAGCCGAGAAGGAAGGTCTAAGGACAGAGGATGCTGGGACATCGTCCCTCTCCACCACAGACATTGCTTGATTAATTTTTCACTGTCGCCTTCAGAGGCAACAGTTGTTGTGATTTTGGCCGTTACAAAAATAAATTGAATTGAATTGAAAACTAACTGTGAATGGGCTTGTTTTTCCACAAACTTTTCTCAAAACTTTTCTGGTGGAGGATCTGCCACCTGCTTGTCACCATGGAGATGCTCTTATTTTACATCAAACATTCCAAAAGAATGGCAAAAAAATTATCCGTTCCAAAGTTTGGTTTTAACTTTCCGTTTCCATGGAGTGATGCAGGTGGCGAGCCCAGGAATCCTACGCGGTGCTGCTTTAATGAGTAATATATACCAAGGATTGTATGTTATAATTTGAGCAGCTTTTGCGTGTGTGACAAGACCATTGACACCAGAAAGATGGAGTAGTGTCTAAGAGCAGTGTACTCGAAAACTCGAAACACATTGAAATTAAGTTGTTCATTTCAGAATATTATGGTTAAAAACAGCTTCTTAAAATGTTTCAATGAATGCATCATTTATTAATATTCATTGGCATTGGTTTGAACAGCGATAGAGACATCTATTGAGGAGACATGAACCTCCCAAGGAACAGGATTGAGTTAGTGGCCCTGTGTTTGATGAGGAAAAGGAACGGGTGGTCGGCTGTGAAGTGCTCCTCCCTGAACATACAGAACGAAACCATTCCTGCTGTAGCTGCCGCCGCCTCCGTGCCCTCCTCGTTCACCTCCACGAAGGCCTTGTGAGCCACGGTAGACAGGAAGAGTCCGCCCTGACCGTTCATCCCGGACAGGTCGGCCTTGGCTGAGCAGAAAACATCCGACATGCCCATTTTGGCCAGAGGATCGTTCAGCTCGTAGTCTTCCTCCATCTTGAATTTTGGAAGGTGGACGTGCACGTCTACAGACTCCATGTTGGCGGGATCGGTCCACTCATCAAGATTTCCCTGTGTTAATTTGCTCTCAATCTGAAAATAACATAATATGATGCATTTAATAATAAAACATGGGCATTGACTTGACTTAAAAGTAAACAGACCATGACATACGGTTACATTGTGTTGCTAAATGTATTGAAAACTAATTTATACTAAAACTAGCATCAAAACTAAATCCAAGATTTATTTTGATATAAAAAAAAAAAATCCCCCTAAACCAATACCAAGTAATACTACGGAAAATATCACAACATAAGTCGATACCAATGAGTTTTGTAATAAATGCATTGAAACTCCTCTAAAATAAAGAATGGACTTGGTATATTGAAGCTATTACTATTTTTTTTTACTTTTTTCTCCACCACAATTTGAACCGACCTATAATTAAATACCGGTATATGTGTTGAGAAACTAACATAAAAACAATGCATTTTAAAAGTGTTTTAAACATAAATTACAAATAAAGATTTAGTTGTATTTTTTAACATCAATTTTAAGAATAGATTCCCGCATGAGAAACTGTATTTTTCCATACCTCAGTCATTGATAATTAGTATTTGTATTTCCCTTTCGAAATCCCGTTTGATATCATGACAACTCTACTTACTACTACTATAACTGTCTGTTAAAGTGTACAGTTTATTGCAGGCACCTTGTGGACCCCCTCTGTCCCAGCACTGGTCTCCTCAGGCAGAAGAATGTACATGCTCAGATCATTATCCACATACGGCAGCCCAACAATCTGCAGGCCCAGCTCTGGAATGTAATTGAAAGGCATTTTCTTCATCTGGTACATCATCTGCACAGGTTTGGTCACACTCTGTAGGACACAAAGTACAATATATAAGACATTAAACGTACAATAGTCTATTCGTAGTTGTACTTTGCTCTTACGCCATTGACGTGGAAAGGCATTTCTTTGGTGTTGGCCGCATCAAATTTATCCATCCAGTTTCCTTTGAAGTAAATGGCATTCACTAGAACCAGTCTTGTCATAGTGCTGACGGTCCCTTGTTTCAGAAGGTCTTTAATCTTATCTAGACATGAAAATGGATTAAAATGCATCTGTTTACAAGTTTAAAATAATGTAGTGATGTTGCACAAACGAAAACATACTCTCGGTTTGTTGCTCGACCCAGCTGTTGATCTCGGCTCGGCAATCTTCTGGAGTGCCAATAAAATCCACTGACTTCAGATCTGCCTGGTAGTGCTTCCTCGTGGACTCCAGGAAATCCTAATTGTATAAAACCCATGGATTGATTATATAAAACCCCCTTGTGAATAAATACTTGTGACTAACGCTGACGGACGGGAACGACTCACCGAAAGGAAGTTACAGGTGTTTTCTCCATAAAGACGATTGGCGAGTTTTAGGACGTAGGAAGCAGCTGGAGCATTGATTTGACTATTGAGGGTCTCGAAGTCTGCATGGACACCTTCACCTGGTCTGAATGACAGAGCCTAGGAAAAACAGAGAGTGAGTACTGTATTTTCCAGACTATAAGTCGCACTTTTTTTCATAGTTTTGGTCAGGGTGCGACTTATACTCCAGAGCGACTGGAGTAACGCTAATAATAATGTTATTATTCGAAAATAACGAATAATAACAATATTATTTGTTATTTTCACACTGGCAACCGCATTTCACATGTTGATTATTTTCACACTGACAACCACAAGAGGGCGCTCTAGGCTCTAAGCGACGCAGAAGAAGAATCAGCACTTCCTCTACCTCTGGAGTTTGGGGAGTTGTTTAGAAGTGGAAGGTGTACATTAGCATACGTACAACTCAGGGTTCAGAATAAGCGGTATCGCATCGCAAAATGCAACGCAATTTCTCTCAAATGCGATGCATTCGTCAGAAAAAAAGTGTTTTTGTATTGCAGCTTTTGCGATACAAAAATGTGTGTTCAATTGTATAACCAAAGCGCCTAAAAAGCGCTTATGACTCGTCAATCGATCATCAATAACGGCATGAAACACTTGACGGGTCCCGCTGCTGTCACAGATCGCGCGTACAAAAACTGCTGAGCGGGAGGAGCCGCCGGGAGCGCGCGATGAGTTACACATAGTTATGTTACACATAACTATGTGTAACATGTAGTTTTTGTGTAACATGTAGTTATTGTCGTGAGATCAGTGAGACGCGGCGCTCGTAAAACCCCTCGTCGCCTCCGCGCGCGCTCCCGTTTTCACCCCGAGAACCCAGAGGATGTGGAATTCAAAGGGGTCAAACTCACTCATGTCCAAGACAAAACCAAAACGTGTTGTGTGTGTAAGAGAAGTCATTTTGATACAAACAGCTCATCGTCATGACGACTCTGGTGGTGATACTGGGCCGTAGCCAGGATTTCTATGGGGGGGTCTTTTTGTGTCAAGGTGGACCTTTTTAGTATGATGAGGTAGATAACTTACATGTATACATATGATGTTTTATCACAAAAAAAAAATAAAAAATACACATATACAGCAATTTCACACAGAAACTACAACAGTAGCCGGTTAAACAAATATCTGAAGCTCCAGTCTCATGGGGTGTTTCCTTGAACACGTTCACCACATGCTCAAGGTCAAACTGGAAAGAGTAGTGTATATGCAACAAGGCCAGCGCTGAGAGGCGCTCCTTGCCCATGGAGGCCCTCAAGTCATTGTTGAGCCTGCGTATGGTGCTGTTGCTGCGCTCACACTCACAAGATGTGACTGGCAGTGTGCAGGCCAGCTGCAGAAGGATGTATAGGTTGGGATAGAGGTCTACTACATTAAGAAATGTTTACCAGACCAATGTTGGGCATCTTTTTCTTCAGCACAACCTCACCTATATGATCAGTTAGTTAGTTTTTCACTTTGACATACTATTTCAACATAACTGGACCTAAACACACACAGAAAACACAAAGTCTGTCTAGAAAATTATGTTTTTTTCATTGTAAAACCCTCAAATATGCTCAACCAAGCGTTTAAAAAGGTTCAAACTGAACCACAAGGTGCAAATATGAACATATAAAAGTATTCTTGTGATATATAAAAGCAATAAACCACTATTTACAATAAAAAGTAGGTAAATCCTCGTTTTTCTATTTGTGCTACTTCTCAAAACAGTTTCTGTCCAAAATGACACAGAGCCACATCACAGGCCTTGTACTTCCATGTGAGTGATGTTCAGAAGGAACTCTAAACCAGGTCTAACCCAGGACTAAACCAGGTCCAACCCAGGTCTAAACCAGGACTAACCCAGGACTAAACCAGGTCCAACCCAGGTCTAAACCAGGACTAAACCAGGTCTAAACCAGGTCCAACCCAGGTCTAAACCAGGACTAAACCAGGTCTAAACCAGGTCCAACCCAGGTCTAAACCAGGACTAAACCAGGTCTAAACCAGGTCCAACCCAGGTCTAAACCAGGACTAAACCAGGTCTAAACCAGGTCCAACCCATGTCTAAACCAGGACTAAACCAGGTCTAAACCAGGTCCAACCCAGGTCTAAACCAGGTCTAAACCAGGTCTAAACCAGGACTAAACCAGGTCTAAACCAGGTCCAACCCAGGTCTAAACCAGGTCTAAACCAGGTCTAAACCAGGTCTAAACCAGGTCCAAACCAGGTCTAAACCAGGACTAAACCAGGTCTAAACCAGGTCCAACCCAGGTCTAAACCAGGACTAAACCAGGTCTAAACCAGGTCCAACCCAGGTCTAAACCAGGACTAAACCAGGTCTAAACCAGGACTAAACCAGGTCTAAACCAGGTCCAACCCAGGTCTAAACCAGGACTAAACCAGGTCCAACCCAGGTCTAAACCAGGACTAAACCAGGTCTAAACCAGGACTAAACCAGGACTAAACCAGGACTAACCCAGGACTAACCCAGGACTAACCCAGGTTCAACCCAGGTCTAAACCAGGTCTAAACCAGGTCTAAACCAGGACTAAACCAGGTCTAAACCAGGTCCAACCCAGGTCTAAACCAGGACTAAACCAGGTCCAACCCAGGTCTAAACCAGGTCTAAACCAGGTCTAAACCAGGACTAAACCAGGTCTAAACCAGGTCCAACCCAGGTCTAAACCAGGACTAAACCAGGTCCAACCCAGGTCTAAACCAGGACTAAACCAGGTCTAAACCAGGACTAAACCAGGACTAAACCAGGACTAAACCAGGACTAACCCAGGACTAACCCAGGACTAAACCAGGACTATAGCAGGTCCAAACCAGGACTAAACTTGATCAACATGAAGTGTGCCCCTCATTTTGCTTCACAACAACTATATTACTGACAATGAATTACTTGAAATACTAAAACTCTCCAAAACTACTCAAAAACAGCAACAACAAAAAAAGCCTCTTTGACGTCGACGGCAGCCGTCTACGTCACTTAGTTTTCATGCTGCGCGGTCCTAAAGCCGACCATGTTTCAAAACGCACCGGTGCGGGCGTCGACCCCGAAGGGCTAATATCTGTGGTCCCTCAAGACGGACCTTTTCGGCCCAAATCAAACCCCCCTTGGCTACGGCCCTGTGATATGTAACTTGTGAGTGTAAAGACAATTAATATGTAAATGAGACTCATGCAAATAGTCATCTGATGATGACGATATGGAAGAAAGTTGTAAATAAGACTGATAATCTGACTTGGTGTTAATTAATTTGTTCAACAAATAATTTTATTTGCAAGTTTTCTATTTTATTTAGAAAAAAGTGTTCAAAAGTTCATTTGTTAAGAGTTTTTTAAAAATAGAATATTTACAAATACATTTGAAATAAATAATCTTGTTACATCAATGGAAAATATTGATTGTTAGTCACT
This sequence comes from Eucyclogobius newberryi, assembly GCF_026437365.1. Classification (NCBI taxonomy): domain Eukaryota; kingdom Metazoa; phylum Chordata; class Actinopteri; order Gobiiformes; family Gobiidae; genus Eucyclogobius; species Eucyclogobius newberryi. The sequence continues at coordinate 26,191,085 of NW_027316532.1, read as the reverse complement.
TTTGTGTTTTGCTATGCAATTATCAAATTGCTATACAAATTTGAAAAAAATTGCGGATTGTGTAACAGCACCGCTATACAAGTGAAAATCCTTAATCTGAACCCTGCAACTATTCACAATGTTCTCTAATCTTAATATTATTATTGCATTTCAAGATGAAATGTCTGTTGCATTTCAAGATGAAATGTCTATTTCCCCCAAAAAATTCCTTCTTATACTCCGTTGAGACTTGTATATGTTTTTTTCTTCTCTATTATGCCTGTTTTGGCTGGTGCGACTATTAATCCGTTGCGATTTATAGTCCAGAAAAAACGGTAATAAGCGTATAAATACATTAACAAGATGAATAGCTTTTTGTGTGTGAATCCAGGCCCAAAACAGTTGTGTTTAGTTGTGTGCTTGAATGATTTATCTGCACTTAGAGGTGAGCAATTTGTCGAAATTTAGTCTATATTGTGAACATTGTTTTGAAGATAAGCAAAATTTGAATATTGAGTATATTATTTAGAGTAAAAATGCTACAAAAAGAGCTGATTGAAATGAAAATGAATAAAAGTAATGTTGTAAACGTGAACATTTTACAAAAAGTAAAGTACAATGTGATATTTCTGCATTTTTGTGATTCATTTTACAGACATTCCACATTTGGTTATGATGCAACTTCAACTAACTAAAATAAACACATTTTAACAAATTTCTGTTGGATTGAGATAATAAAAAATAAAATTGAGATATTAATGTTTGTCAATATTGCACACCTTATCTGCATTCTACTCATTTAAAGCTAATTTTCTAATGATTGATTGCATTTTTAATCATTTGCATTGTGATTTCTACTACATCTTTCTTGTTCAGTAAAGCCCTTTGAATTACTTTGTGTACAAATTGTGCTAGAATTCTTCACTTCTTGTAAAGTTTACAAGAAGTGAAGAATGTAAACATTCAGTCACAAACGCTCATAGAACTTCCTAAATAGGCAAACGGAGGAAGGACACCAATGGCTGATGTGAAAAGATGTGAACGAGTTGGGAGTTGGCTCGAATAATGTAACTTTTATATGGCTTTTATTTGTTGTTTATTTGAGGACTCTTGCAGATGTGTATTGTCATTACACATCACAGTCTAGTGTAACAGCCTGTAAAGCCATTGCAAGAGCGGACGGAAATAATAACAGGCTTAAACAGTCATAATCAATCATGAAAAGTCAAACACAGAGAGCTTTGCGAGGGTTTAGATTTGACAGGTAAACTGGTTTCATGACTTCAGCCACCGTGTTGTCAGTCAGTTTTACAGCCTAACGCTTTATAAGGGGAACAGTGCTTATCTTATTGAGGTGGCGCCGCCCGCTCAGGTCAAAGTACACACTGACACGCCTCGTCGCGCCTTTTCTGAGAGCTTTGCGTGCTTTACGGCGTGCTCACCTGGGACATCTGAGTCGCAGTGTCCCCTTTGGCCCCCAGGTAGACCATGGCCAGAGCCGAACTGATGCTCAGAGGAGACACAAAGATGTTTCCCGAGGGTTTTTCTTGGCTCAAAGTGCGGAGCAGCTCCAAGGCGAAAGCTGTGTTTGAGGCGGAGACGGAGGCCATGGCTGGTGTCTGGTTTACCTGCAACCAAAATGTTCAATTCAATGTTTTCTTTGTGGAGAGTAAAATCCTCGCCGGGCTTCAGACGGTTGGAAAATCAAAGGATGAAACAGTAATAGGTCAATGGGAGCAGATTAGACAACAATCACATCACATTGACAACAGTTCCAGAGCAGTTCCCTGTCCTTAGAACGTCCTTCTCGACAAGGAAGAGAGAGATGTTGCACTTGATTTGATGTATTTTTGAATGCTGTACCGTGTCACTTTTCAGGTCTATATCGGTAAAAAAATAAAAATAAAAAATTGAAAAACAGATATTATTGCCACTCCACAGACCTGACCTGGTAGACAGATACATTTAACGCAATACAGTGGAATATTCCAGGCAAAGCAATAGCATCTCCATGGAGAAAAGCACCTGTGGCAACCTCCAAACTAAAGTGACCATTCTATTTAAAAGTAGAAACTAAGACAAAGCCAATTATGACTTTTTGATTATATGTTATGATCTCGTTTAGATTTTTTTCGAAAGTTTTTTTCGGTTCGGTTTCGGTGTATTTCATTATTATAATCAGTTAATAACACCAGCAAACCCCTGCAACAGATAAGACTATGGATGTGGATGAACAGTGCTGTGATCAAATAAACTCGTATAATAAGCAGCCTAACGCGCGCTTTTGTCTCATCGAATAACTGCGCACTTTTTCTTTCAATACGTTTGTGGATTCCGCTCATTCCGGTGCTTACCTTCTCCTTGTTCCGGTGTGAGAGGAGTGCGCTGTGCTCGCAAACAGCCGCAGGGTCGAGCAGTAAACTGAGGCTGAGGAAAGCCCACCCAAGGCCGCTAAAGACGGAGCGAACTCGGGGGAAAGTGACGGAGAAGGAAGTTCGCCGAGCCGCGTTCATCTATAAGCGGAGCCGCGATGACTCCGCGCGCGCGTCAGTGGGTGTGACGCCGTAACGCACGTGCGCTGACGGCGAGGGTGACGAGGAGGAAGTGATGGAAATAATGGAAAGTAAAAGATCAGCAGCGAACAATCTGTCTGTCATGGATCTATTATATTATCGGTCATGGTCCCAGTGAGTCTAGGTTTGCTCTAATGTGACCCAGCTCTGCTTTTCTGAGGTTTCTGTGGTGTTTTCTACATGTGATAAAGTTGGGGATTTAAAGTTGTTATGGGTGAACGATTAAAGATGGTATGAGGTGCTGAAAAAGGTTAATTAATAGCATATTATTTATTTATTCATTTTATTAAGCTCTTATTTTACTGCTATTACTGAATGAACTTACCTACAGCCTGAACACACACGGAATCTACAATCTACAGAATAGACAATAAAACTACTACTACTTCTCTTTTATGTTTGTGATTTCATTAGTTTAGACAATCAGTTGGATTGGTTTAAAAGGGAGTTGGACTCCAAAAACACCTGTTTTTTATTTTTTTATTTAGTCAATTTTATTGTATTTCTGTTTCTGTCATTTCTTTGTGATTTGAATGCATTGCCTTACTACTACTACTACTACTACTACTACTACTACTACTACTACTACTACTACTACTACTAAAAGAATAATGATAAATAAACGCTATATTGTTGTCTTCTGCAAAGTGTTAATCTGTTATTATTTAGAGTTTGAGTACCATTCTATTTCTCTTTGTCATTTTACATGGGATACATGGGATGAAGATGATGATTGTGGATGCTATTTGTTTTTTTAGTGAAGAATTTGTTTTGCCAAGTTTATTATTTATTCTTGATTTACTTTTGATTATATGTCTTTATTTTGCATATTGATTGTTCCTTGTTTGCATTATTTCTGTAAGTAATTATTAATTTTATGTTTTTTGTTTGTCTCGGGGTTAAATAGGTCAAGACGGGAGGGGCTCAGCAGGTGTTTTTTTACCAGTTGGACAGTAGGATGGACATTTATGTGTTTGCTGTGCTTAAGTCTACAATAAACCTGCTTGTAATGCATTTCTTTGTTGCGTTTGATTATTTTATAGCTTAAAGAGCCTCATCCTGGACAACGCCTCAGTGGCTTTTTAATTTGTTTTTTAACGATTTAATGATGATTCTGCACTAGAACTACAATCCACATTTGCAGACACACTCAACATACAATACAGTTTTGTATTACATGTTTCTATTCCCCTGCTGTTCTTGAACTGTCCGTTGCAACACTGAAATCTCCTCATTGTGGGACAAAGACACATTATCTTGTCTTTCTCTTATCATAAATATGCCTGTGTATGCACCCACAGTATTGGTCAGTGCTTTATTGCTTCTTGGGAGGCATTCAATGTGTTCAGGGGTGTGTCAGATTTACTGAGATTAAACCTGTTTATCTCTCCTCAGTCTGGCTCACACACTGCAGCCACTGTTCATGCTGTGTGTCTGATCAATGCTGCCCCAGACCTTCAGTTTCACAACAAATCCTAAAATATTCACTTTTCCTTTACGGTAAAATCTCATAGAAAGGATAAATAGTTGCTTTTTTATATCCAAATATTTGGTTAAATGTTGGAGGAGTTTTGTTCTTGTTTGGCGTGTCATACATTATGCTATTAAAAAGTATTCCACTAGAGGGAGCCATATTTAGTTTTTCATTGTGAGCTCCAAACGTGGTTCTGTGGTGCCATAAAGTGTACTTGTTTTGCAGCAATTATTCCCAAATTAGTCATGATAATATGATTGACTGTATAAATAGACTGTAAGATGTTTTTTTAATACATCAACCACTACCCCAGAAGCCCATGGAAAATAGCCAAACTGTGTCAAGTAAACAAGACCATGTTTACTTGACACTGCTGTTCACACTTCTGTTGTTTCTTTACCCCAGGATAAGTTGTGTCGAAGAGATTCTTTTTTGCATGGCTCCCAAGTCAAGCTTTCAGTGCAGTCCTCACCAGCTTATCCCTTGCCTAAAACCTGTTTGAGTTTGGAAACTTAATGCGGACTTGAGTTAGTCTCCGAGGTGTAATGCACTCACAGTTGACCCTGGCATTTCCATTAGCCGCAGCATCTTTGAGGCCTGTCAACATAATCCATCAGCAGAAAAGCCCTGACTGTACTTTGTGGCCCATGTGAGAATTACATGTGCAGATAAAGTTCCTGCTGTCAATGGGAACGGCTAGATCTGCTTTTAGAACAACAACAGAACTGCAATATGCATCATAGACACAGTACTTTTGTGTGTGACTCTAAACGTACTTATTATTTGAGCGTTAATTGGTCGACGGCGTCTTAGGCCAACAAAATCTGTGTTAGTCGACTAATCATTGAGTTGGATTGTAAGTATTTATGTGGGGCATCAGCAGAAAGAACAAGGCACGCAGTGAATTGCTAAAGGGTATTTATAATTTATGTGGCAGATTAAACTCACAAGTTTTCTCTGTCTTTATATGCATTAATACATTGTTTCCTGGTACTGCATAGTAATGTGTTTTTGTTGCATGTTGTTGTCTTTTGAATACATAGAAATACATAATAGTTTTGAGAGTTTTTGCAATTATTGCCCTAAAATATATCATCAGGATTCATATAAACATGATATTATTTCAGTCATTTGGGCGGACATTTTGGTGCGTTTGTGCATAAACATAAATAATTGGATTTTTGAGTTGTGCTACAATGCTTCACTGCTTTTTTTAAGTGCTTTAAGACTACAATTCACGTTTCCCTAAATGAATAAAAGCAGTTGTTTGTAAGAATAGTGGGAACCGAGAGCAGGAAGTTGAACCACGGCTAAACCTCATGCAAAAAACGTAATTATTGCTATGAAAGAAGACATTGAAAACATGTCAAATTTACTTCACCACATTGATATTTGATTAGTTTCCCCTTGCTTTAGATGTTGTTGTCATGGTAGTTACCGGTAGTAAACATTACACAAAAGTTCAGCTTTCACCCGCCTCCAAAAAAATCACTGCTATATGTTTAGATTTCCATGTGTGTCAATGAATATCTACATCTAGTTGCTCTGATGGAAAGCCACACAGCACTTTTGTCTCAGATTTTAGGACTAAAGATACCTTAATTCCACCACAATAAATATAGACCACCCTGTTGCTATTGCCCTATCACCAGGAACTCTCAGTTGATGGACCCACTCTTGATACCCAGTGGTTAAGTGACCTAGAATTAGACAGTGACACTCATCCCGCACCATATTCAATATTTGTCTTGTCAGGGCTCGAGTAGTGCCGGGCCCAGTATCTGTTATTCCGATATATTTACGAGTGGAAGATTAAGCTGCGAGGGCTCAGCACCAGGAGCGCGACAAAGGCCGAGGATGGGGCAGCGGGCGTGTGAGTCGTGTTCCACATTGTTTAACTTATCTTACCTTTTGTCCTGTTGTGTGCCAATGGAGGACACTGAAAATGCAATAGACACACTGCCAATCGCACCAGAAATAAAGCTGGTTCACTCCGGGCACAAATTACTAAAGAAACAGAGGCCTGGCGCCCCTAAATCCTGCCTGTGGCCTCGGCAGGCGTGACAAATGAAACCGCAGTGGGGGGAGATGCGACACTGGCAAAGGGCGGAGCTGGAAAAAGTTTTGAGAAAGTAAACAGAAGTGTAGGGGTCAAGTATTTATTCCACACCATTTGTCTATCACCCGACTGCAGCTGAGAACTACTTATATGAATTTATGGCCAGTCACAATGAATATAACTGGTAATAAATAGCTGCTTGCGCTGTTTGCTATTAATATTCCAATGAATCTGATGTCCAGCCTTTGACTCGTTTAAGTTGATTCAGTTTAAGGTTAGCTACAAAGCGTTGTTTTTTTTCAATCTGCTTATTCAACACAGCAAATATGTTTCAGTCCTGCAGAGTTTTATGCCGGGATAATCTTCATTGTTGAAAAAACTTAAAAAACAAGTTCATCTTAAACCATTGGTAGCAGTCCAAACTGGAGAAGAAACATTCACATTGTCCAATAGATCACCTTTCCTCTTGTATGTG
>NW_027316532.1:25894525-26179525 GCF_026437365.1 Eucyclogobius newberryi | reverse complement strand
TTGTTACGATGGTAAATATGATTTCTCTCTAAGGCCAAATTAGGCTTTTTTATTCTTCAGGATATAAACCACATCAAACACAATTTTTTTTAAATTAGTGAGTGATGTTTCCTGCTGATTTTCCAAATGATTGCACCTAATTACAGGCATGTGGGCGGGGATAGCAAACAGGTGAAAACAGGACAACTCTTTGCACTAGAGCCTCAGTTGCAGGACAATAGAGAATTATCTCAAACATCCAGGAATCATTCAAAACACAAATTTGTCTGAACTAATGTAACGTAAAAACATTGAAAGAAGGTTAAAAGCTCATTAAAGTTCAATTTGCATAGTATGTCCCCTTTGAGTGTGCGCCACCTCCATGGAGACAAGCAGGTAGCGTACCCATCACCAGAATAGTTACTTTTAAGCATAATAATCAGAGTTTATTCATATAGAAATAGTGGGCCGTTCTTTTTGTGGGCGTTACCTTTGACCAGCAATGTCTCAATATAATCTAATTTAGGATGAGTTAAATATAGCACAAGTGGAATACAAACATTTGGCACGAGGCGACACTAAGGGACCCATGTAAAGCACTGTTAAACCCAACGGTAACATGCAGCGCTGTCGTCAATTAGCGCTAAGAGAGAAGGTGCAGGGACAGCGAGGCGGCGAGGCGGCTGCACAGATGAGTGAGAATGTGCTCAGTATGTGAGGGTCAAGAGAACAGCAGATGATCAGGATCAACACAATGCACGATAATGAGATCATCCTCAGAGCATAGAAAAGACAAGGTCCATGTTGCTCTAGATAGATCCGCAGGTGTAAAGTATCAGTATCATATCTGTATTTCAATGAGGTGTTGTATGGAGTACTTTTTATGTACGGATGGGAGGAATACTTTAAAAATGTATTTATAATACTGAATACTGAATATGTGGGTCAAACATATTCCGTCACATGGTCCAATCAGAATACTTACTCTGAATACTTTCGCATTGAGTTACATTATAATATAGTGTAAAACACAATATAAGATTAAAAACTACACTGTTCTACTGAGTAGAGAGAGAAGGCCCACATGCACACACTGCGAGAGTAAGACCATAGAGTTTGACACGTGAATACTGGGATATATCTCTATTCCAGAACAATACCGGAATAAAGTTACTCAAACTAAGTATTCAGAATACATATTTTTTGTACATGTGTTTAGTTATTTCCCAACACCGTTTGTACACTGTCCAGAAGAAAAAGGGCACACGCTCTAATATTTGGAAGGACCTCCTATAGCTTTGTTTACAGCACAATCGCTCAGGCAGAGTTTCAGTAATTGTTTCCATCCAGTGTTGGCTTCCGTCTTTCTCTACCAAAGTAGTATTATATACAAGAAGTGCAAAGTTTCAGATGTATAAAAGCAGAGTGACTTTTGTTCACAGCCACATGCTGATAAACTGTCACAGACAAACAAAGGCTTTCCTGGTGGAGACTGTGTGTCTGCTAAGCTTCTTCACTGAATTGTAGAATAAGATTCAGTTGTAGTCATCTGGACTCTGGACATCTGGACTTTTTGTTTGTCGAAACAAACGAAACGTTTCGACTCTCATCCAAGAGTCATTCTCAATCTGCGAATTTTGACCGGGAACTCAGATATTCATCCTATTCTGTGGTAAGCCCTGCCCACTGGGCGGGCCCTTCAGATGAAAAAAGTTGTTGGTTTCAACTGAAACTTACTCCTCTTTGTTTTCTATCAACTAGCCTCTTGTTTATCATCAGTCCTTTAATGGGCTGTTAGTCTCCCATAAGGGCCCGCCCAGTGGGCAGGGCTTACCACTACCTCTTTAAGGAATGTTAGAGTATGGTCTGGTTTCTCTGGAAGAATCACATGCATTAAAGGTTGAATGGAAGATTTTTTTGGCACAAATCTGAGTCTTATTTCCTCGTGGCGTGGACTGCCGATTAGTCCTGCCACGTATCAATCATAAAACGCACCTATCGCTCACCTGCAGCCGCGTGCGGCTCGTCCCCACGTTTCCGCGTGTCTAAGCGCATGGATCTATCATAATATAGTTCCCTCAGTGTACGGGGCAAAATGAAGACGGAGAAAGACTGTTTGAGCTGACTCAGAAGTAGACGGAAATCTACGGGAGACGAGAGATGCGATGCGCTCCGTCGCGCTAATAAACAAACGCACGTGTGTGTTGTATCAGTCCGCACGGGGGAGTGCGCATGCGCACTTCCGCCTGCGTTCTCAAATCGCCGAAAAATCGTCCATTGCGCCTTTAACACAAAGGTGTTTTTCTTAATAAGAACATAAATATGAATACATTTCCATCACAATGTAAACATTACATAGATAATATTTGGCCCTGGTGATTTTTTTTTATCTAATTCCCCTGGCATTTTCATTTTCTGTGATTACTTAATTTATTGCAGCTCATTTTCTAAAATACTGACACGTTCCTCAAGCCACACCTCCTATTGGTCAGCTTTTGTCCTGCTCCAAGTGAGTGACAGGTGGATTTAACCAATCACAAGGAAGTCTGGACATTCAGAATAAACAGATGTTTTAAAGACATTAGAATATAAAAAAATTGTAGACAAATGTTGGCATATAATTCACCCCAAAATAATATTCGTAATATACAACTACAGCTTATATTGTGATCTTGTTATTCACCTTATTTAATTATTTTGTTTTCCTTTTCATATAAATTAGGAAGAACATTGGCATGGCTTTAACTGTCAACATGTCTTTGATTACTGAAAAAATAATTAGACAAATCTTATAAAAAAACATATTCAATACATATCCTCAGACTTCTTATTTCTTTACATTAAATGTAGGACTGACATAAAGTTGAGCCTTTTTGTATGAAGCATTTTTCATACATGTTCAACGCGCACAAACTGAATTAGAATACTACATCCACCACAAAGAGAGCCACTAAGAACAAAGCACATCCCACACATAGTCTTTAATCAAGTCTTTCTGTATCAGGCTCTCCCTCTGTCTATCATCCCTCTTCTCACAGTGGGCCATTCCTCCCGTTCCTCTATAACAAGCCACATTCCCTGGAACACTTCCTCCACTCTGTCGCTGCTTGTGGTCCCAGGGTCCCAGAGCAGATAACCCCCGCACTCACCCCACCCCTCTGCCTCCCTGCCCCGCCCCTCACCCCTGCTTATCACTGGACGTTTGGTGTGAGAGGCACAAGCAGCTTTCATTGAGCTGACCGTCATAGTCTCTGGACACAGGAGGACGGAGCATCCAGGGATCAGATCTAAACAGCAGCGGGGCCGACGGGGAAAAGAGCGAACGCGGCTCCATCACGCCCATGAGAACCATGGGAGGGAAGGAGAAGACGCTTTTGGTCATCACCAATGTGACCAGTTACCAAGGGTGAGTCCTTTTAAACTTGTGCATTGTAAAGTAAAGTGAACTACAGCCTTTTTCAACCAGACAGATGCATTGAATTATTATAAAGGCTAAGAATTGCATTATCCTCTATTCTCATTCAAACTTGTGCATAAACTCAGCCTTTATGTAATTGACACACTGTTTATTTACCGGTACACATTTTAACTCAAGATAGACACGTGTGACCTTATCATACAAAGTTCAACTAATTATTTGTTTTTAAGCTTTGCAAAATTTGCTTAATGACCATGTTTTGAATTCCAACACCTCGTTTGCCCGCCGTATCTGTTACTCCCAGTGCAAGGTGGGACTTGTCAAACGACATGTCCTTTGCCAGTCAACTATAGTTTATAGTTAAAGTACCCGACTGACCCTGCTCATTGTAGACTCAAATAAAATCCATTGTAGACTAGAAAATAACAACAATTCCCTGCGTCACTTTGTTGAGAAATGGAACATCTAATCTATTCTAGTGCACGTTCTACTATTACATTTGACTGGGTTGCTGAGTTGTTGTCAGTGTGAAGGATTGGTGAGGCTGCAGACTCCAACTGTGCCACATGTGTGTATTTGCTATGCCTGTCCAAGTGGTGCGTGTGTTTACAAGTCAGGTTAATCCCGGGAGATTCATGTGCCCTTGTGTACTTTGCAGACTAACCACTTTTTAAACCCTGTCAAAACAAAAACACAATTACACGCTCTCTAGAGAACCCTGCCGCTGATACTTTGATGACAAGCTGGCTCACGCGGCGTTCCTAATCAACGTGAAGGAAGAGGAAAGTTGGGGAAAAACAAACTTGTGATATGTTTATGATATGACGTGATTGTGACGCCAATTAATTTGAAAAGTGGCTGTGGTCACTTGAGAATCCCCTCTAATGAAGTGACCAGAGCTGGCAAATATGTCGTGCTTTCTTGGTCACCGAATAATATTTCAGCTTTGAACTTCTGACCTAGACCGTCTTGTCTCATGCAGTTGAATTAGTTTTATTTTTGTTCTCTGGCTGCAATGATTAATGGTAAGATGCATTATACTTTGAGTTGAAACAATTTCACATTTTAGTTTGACAATTATTGCGAAAAGAAACATTTCTTTTTTCACATTGCAGTCCCTTTACTATGAAATAAACCTTCCTGAACGATATAAACAGCAAAATTAACTAGCACTTAACATGTAGGTTTACTTTAATGTATAGACTGAGCTCAAATGTCATCTAAAATTGTCACTATTATAGTTTTTTTGTTGTTCTAGCTCTGTTTTGAGTTTGGTTTATATTGCAAACGGAGATATATTTAGACAGCTGGCAAAGCTCTGTATTAGTCTCCTCTTCATATGGGCACTCCCCACATGCCGGAGGTTTACCCAAGCTTTGATGGGATGGGACAGCGAGGGCCTGTCCGGGACAAAGGCGCTCCCCAGGGTAAAGCGTGCCCATATATGACGCCGCCCCGCTCCCGCCCCCGCGACGCTCTCAGGGGGTCCGGACCGTTTGTCCTGGTCCGCTTCTTTAAAAAGGTCCCTAATCTGCCCTGTTGCTGCAGTCGTATATAATGAGCAGCGCAAGGCCTCGGATTAGTCAAACGTCCAGGGAAGAGTGCGCCGTGAGATAGACGAGGCCGCCACAGACTGAGCGTCTCCTGCAGCCTCTTCGCGTTATCACCCGGGGCAGTGTTTGTGTGGCTGCAGCAGCTCGAGTCCACATGGTTTCTCAATTTTCACCAGAGCGTGGTCGGGATGAAGTGACGATGGGGAGGAACTGGCGGGTTGTTATGCTACACCAAAGCAGATAACGACGTCCACATCAGATAAAAATACAGACGGAGGGATTTATAAGACAAGTGGCCAAGGTGAACCACCGTTAAGAACAAGGTCTTGGCCTGAGTTCAAATGACCCCAGTTAAAATGTGAAATGTCATGACCCGGGTGGACTTATTCCTGCTTTATTCCTGGTTTTATTGCCCCGCTATAACCATCATTCATCCTGACAGACACAGCGGCACTACATTTATTTAGGTGTCTGCCTAGGTGGGAACTAGTAACTATTGCGATTTCAATTTGTGTAAAAGAATGATGAGATCGAGCGGCAATACTTCAATGTTGAATTTGATGATCAATTCCAGTTAAAAAAAAACTATCTTATTCCAGCTTTAAAAGTAGACACAACATAGAAAAGTATAAGGCAGGCAACATGATATGGCTGATTAAGATTATTTTATTACAGTTATAATTATCCAAGTCCAAATTTCATTTAATTCCTAAAGATTAAGGATTTTCTCAATTAATAATCATAATTGAAATAAATAAACATTGTTTAAACATTGTTTAAAAATGACTAAAACGCAGCATGTTTGTCTGTATTATACATGTTTTTATTGCACAAAAAAGTCCTTATTGTGACTGGACTTGCATCTCCACAAACTTGACTCATGACCTGCTTCGTGTGCATGAAAATATTGTTACTATCAATAATATTCCAAAATATGACATAAAACATATCTATCTCCATGAAGAACGTATGATTTTTTTTCCACAGATCATGCAGCTCGACCTCCAGAAAGTTTCAGTGTCACTTAAACAATAAATACATTTTGTTCCCTGATTTGTCACAGATATTTATAACTCCCACTAACTCTGTATGTGATCTCTTCTGTGTTGACTCCATGTTGGTCAGTCTGAACATCCAGACTACAATAAAACAGTAAAACATGTGCTTTAGCGACGGTAACCGCACAAACAAGCGTCTGCGATGTTGTGTGGTAGAATAATCCGCTAAGCTGTTGTTGCCTGTCTGTTGCCAATTAAAGAAATGGCTCCAGCCTGATGGCTCATTTTTCTATTTCTACATGTGTTAAATACTCAGATGAGATGCGTAAGCTGCAGAGTTGAAAGAAGAAAGCTTTGATGCTTCCGCCTCTGTGTCTTTGTATAACACAGAGCTCAGAGGAGTAAGAGGAATGCTGTGGACAGTGGTTTTCAATCTGACATACCACTGAGACACCTGTTATTAGCCTTCCAATACACAAACGAACAAACAAGGAGAATACCATTTTCACCTGCTATGGGTTTTAGGGGCACTTGAAAGACGCAGAACATTCCTCCTTTTCCTTGGAGACCAACAGCGTCTCCAGGGCTTTCATGATTCATCGCTGCTTCAACAGCTATGAGGCATAGGCAATTCTTCCTATCAGTTACACGGGTGGATTATGGCATTTTATACGCAAAGGATTACCAAATGCCGCAGAGCAAAGTAAACGTACATACTATGCACCATTACCGTGACTCATATGTCCGCCGACAGTAAAACACAACGGCATTCCATTCACAATACACTTACGTGACTTGTAGTTTACAGCATACACTGCAATGAGTCAAAGTGACAACAATGGAGACTGCATGACTGGCTCAGCTGTTTACCCCAGCTACAGCCACGTCAAGTTTTTTTGTCCAGGGATGTTTTCCATTGTGGGTGATAGTGTGCCCTTTAACCTCAGGTCGTAATGTAAAATATCCAAAATAAAGGCTCAAAGGTGTGTGTGCGACACTGGGTCAGTGAGGTCAGGCACTACAAAAGCAGAAATGTTGGCTGGGTGTGGATACAAGACAGAACACATACTAGTCCTATTCAGAATGCACCCAATAGGGTTTAGTGAATGAAAAAAACAACAACAAAAAATATATTTTTCTGCGTTGATTGTTCACAATTTTTGATAAAATTCTACTTATATTTACTTAATAGATAATAATAGAAGAATTCAACTTTTCTTTTCTTAATTTTTAGTTTAAAAAAATCAAAAGACAGAACATGACCAGAGAGAGAGAGTAACAACAACAACAACAACAACAACAACAACAACAACAACAACAACAACAACAACAACAACAACAACAACACAGCAAATTAAATTAAGGCACATATTTTCCAACTTACACGTCCCGTTTGGGCTGTCAATTTTTTTCATTTTCAAATTAAGTCAGCTTTACTAATCTCAAAAAGTCTCAAAACACATGATGATGATGGTCCACTTGGCATCCACAGTTTCTCCAGCAAGTGTTTCCCTGTGAATAATGAGCACTTCGACATGCGGTTATAAAATACCATGATATAGATTACCAACATAATTCTTTCCAAACATAGGGTTTTGTGGTCCTTTATATGTTAATAGAATACCTTACAATACTGGCTTCTCGTCATTGCCATTTAACACAAAAAACAGTCTGAACTCTTCTCCAAACCTCATGTTTTTACTTACAGACAATTGGCTGTAGACATCTCGATTAAAAAGATACAAACATCGCTATAGCAACAAAACAGTGACTTGGTGTGGTTTGAAAATTAGACTTGTAAATTAAGTTTTCTGTGTGTGATCCATGATAAATGTAAGCACTTGCAGGAAGAGACATTCAGCAAATTGTCACGGCCACTAATCTCAGCACAGAACAGCGCTAATTAATTTGTCCTCATCCTATCATCCATGTGCCATTTATTTAAACATCAAAGCCACGTAGTATATTACAAATGACACTTGTAAAAAGACCAATGTAAGGAGCAGTGACAGGTGCATCTGAGGCCACTGTTTGAAACCCAAGCTGTAGAAAGTCCTGGTGCTGAAGAGCGAGCCTGGCTGGGTCACACCGGGCGCATCAGAAGCTCCGGCTGCGTGTTGAAACTACAGACACCCTGACCCTCCTTAAATATAAAGGAAAAGTCAGGACATTTTACACTACAGAGGTATAAATATCTGCCGCGATCTTCCATGACTGCCCCAGAGGCTCAGCAGGTAGAGCGCAGCAGAAAGCCAGCTGTCCCCCGGTCAGGGCACATTTCTCCAGCTCATCATCACTCTTCTCATTTGCAGCCATTGCACTGCCCACTGCAACGCTCCAAGTGCAAGCTCCTGACCTACTTCTGGCCCTGTATCTCGGACTCGAACATGCAGAGTGAATGAAAAGTTGTTTTCATGATCTTTCACACTTGATCTAACATTGATTTGATTGCACAAATCTCTTGCAACTATGTAATGCATACACCACGTCGCTAAACACAAGAAAAACAAGCAAAACCTTTATGTCTTAGGTGATAGTAAAATAAGACAGGAGAATCATTACTTGTCCCTCGATGTATAGAAATAGAAAAGCAGAAAAGAAACATGCAATAAATGTGAATAACTATTTAAAAATAGACTTAAATCTAACACAACAATGTGCAAGTAGAGTAGACACGTAAGGCCACAACACTATTATGTACAGAAATGTTCACCTATGCAGGGGACTGTTTGCAACATTCGTTTGTATTTGCTGCTGTAGTCAGAAAAGGTTTATTGCCTTTGCCAATGAACATAATTCACAAAAATAGATGCTTGCTTGGGTGATTCGGTGCAACAGAGGACGAATAATAAACAATAATAAAACAACATACAATCCAAAAGGGCATGCATTAAAGAAAAAACATTTGAATTTAGTATAGGATCAAAATAAAAATAGGCTTACCAAGTACACAAAATGTACAGTTAAATTTACAGATGCAGTGCAGAAAGTGAACAGTGCAGTGAGTGATTTATTAAATTATAGTTAAAGGGTTAGACCGTAGCCTCCTGCCTGAGGGGAGTGGCTCAAATAGTCCATGTCCAGCCTGTTCGTCCCAGAGTCCTGGAGACATACAGGTCCTGCAGGGATGGGAGTCTGCAGCCGATCACCTTAACAGCAGAGTGCACAATGCGCAGTAGTCTCTGTTTGTCCCTGGCTGTGGCTCCAGCGTACCACACGGTGATGGAGGAGGTGAGGATGGACTCAATGATGAGGCCGTGTAGAACTGCACCATCATCTACGCTGGCAGCTTGGCTTTCCTCAGCTGCCAGGAAGTAGATCCTCTGTTGGGCCTTCTTGATGAGGGAGCTGATGGTGGGCTCACACTTGAGGTCCTGGGTGATGGTGGTGCCGAGAAAGCGGAGGGAGTCTACGGTGGTGATGGGGGAGTTTGTGATAGTGAGGGGGGATGGGACTTTCCTGAAGTCCAGGATCATCTCCACTGTCTTCTGGACGTTGAACTCCAGGTTGTTACCGCTGCACCAGGACACCAGCTGGTCCATCTCCCTCCTGTAGACAGACTCATCCCCGTCTGAGATGAGCCCGATGAGGGTGGTGTTGTCCACAAACTTGATCAGTTTTACAGAGTCGTGGCTGGAGGTGCAGTAGTTTGTGTACAGGGAGAAGAGCAGAGGAGAAAGTACACAGCCCTGTGGTAATCCTGTTTATCGTATACAGTATTAATGTATTATGTGTTAAAACGTTTTTTTCTTTTTCTTTTCTGTCTCTAGATCAGAAAAGACTCTTTGCAATGACAATCGCAAGAAAACTGTCACACTTTCCTCTGCTATACCACCTCCTATTCCCATGTCTCCCATTGTGGAGAAGATGGAGGGTCTGAAGGCCATCCGTAACCGCAGCAACAGCCTGCGTCTGGGCCGCCTGGCGTTTTACCGACATCTGGAGAAAGTGGAGACTATGCGCTGCTTTTGGGAGCTGAAGCATGTGGAGCTGGAAGGGGGAAACCAGCAGGTATGACCTTTTCATTACAACACTAACAACTGCTGAGATGAAACGTGAAAAGGCTCTGGTTCTGGTTGGAAACAGAGCAAAACACCTGTCGCATTGTGTCACTCCCCTTAGTCAACTGGTTTGGTGCAAAATGACCACTAGAGAGAGCCATACTCTTACTCTTCAGCAACTGATGCCCTCATGGATCTATTGAATTAGATTGTGCGTGTTCAATGAATTATGGTGTCCACCAGATGTCAGCATTTCACAGGGTTTGTAATAGTAGATTTGAACCATGAAACGTTTTTAAATGTTAGGTGGATAAATACATGACAGGCACACACAGACTTTTTATTTAAACAAATCTGCTACCTAGTTGCAAAAACGTTTTTATTTTTTTTATTTTTTTTATTTAATCTTCATGATCAGAAGAGAACTTCCCAGAACTGTTCTTCTCAAATTCCACCAGAGCATATTTTTCGGTGCAGGGGTCCGACTCAGTAACCTCTGTGACCCCTGAATTGCCCCCCAGCTTCTGCTGCTTGTTAGTAAAACATCTTCGTAGTACAACACTCTGAACTACTGTCATGTTATTTAGAAAGACGGACGTGTTAATCATCAATTACAGTGAATCATAAATCTGAATGTCGATAGTTGTAACCAACGCACAACAGACTTACACCGTTAATATTCCTTTGGTGATTTCAGTGAATATGTGATTTCATTTTAAAATAATAACAGTGACACGTGTCAATTGACAAAATATTTGGAGTAAAAACATGTAAAGACACAACAGTCATAAATAGTTGTAATGCTCCAGAAGGATCTGATCCTCCAGATTGCAGTATACTTAGGATACATTACCTGCTCCAGTCAGATACTTGTCTGTCACACTCAGTCTCAGTCTGGACCATCACCAAACTTCCAAATAATATTCATGCGAGCACAACTGGACATCAGCTCTGACCACTGATATGTAAACATGAAAAGTTAGACTGACAATACATATAAACAATACACATAAAATCAAAATTAAGTCAAATAAATAGTTTAGAAATCCATTTAAAGATGACAGCGGTTTTGTTTTAGGATGGAGCCACAAATTGTAATCCTTTGTCATTTCCTTTGACATGTTGTTCATCTGCACTTCTGAGAAATCCTGTCATTATGAGTCCCACTGCTGCACTCCCTGCCTCAGTCTGAGCCTGAGGTATGGATATTACTTACAGATATAGTCAGGAATATATGCTCAAAGTGCTGTGTCCAAAGTTAAAGGATACCACGGTCTCTCACTCACATGCCAGCAGCCACAAGCCTCTGAATCTGCATAGAGTGCTACATTGTGAACTCTACACCACATGCCCCCCTCTCGTCTCAGAGACGGCATGTCCTCTCCTTTTAGGTCCCCTGGCCCTGTGGCAGGAGGAAGGCAGGTGGAAAGTGAATGGTGGGTGGGCAGAGCTCAGTGTTTGTAGTGGGTTGAGCAATCTATGTACAGCGGCTGGAGTCCAGCTGAAGGCACGTTGTCCCGGCTCATGTCAACAAGTGTTTTGACACCACCTGAAACTGTCCAGACATTAAACTAAACCTACTGAGGACAACAAGCACCAAAAGGAAGCTTTCCATCATGGAGACCTTCCTCCAGGACAAAGACGTTTGGATATTTGGCAGTGTGTGTTTAGTGGCAACTTTTCTTTGGCGGCGGATCTGGAAAGTATTCTTTGTCAAGAGGAAAAGGAGGTCATCCACTGACACAGAGGTACTCAAATAGTGACCAATGGGGTTGCAGCTTTGAATTGAGTTTTGGTTTGTGAATAAGCACTCATGTGAAAGTACAATTAAGTAAAGATTACGCATGTCCAGGCATCAGGCCAGCATGAGGCACTTCTGCTCTGGAGGTATCATTACACCCTGTTACGTGTCTCTGAGGGCACTTCACAGAGAGTCACTGAATTTATCATTTAAACATTTGCAATCATTTTTTCAGTCCTGTTTTTATGTTTAGAGCTGATTCAATTGCAGAATTCAAAATGTTAATGTTTGTGCATATTATACATTTATTGCAGCTGAATATTTAGTTTGTAGCTATTTGCTGCAGTATATGTTCATTAACAAGCTATTCTTAGTTATGCATTTTAGTGGAAGCTCTGTCCATTTGTAATTCAAACTCAGAGAAGAACATTTTGTTCAAATGGAAAAAAATTGTCAATAGAAAACATAATAGACACACACAGGCATCATAAACCTGTCATAGCAGTGACATCTAAATTGTGTGGCTCATCACTAAACACTGCCACACATGCACCTGACACTGCTAATAAGCTCTTAATATGTTCACATTATCCAACAGGCACCTCTCATAAAGGATGGTGGCCAACGCTGTTAAACCTCTCAGTGTACACTACATGTTTTATTAGTGTAATCTCCTCTGGAGTTAAATTGTTTAGTTACACAACTCAACTGGAGTGTAACTAAATGTTTTAGTTATCATGGTTTAAGGACTAATCCTGTAAAACAGTATCACATGTTGTTGAATATTTCAAGTGATCCCTGTGCTGAGAAGAACTAAAAACATCGACTGATGTACGTATCATTAATGACATGAAAATCCCTGCTGGAACTGATTAATGCTATTGATATATCATATTCAAGTGTGTCTGGCCGTCCATCGTGTAATAGAGCTTTGACTTTTCTCTAAACTAGGAGCAGGTGCTAATGCGTGTTAGCACAGCTAAAGAGAATACCTTCTGCTGTTTCAGATTCTCAGTCTTTTTGATCCAATCCAGGAAGAATGTCAGTTTCTTCAACAACAAAATCTGCTTAAGTGCTATCGTGTACCAGTCTCTGCGGTGGAAAGTAACTAATTACAATCCAGTTACTTTCATAGGCAAGGCGTGTTTATTTGTAAAGCACAATTCATACACAACTTAGTATTTCACAGAACAAGAAACAATGCATTAAAAGCACAAATAAAACAAATAAAAACATGAATAATCCTAAAAAAATGTACTCAAAATAAATGTTATCGATAAAATCCTTTGAGTAATATTCGCAGCTGAAACAGAGCTGTATGGGTCTAGATTTGAACATTATCAGAGTAAAGGCCTTTCTCACATCTTCAGGAAGACTGTTACCGATTTTAGCTGCATGAAACTGAATCTACATTCCAGGAATGAGCTTTGGGTATTGACTGAAAGGACAAGATCACGGATACAAGCCGTCAAAATGAGTTTCCTCTGCCGGTGGCTGGGCGCTCCCTTAGAGATAAGGTGAGGAGCTCAGTCACATGGGGGGAGCTCGGAGTAGAGCTGCTGCTCCTCCACGTAGAGAGGAGCCAGCTGAGGTGGCTCGGGCATCTGTTCCGGATGCCTCCTGGGCGCCTCCCTCGGGAGGTGTTTCAGGCATGTCCCACCGGGAAGAGGCCCCGGGGAAAACCCTGGACACGGTGGAGGGACTGTGTCTCTCGGCTGGCCTGGGAACGCCTCAGGATCGGGATGGAGGAAGTGTCTGGGGAGGAGGAGGTCTAGGTCCCCGGAAGAAAATAGCTGGATGGAAACTGAAACACTATTTCCCCACATTTAATCCTGACTTTTAGGGAGTAATTGTGCTTTTTTGAGACGATTCTTAAACATGTACTTGTAAATTTGTATGATGTAATTACACTTTATCACATTTGGAATCATCAAAGTTACTAAGTACAGCTCATCCCAATCTATTTATACGGATGTGGTTAAAACCACATTTTTTGGAATCCCCTGGAAAAGAGGTTTTTAATCTCAATGGAAATTTTATTTAAAAAAAGTTTTGGCATAGTTACTGATCTAAAATGCTTCTAAAATTGTATTAAAATGTAGCTAGTATGATTCAAAAATACAATATAATTTCATTAAAGTAAACCTTTGGCAGTAGCAGTACATTTTTGGCCATGTAACTTTACTGTACTTTTACCTGCGTACACATTTTAGTTGTACTGTAACTACATTTGAATTCATGCTTCAGCTACAACAAAGATCATCGTTCTAACCTCTCACTGGCCATCAGTCAAGTGTCTGAGCTCGACACTTGTAAATACTATTATAAAAACAATGCAATCACAGGTACTTCACATTGACTTGAAATGAGAGTTGGTGGAACATGTTGTTGACTTGTGTCTTGCTGTTGCACATAAGGTCTATTCTGGGGACATGGTACATTATTGTCACCGCTCTAGAAGCCCATACTCACTCACTCACTCACTCACGTATTGTCAAACTGTGGATATTTGTGTGCAGTGCCCTCTCAGGCTTGCAGTGTGGATCCCTGTGCGGTATGACGACTCCATGGGAATGTGCTGTTTTTGCCTGGACTCTTCTGGGCTCTTCGGGGGTGTCCCTTTACAGCCGTTTGCATAACCCATTACCAGCCGAGTGCAGAAATGTGGTGGTAAACTGTAGACAAAAGGCACTGGGCCTGCAACAATTGTGTTAGATTGAAAATGTTCTCGGCCATGTATTTAGTGTGTTGCTTCTTATGATGTTGAGAGGGTTGAAAAATATCAGTCCCTGGACACAACGTTGAGACTTGGGACGATGTTGCTGAAGGAAAGAGGCCTGAGCTTGATGCTTTGGTTCTTCTGTTGCCTTCATCAGGTCAGGACCTTCAGCGTTCAACAAGGGCAGCTGTGTGAAGGTGTTGCAATGAAAATCCGAGGTCCGTGTTCATGACTGGGAAATGGCGGTCTCCAGTTTGGCCTAAAATGACACGTTCAGAAGGATTGTGTGTGGGAGTGACAGAGGCAAGTGAAGTCGCAGATCTGGGTCACGGTTCCTCTTGGTCATGAAATCATATTGGAGCATATAGCCCATAAAACTGGTATTAGACACAATGTTTCTTTAGAGGCTATTGACATGACATTTTCACGAGATGAATGTGTCAACCCAAGTAATCCACTCGTGCAAAGAACTCAATCCATAGATGTGCATAAATTGTTTTGTGTGCAGAAATTTGAAATGACAAGGTGCAATACTAATAAACATGAGGAATGGGAGGTGCTTAAATGTGTGGAAAGCCAAGATTCTACCTGTATATTATCTGTATTAGTTGCAGAAGCATTAGGAACGTTCCTGTGAGCAGTGGTGAGGCTTTAATCATCATTTAATCATCATAGAAATAACCATAATCAGATTTCTGTCAGAGGAGCAGAAAGACTGAGGAGGAGATTCGTTCAGAAAGACCCAGAACTGTTCAAAGAAGTACAATGTCAATAGCACATATACAGATATTTAAACTGCATCCAATATCATATTCAGACAATATATTTTGGGGTTAGGGGATAATCCTGAAAGATCTCTTCTGTGTGTTAAAGTCCACACACAACAGAATACTGAATACCTAAAATGTATTTTGTTAATGTTACATGGTCTAAACAGTGTATTCTCAATACTTTCACATTAAGTTGCAATACATTATAGCGTGAAAATACAACATGGCGGTATTAAAACACTTTTGTTTTCTTGTTTGAACCATTATCACAAATTAAAGAAGGAAAAAATGCACATGCACCAACTATATGAGTCTGTGTTTTCTCATTTTTCTCATTAATTCAGTGCAACTTGAAGCCTTCATGATCAAATACCACAGTGTATTCCTCTGATTTTAGAAAAGTACCGGTAACTGGGTTCTGTATACCACCAAAAGAGTAACTGTACCAAAACACAGTTATTCAAAATTATTATTCTGAATACATATTTTTGGTACATGTATTCTTTTCATTCCAATACTGGCAATATGAAGAAAACAAGTTTTTCCCTCATACTGATGATACTTTTCAAATATTTTATTTTTTCTCACTGAAACAAACAAATGTCTTTCAATCTAAATTCAATCAAACATGATATTGACATACTTCAATGATAGTGTTACATGTCCAAGCACTGGCCGTGTGTGAGTCAATTCTACTCTCTAGTGGCCACAAGAGGAAACAACCATTAAAGACCAGAAGAGTTGGTAGAAACATTTGACATTTTGGAAATATTGTTAAATATGATATGATATTTTTGTGTTTGGAGTTGTAATTATTCTTAATAATTGTCATGTTGACTTCATGTTATGGTAAAGTGTCTACATTTCCAACTCATGTTTATACTTGGTAAAAGGCTCGATACCTTTTTCTATACTAAAGTGATAATTAAAACATGTGTTTGTGGAGAATAGGCGCTAATGTTTTATGCAGATAGCAGTTTCTTTAATATGTTGGCTTGTATACAGTATTCATGGATTTTAAGCTATGGCAATGATCCTATTTGATGATTAGTCAAATAAAGTCATATAAAAATATGAATATGAATGAGGGAAAGTCTTCACAAAATCCTCATGAATAAGCAAAGATTCTTTTGACAATAGACCTTTCAATAGCTATTAATAGGACGATCAAATGTTGTCTTACGTCTTTGTTTTTTCCAGTATTGATCAAACGCGTATGACGACTTTAAAATGACACAAACATATTCTTTGGTTTATGCTTTCTGTCTATGAGTGCCATGGTGAGTACTCTTTGCCGTTCAAAACATCACAATTTTTTTCATCATCATTTTTCTCATCATTTTTCCTCATCATTTTTTGTTTGGATCTGAAACCCGCCCGATATTGCCCACAGTTCCACCTTGTGCTTTACATGACGCTGGTTCTTTGAGATACTGTAATCCTTCAAGGTCAGAGGTCAGGACGGATGTGGCATCTTCTTTGGAACACCAGCCGTTGCCTTCGCGTCACGTAACACTGACGGACGGCCGCGGACACACACGGATTCACGTACATGTACAGCGCAGCTTATGTAAGATATCTACAAGCGCCCAATCGAAACAAGGGCCCCCGTCTCCATTAAAGGTGTTTTTAGTGTGCGCTGGAGGTCGTGGCTGAGTGAGTCTTATCGTGGAGGCTGAGCTGTCAAAGCCTGTCACCAGTCTGAGGTGAGAGAATGGCTCTGATAAAGAAGCAGAGGCAACGATGTCACCCCCTAATGTCAAGTTAATATTAAAGGTGCACTGGGGGGAGACCATTAAACATATATATCAGAATCAGAATCAGAAAAGGTTTATTTCCACTGTCAATGAAGAGAATTCACAAATATAGGAACTTGCTTTGGTGATTCGGTGCAACATAAAACAATGAACAATGACATGTATTTTTGTATTAAACTTATCTGTCTCTCTCATGACAGAAGTGAGGCCTTTCTGTGTTGCGTTTGCATGTGTGGCGTTTGCATGTATTCTCTGTGTGTGCCCCGCTTTACTCTACCACTGGAAGCATGTGCAATAGGCCCCCCTTTTGTGAGCCTGGAGGACCCCCCTGAAAAATATCCTTATTATATACATGTGTAAAAAAAAAAAAAAAAAAAAATTGTGACTAGGGCTGCAGGAATAATTACATTTAATCTAAATTGCACGTTGAACGGATGCAATTAGCAAATCGAAAGGTTGACATTTTTTGAAGTAGGCAAGGAAAGTTTATGTTTAAAGCACAATTCCTTACAATTGAATCTGTTGCTTCACATACCGGATAAAAATATAAATAATCATAATAAAAATAACTTCAAAAGAGAAAAGTGCAGGAAGTACCATAATTTCCTCCACAAACAACACAATATTCTGCATAAAAACCCTGTATCTACTTTCATTTCTTCTCTCAGACCAGTGTGTGTTTCCCTGCTTATCTACATGTCAAAGACAACAGACACCGGTTTGTTAGAGGAAATAAAAGTACACTTAATTAAAGAAGACCAACTGAACCAGTTTGGCGTGCTCGGCCTGCACTTTAGATCTGTACAAATGTATTTTGAAATGTATTGGATTCTTGTAGTGTGTCAGTTTATATCTCAGTATTTGGAAGCGTTTTACTGTAAACTCTGAAACTCTAAAATGTAAATTTTCAACATACCTTAACCGTATTATTAAATAAAATGCAAATCTAAAAAAAAAATCACAATTAGATAAGAATAAAAATACCTGATGTAGAAGATGATGTGGAACATCCCAGGCAAAGTAGTAGCTATTACGTTTGGTATGTGATTAATAATGCTTAATAATGCTAATGCTAATAAAGAAGTATTCAATATGTTTTTTCTGACAGTTGCAAACAGGATGTAAGATAAGATAAGATAAGATAATGCTTTATTGTCCACTCATGGGGAAATTTCATTGTTGCAACGCAGGTAGATACAGAGGGAAAGGACAGATAACTTATAGGAAGTTTAAAAAACACTCTTAATAGAAGAACTCTTATAAACAAAACCTCTTATAAACAAAAACTCCTATAGACAAAACCTCCCATTTCCCAACAAGGGATGGAGGGGAAAAATAAATAAATAAATAAACAAATAAATAAATAAATAAGTAAATAAATAAATAAATAAATAAATAAATAAATAAATAAAATTAAAATATATAAAATGAAATAAAATGTGGGTATTAGAATGTGGGTATTAGAATAAATAAAATGCATGTTTTAGTCTATTCAATGATTTATGAATAATTTAATTTGAATTTAATTTGTCTATTATTCATGACGTAAAGTGCACCCGTTCACCCCTGTTTAGAAAGGCTATGCTGTTTTATTTGTCTGTGTAGCCTATGTATTTTTGGCCTTGACATAGCCGTCCTTTGTTGTCAGCGTGATGCCTCCTGCTGGTTTGTACTGTGCGCGTACAGACCCAGGGAATGCTCTGTGTGTGGGCTTTGTGCAGTGGCATGGGACAGTCATCAGGATGGCATGGTGTCTCCTTCACAGACTGGGATGCCATGTCGGAGAAAGCCCTGGATGAATCCGGGGTCCCGCAGCCGAACACGGCCCTCGCTCTGTCGCTGACGAGAACGTGCTGCAGCGAGAGACTTGGATGTCGAGCAGTAAATTTATACAGTGTTAAACATTAGCATTGGCAGCTGTAATACTGTTGTATAAAATGGAGCAAGTGCGAATTCAAACCTTTCAGCAGCTATTGTAAAAATACAGTGTAAAGTTGTGAAGATTGGCATATTTGAGGGGAAAATGTAGTAGGTTGGCAACATATTATTCAGTTTCATAAATTGTATTGTATTGCAGTTTAAACTCTTTCAGTTAAACTTACTATCAAAACTAAATAATAATGTTTTAATAAGAATCAGGTGACAAAATTTGACCTTAATCGTTTTAGAATGGCCTCGATCCATATCAAAATAAGATTACAGTATGTTCTTACACAAACAAGTTTCTTATATTATTATTTTGTTTTGAAGCTCACATTCTATTCATAAATTGTCTTTTGTATATTATCATTGCGGTATTGAAAGAGTATCAAGCCTGTTCCTTAGTATCAGAATCAAGTTTGAAATGTTAGTATCGGGAAGTCATTAGTTAGATACATTTCCTACTTTTTTTGTAATCAGATTTTAGTCATATCATGCTTTTTGTTCATTGTAAACCAACATATTGAGCTAAAATGGCTTAAAAATAGAAACAAGTCCATTGAATTCATAGGTGAAAACATGACTTTTCTGAGCACTCAAGCCTCAGGTGCAGGACGAGACAGGATTAACTGAAGAAACACCATTGAGGATAAAAGCTCATTAAAGTGGATTTAACATAGTATGTCCTTTTTTTTTACTCACAGGAACTAAATATTTAGCTTTTCCCTGCAAACCTATAAGGAAACCAGACAAACTCCACAGCGAAAGGCACCACACGGAACCCAAGTGCCACCAGCTTTATTACAACTGTTACCATGCGTTTATGATGTGGTCATTCTTTATTTCAGTCTCGTGCGTACACCGTGAGAGGACGCTATGGCATGAATTTGTCTCACTGTCTATTCATGTGCCTTTGCTGCTCAGTCCATTGTTAAAGTGAGCAGAGTACAAGGCACCAGAATAAGCATTATGGTGCTTGCCTGTCATCTGCTGAGTAACTCTATCTGTGAGTAACTCTGTTGGATCGACAGGCCGCGTCACACTGCTGCATTGTGGCACGCTGGCCCGGGTTTTAACAGTTAACCTTTCCGGGCCGGGTACTGTTAAACCCCCCGGGCCAATCGGTGACTGCACGCTTTACTTCTGAGTGGTTCGTAATCGTGTTGTGGATATTGACGGGGGTTGTGTCGGCGCTGTTCAATGTGGTGAAGAGATTAGCTGTTCTCGTCGTCTTTGATTGACTTTTGTTTTGGTCCAACTCAAAGCTGAGTTTTTAGTATACAGCGTGCAAACTCAAATCCACTTTATTTATATAGATCGCTTTTATGAACAGAGCCCGTTTCACAAACACAGAACAATAAAAAAATATATATATTAAAAAAAATACTAGGTCTAGGATGCTGGTTTCCTCGGTCGAGTGGTGGGTAGCAATGTTACAGCAACATGACATTATATACGTGTACGTGTACCGATATATAAATGTGTATATGTTTATGTAATACATGATTATATTGTGTTGATGTTTTGAGTGCACTATGTGGTGTCTTTAAATGCAAAATCAATTAGAAAAAAAAATAAAGAATTACAAAAAATGACAAACAAAAATAATAATAATAAAAATAAATATATATATATATATATATAAATATATAATATAAAAATATGTTTATGTAATACATGATTATATTTTGTTGATGTTTTGAGTGCACTATGTGGTGTCTTTAAATGCAAAATCAATTACAAAAAAAAATAAAGAATTACAAAAAATTACAAACAAAAATAATAATAATAATAATAAATATAGCCGCAAGCGGCAATGATCGGCCCTCGCCACGCCGCCGCCACGCCGCAAGAGGAGGGGGCGCTAACGCGCCCCAATTGTCCTTTTATTACGCCTACTGCTGAATCTGTGACGCTGTCACATCTTCTCCCCTTTGTTTTACCATCAAAAAGCAATTTTATTTTGAATTCTTGGCAAAATGTGCGGCTTTGCCGCACAGACACCGTGACTCTTTGAATAAAAATGTGGATAACTTTTGATGGTCCACCCCTGAAGATGAGTCTCACCAAATTTCAGGTTAATAGGGCTGACGCCCTAAGAGGAGTTTGTGAAAGTCTAAAGTGTAAACATGTTCTGGCGATTTCCCCATTGGAATAACATGGAAGGTTTCGGTCATCGTTACGGCAAAGCCATAACAATTATGACATTTTTGATGGGGATGCCAAAATTGAGTTGTGTGTAAAATTTCATATAATTTCGCAAAACTAAATATTTAACCTCCATATAAAATCTGTAGGGGGCGCTGTGGCTCCAAATTAATTTATTTCACTTCAAGTAGGTTTAGGGCAAAGAGTTTAACAACTGATTCTAATTTGACGCAATTCGGACTTTATCTGCGCAAACGGCAGAAATGTAAAATTTGGGAGATTTCTGAAATTCTTGCTACAGTTTGCGGCTTCGCCGCACAGAGACCGTGACAGGTATCAATGTAATTTGGATAACTTTTGATGTCCCACTCCTCAGTAGCATTTTCACCAAATTTCAGCTTTTTAGGGCCAACGCCCTGGGAGGAGTTCGTAAAAGTACGACGTTTGGAAAAACTCCGAAGTCATGTTTAGCCATTTTTGAAGCAATATGGCCGACATTTGGTTGGGCGACCGGCGTT
Organism: Eucyclogobius newberryi; assembly: GCF_026437365.1. Lineage (NCBI taxonomy): Eukaryota > Metazoa > Chordata > Actinopteri > Gobiiformes > Gobiidae > Eucyclogobius > Eucyclogobius newberryi. The sequence goes on along the minus strand of NW_027316532.1, from coordinate 26,158,003 downwards.
GCCGTAATAATATTTTTTACTTCTCTTGTCACCATCTACCTCTGCGCCAAATTTCATGATTCTACGATCAGATTTTTTTTGGGTCATTTCCTATCTCTCCATGCATTTTTGGTACATTTGGGGGCGCTGACGCGCCAATTTTTTTTATTTTAGAAAAGAGAAATAGCCAGAATGTAGAGAGGCACGATTTTTAGAGGTGTGCTAATTTTTGTGACTTTTCGTCAATGTTCACTGGGTGAAAAATAGGGGGGTTGGTCCCGAGAAGAAGAAGAAGAAGAAGAAGAAGAAGAAGAAGAAGAAGAAGAAGAAGAAGAAGAAGAAGAAGAAGAAGAAGAAGAAGAAGAAGAAGAAGAAAGAAGAATATTCCGATGCGAAAACAATGTTTCCCATTTTTCAAATATCATAAACTATACATTTTCGGAAAGCGCTCGCGCTTTCCTACCTCATGGTGTGGGTCCCTGGTCACTGACGGGTACTTTCGTTAATTTTGAGTGGGCTCCGCCCACTTTGTGTTTTTGGCCCTCTATACAGTAATAATGTAAAATTTTTGCATTACATGCTTATATGCACGGAACATGCAAGAGATGGAGAACGTATTCGTGAGGTACTTAGCGCAAATGAGTGCTTTATATGGGGATGACGACCGCTTCGCGGTCGTCATCTCAATGTAAAGTGCTCATTTAGTGCGCACTTTTGCACGGGCTTCGCCCGTTTACAACGGTAATGTTCCATTTTCCTACTACTAATTAGTATGCACGGGGCGTGCATGAGTGAAGGAGTGCGTTAGTGAGTGTTTGGAAGTGGGCGAGCGATTCGCGCTCGATTTCGTGCGCACTACGTGCGCACTTTCGCAGCCGTGCTTTGCACGGCCTTACGAGACTAGTAGGCCTCTCGCCAGCTTGTGGCGCTCGGGCCTAATATTAATACGATAATTGATTTAATCTTACTAGTCCCAAAATGATAAAACTAGTTAAAAAAAAAAGTTTAAATACACTTTCTGATTTCACTGTTGCTATTACTTGACTGACTATTGAATATTTGACATTAAACGTAATTATTACAGATCTTTTTATAGCTCAAAAATACCTCGAAACCTATGTGCAGTCACTGGGATATAACAATAACATCTCTATGGAGACAAGCAAGTGGTCAGAAAAGTTACATTGTGCACCTTTTAAAAATGGTGAGCAAAACTGCGAACAACAGAACATTGTTTGTGCTTTTTTGTGGTTAAGGTTCTCAGTTAGATTTGATCATTTACAAAGGAAAGAAAATGTGAAGTAAAATAAATGTATTACTTTTTACTTAAAAATCTGAGAAAATCTAAGAAAGCTTATTTTTTAAAAAAACTTTTCAATAATAATACATTTTCTAATAATAATAATACTTTTAAATAAAACAGAGTGATAGATTTTTTCTCTATAAAATTGCAGCGTTTTTTGCTCTAATAATAATACTAATATCAACATTAAAATTAGACATTGAGTATCCTCGTTGTGATCAAGTTTTTGGAATATCATGTTTTAAACTTGTATGTAAACGCAATATCCCGGTCCCAGTGTTACGATAAAGCCAACATCCTGGTCATGAATAGTCATTGTACTCCATGGGATACTCCAATAGTACACACAACCTACTGTACACCTTTAAAGACCAGCGTAATCCGATAGCAACTGATACTTCCCCCCCTTCCTTCTCTAGTAATGCTCAGCTGCGGTGACATTCCTACTGGTTTTGAAAAATGCTGTACAGTGAGCTTGCCAGGTGATGTTTTGAGCATAGCCTGAGTGTGGCCTGTGCTGTTGATCAGTGGAGTGTGGCAGTGCTGGGAGCGGTGCTGGGGACAGAGTGCGGGTCAGGTTTTTCCTGTGCTGACAGATGGGCGTGAGCCCAAAGGCGCCGGAGCGGTGACACCCCTCCTCCTCCAGATACACGTGGACCAGGACGTTTTTTTGAGGTCGGAGTGTGTCCGGGCATGTCCCCGGTCAGAAGCGATCTTGTAATTGAGACACTATTCGAACGGATGGAAACATGGGTGTCACCTGTTTCCTGTTCCGTTGTCTATCTTCACCCTAAAACGGCAGCAATGATACTCATGTTTGCTTTAAGGACAGAAATAGCCTCTGTGGTTCGTACGCTGTCATGTAGCGTTGACATTAGAGTTCAATGGTCAATCCACGCACACAAACACATATTCATGCCCTTCCTCATCTACCATCTTCTCTGAGATTTTTTTTAACTACCGCATTTTCCACACTATAAAGCGCACTTGGACTATAAGGCGCATTAAAGCGAAACAAAACGTATACCACACAAAATCGCTTCGAGGTCAGTAAGCACAACCAGAATTAATTATTTTCCGGACTATAAGTCGCACGTTTTTTTATGGTTTTGGCCGCGGTGCGACTTATACTTATATTTATACTTATATACTCATACTCCGGAGGGACTTATGTGTGATATTATTTGTTATTTTCACACTTGCAACCGCATTTCATACTCCATTGCGACTTATATATGTTTCTTTACTTCTCTCTTATTAATTTTTTGGCTGGTGCGACTTATACTCCAGTGCGACTTATAGTCCGGAAAATAGGGGATAGGGTGCACTGGATTATATGGCGCGCTGTCGTTTTTGGAGAAAATCAAAGGCTTTTAAGTGCGCCTTATAGTGCGGAAAATACGGTACTTGACATAATAAACATGCAGGGCTGTGCTATTAATTTAATTTTAATTGCTTTCGAGAGACGTAGCACAGTTCATACATTGACTAAGCATAACTCAACATTGTATTTCAGCACAAACAGTTCAGTGCACAACAACATGCACTAAACTAGTTGATGTAGCAAACATTCAGCCTTTGTGCCTGTGAGTATTTTCATATAATGTCCTGCTATTTCCCCCCTCCGTCTAAACATGTTTCACACCCCCAGTGCAGGGAATCTGTGTCAATTGCGAAATGCTCTGAATGTTTGCGCATTTGTTTATGAGATGGGCATGACATTTGGTCTGGTTTAGAAACGACCACAGCGCCCCACGTCTTTAACATCGCTCCGAATGTTTACGTCGGTCACGGCCTCGCACACAACGCCACCTGTCACCCTCAGCTGCACAGTTTCTCCGTCAAACTGAATCCACGCCGCACACATCCACTGCGTAATTCATGCTTTCTTAGAGAGAGTCTTCCTTTACGGCTCTGAAATGATTGTTTTGACGTGTTTGCGTTAGTTTTTATGGCGTCATATTTCAGACATTGTTGGAATTCTGTCACCTGACGAAGGGCTTTCAAAGTGTCTCCAATGTCACATAGTAATCCTCTCCAGCTAACTCCCATCTATCCCCAAATGCACACTCGAGCCGCAGCTCTTATCACTGCCACTCAGACCCTGACGTCCACAGGGGGCTGCACTTTCATTGGGAGGACAACTATTTGCTATTCTTAAATCCAAACAGCACCGGGCTGCAATGAAGGAGAGAGCTTTGTTGCTCGCCGCTTACGGATTGGTCAAGGGAAATGTTTCTTGATTCGGAATTGGCCAAGCCTGTGTGAAGATCATCAGTCAAATACATCTTCTTCAGGATTCGTCTTCCAAGCAGCTATGAGTTCCAGCTTGATAAACTCTTTGGCAAAGGTGTACGACCGGAATCCTCTGCAGAAATCCGGGGCAAGGAAGCTGTCTCTTAGCGGCTCCGACAAGTCCCAAGCTCTGTCTTCCTCCCCGTCTTCCTCGCCCGTTTTAAATGACCCGCTGCGCTGCGTGGAGAGCCGCATGGACTCCCTAAGTTCTCAGATGGAGCGCCTCCTCAACATGCAGCAGGCCGTCCTGACCCGGCTGGACGGCCTGTCCCAGGACGTGCGCGGCATGGGCCGGGATCTGGCGCTGATGAGGGGCGACGGAGGCGGCGTCGAGAGCCGGCGCGGCTCTGGGACGGAGGCGGCGTACCGAGAGCTGCGCGTGGCCGTGGACAGGACCGGGGAGAGGGTGGACAGCCAGGGACGGAGGTTGGAGACGGTGGAGAGGATGGTGGAGGGAACGCAGCAGGTCATCAGCTACATCGGGGAAGTGGTCAAGAGCTCCAGACTGGTGGAGCTGCTCTTCAGACAGCCAGGGAGGAAAGGGAAGAGGAAGGTGAGTGAAGGGAGACCGTCCACAGTTTGGGCTTGGAGATGGAGTACGCATCGGGATGTGACTTATTATAATATAGTCAGAGAAACAGATATTACACTCAAAAATAATGAGATGTTTCCTCTAAATATGTTAAAGGTACACTGCATAATTACTTTGGTGGAGGTTCTGCCATCTGGAATGCTCCACAATATGACACAAATGAATAAAACGCATCTGTGTAGCGTTTATTTCAGCATCTATTTTATTTAGGTTGTTTTTATGGTCCAAAAATAGATTGAAAAACAGCACACTTTTTACTGGGATTGTCAGTAAATAAATGCAATACTGGAATTCTTGGATCGTAATGTTCCACAGTATGAAAATGAACGCATCTATCTTCATAAGAATGCATTGTTTTTGCCTCTGTTTTACAATCAAATACATGTGATTGAATAAAAGCAGGGTTGAAAAGTGTAAAGCCACAGTGTGGAGCGCAGTAACATCGCCATGGAGACAAGCACCATCACCAGAAAAGTTATAGTGCACTTTTACGTTGAAAATAATTTGCTTTGGATTGACATAACATTAATTTAGGGTCTTTTTTTTGTTGCCTTTTTGTGTGTTTATCTGTGTAGAATTGGAGAAGATTGTTCAAAAATACTGTTGTATTCTATTCAGTTCAGTTTATTTAGTTTATTTAGTGTATTTAGTGTATTTAGTTAATATAGTTAATATAGTTAATTTAGTTTATTTAGTGTATTTAGTGTATTTAGTTTATTTAGTTTATTTAGTGTATTTAGTGTATTTAGTGTATTTAGTTTATTTAGTTTCAGAGTTTGAGTTATCAGTACACGGTGTCTATTGTGTCCATTTTCAGTTTTAGGTCTGTTTTAACCTGGAAGTATTGAAGGAAACTCTGCATATGAGTGTGGTACTGTATATAAACTGTGCTCTCATAGTGAAAGGTCTGATTGCATTGTGTACATTGCAGTAAAAGCAGTATGAGCTGCACTAAAGGTCACACTATTAAAGCTGTGCAGAGTCTGTTTCACATGTAGTTAAAAAACAATCCTTAAAATAACACATTTTTATTATTCATGCAGTGGTTTAATCATCTTAACATTGTTCCTTCATGTTTCTATGTTGTTTCCCCTGGGTATTATTAGCTCCTTGTTCATTGGACAGACTGCAATGTTAAGTAGTTCTCCTTCTCACTGTCTGGTCGCTGTGTTCTGGGGTGTAAATGATCGGAGTCAGACGGTTTATCTTATCTCAATTGTCTATATCAGCTCAGACTTGGACAGCGGCTGCATATGTTCTTGCTCCGGAGACGTGATAGTCTATACTGTCCTTGTACGAAAACAATGAGCTGGACACACTGCGAACGCTTGAACTTGTAGCGTTGCTGCGTGAAGCGTGGGGTCTATTTTTGTTTCGCCCGCCTGTGTCTGACGTTCGACAGACTTTCTATTATCTTGCTTTTCTGTGGAATGATTTCAAGGAATTTTGTGTTGTCTTAATACTGTTGACTGTACGGTTGGCTTTACTGTTCTGTTTTTAATAGTGATTTTTGTTTCAATCTGATACCAATGAGATTTGTATTGAAATGCATTGAAACTTGGCACATATATATAAATAAAATTATCTTAACTTCTCCCCTTATTCATTTATCTTGACTACTCCATCCTACTGCGGTATATGCAGTACATAGCTGATGACATATACACTTTGTCATGTTCTTATTGTTCTCTAATTCTTATAGGAGTGAGATTTTCCCGTTGGACAAAGAAGCAGCTTAGCTTATAGCGCTGCATCCTTGAGATAATTAAAACAATTGACGTTAAATGTGACATAGCTGCTGGTAAATGCTGATAATGTGCTGTTTAAGTTAACCGATTTGCATTCTGTGTGCGCAGGTAAAAGACGCCAAGTCCAAAGATGACAAAGACAAAGCCAAAGCCAACCTGAAGGGCACAAAGGTTCAGAAGAAGACAAAGCCACTTGACGGATCAGGTGAGACCATTTGAGCGCGACACAATTTCAAGTCTTGTATGTGTCACTTTTTATAATTCTACTCCTCGCCTTAGGTTATCTATTTCAATGCTGTGTTTTCTGACGTAACTAGATGTCCGTTTTTACTGGCCGCGCGTTCTCTGTAGATTCGCCTACTTTGAATGAACCGGTTCCCCATGAAAACGTGGAGCAGCTGAACCGGCAGAACACTGAGCTGTCTGTTTGTGAGAGCCAGCGAGAGGACGAGCAGACGCTGATCCTCACCGCTCCAGAATCCTCCTCCGTCCCGTCAGAAGAGACACAGACAAGTGGAAGAGGGAAAGAGGTGGAGGAGGATGTGTTCGAGGACTCGGAGGCTGAGGAGGATAAGCTCAAAACAGAGAAGACTCTCTCTGAGCAGGTTCACGATGCAAAGGAGGATGGGGAAGGAGACATTCCAGCTCAGATCTGCAACGCCGCACTGGGAGCCCACGACAGGTGCTGATCATCATAATAATGATGATGATGATAATAATAATAATAATAATGATAATAATAATAAAGATACTACTACTACTAATAATAATAATAATAACAATGATAATAATGATAATACTACTACTACTACTAATAAAAAATGATAATAATAACATTATTATTATTAATGATAATAATAATAATAATAATTAAAGCCGCAAGCGGCAATGATCGGCCCTCGCCACGCCGCCGCCGCTACGCCGCCACGCCGCAAGAGGAGGGGGCGCTAACGCGCCCCAATGGTCCTTTTATTATGCCTACTGCTGAATCTGTGACGCTGTCACATCTTCTCCCCTTTGTTTTACCATCAAAAAGCAATTTTGTTTTGAATTCTTGGCAAAATATGCGGCTTTGCCGCACAGAAACCGTGACTTTTTAAATAAAAATGTGGATACCTTTTGATGGTCCACCCCTGAAGATGAGTCTCACCAAATTTCAGGTTAATAGGGCAAACGCCCTGGGAGGAGTTTGTGAAAGTATAAAGTGTAAACATGTTCTGGCGATTTCCCCATTGGAATAACGTGGGAGGTTTTGGTCATCGCTACGGCAAAACCATAACAATTATGACATGAGTCTCATCGACTTTTTTGATGGGGATGCCAAAATTGAGTTGTGTGTCACATTTCATATAATTTCACAAAACTAGACATTTAACCTCCATATAAAATCTGTAGGGGGCGCTGTGGCGCCAAATTAATTTATTTCACTTCAAGTAGGTTTAGGGCAAAGAGTTTAACAACTGATTCTAATTTGACGCAATTCGGACTTTATCTGGGCAAACGGCAGAAATGTTAAATTTGGGAGATTTCTGAAATTCTAACTACAGTTTGCGGCTTCGCCGCTCAGAGACCGTGACAGGTATCAATGTAATTTGAATAAATTTTGATGTCCCACTCCTCAGTACAATTTTCACAAAATTTCAGCTTTTTAGGGCCAACGCCCTGGGAGGAGTTCGTAAAAGTACGACATTTGGAAAAACTCCAGAGTCATGCTTAGCCATTTTTGAACCAATATGGCCGACATTTGGTTGGGTGGACGGCGTTGCCGTAATAATATTTTTTACTTCTCTTGTCACCATCTACCTCTGCGCCAAATTTCATGATTCTACGATCAGATTTTTTTGGGGTCATTTCCTATCTCTCAATGCATTTTTGGTACATTTGGGGGCGCTAACGCGCCAATTTTTTTATTTTAGAAAAGGGAAATAGCCAGAATGTAGAGAGGCACGATTTTTAGAGGTGTGCAAATTGTTGTGACTTTTCGTCAATGTTCACTGGGTGAAAAATAGGGGGGTTGGTCCCGAGAAGAAGAAGAAGAAGAAGAAGAAGAAGAAGAAGAAGAAGAAGAAGCAATGTTTCCCATTTTTCAAATATCATAAACTATACATTTTCTCATGCCTAATGGTGTGGGTCCCTGGTCACTGACGGGTACTTTCGTTAATTTTGAGTGGGCTCCGCCCACTTTGTGTTTTTGGCCCTCTATACAGTAATAATGTTCAATTTTTGCATTACATGCTTATATGCACAGAACATTCAAGATATGGGGAACGTATTTGTGAGCTACTTAGTGCAAAAAAGTGCTTTACAAGGGGATGGTCGTCATCCCAATGTAAAGTGCTCGTTTAGTGCGCACTTTTGCACGGGCTTCGCCCGTTTACAACGGTAATGTTCCATTTTCCTACTACTAATTAGTATGCACGGGGCGTGCATGAGTGAAGGAGTGCGTTAGTGAGTGTTTGGAAGTGGGCGAGCGCTTCGCGCTCGATTTCGTGCGCACTTTCGCAGCCGTGCTTCGCACGGCCTTACGAAATTAATAGGCCTCTCGCCAGCTTGTGGCGCTCGGGCCTAATAATAATAACAACCACAATACCATATTTTCCGGTCGCACCTTTTTTCATAGTTTTGGCCGGGGTGTAACTTACACTTACATTTTATTATGCCTCATTTACCTATAATTATATATGTGATATTATTTGTTATTTTCACACTTGCAACCGCATTTCATACTCCAGTGCAACTTATATATGTTTTTTTCTTCTCTATTATGCATTTTTTGGCTGGTGCGACTTATACTCCGGTGCAACTTATAGTCCAGAAAATACTAATAATATTAAAATAATAATTATAATAATAATAATAATAATAATAATAATAATTCTAATAATAATCCGTCACAATGAAATAGTTTGTGGTAGTTTTGAGTAAAGATGGGACAAGATCTCCAGAGATAATATTGCTTGGACAAAAAAAGGGTTACCGTTATCGAGTTACACCTGCAAAAAGCAGTGCTTCAATGACAACACAAATAATGTAATAAAATAAATACATAAATACAATTTGAGGCCAAAATTGTGAACTTATTTATGATAAATCAGGACAAAACCTCGTTCTCATGGCCCAATCTCGTCTCACCACCGTCTCGTCCATTGAGGAAGAATGTGAATTTATTTGCAGATGCACAATGTAACTTTTTTGGTAGAGGGTCCACCAGCTCCATGGAGTTCGTATGGCTCTGCTTGGAATGTTCCACACTATGGCATTCAAGTTCTCTAGCTGGCATTTGATCACGACACATGCATTCTTACTGTAAGCGCATGGTCGCCTCTCCTCAGATCTGACCTGAAACTTGGTTTAGTGCTGTCATCTTTTGTCTCCACGGAGATGGATCAGTTTAATGTCATACCATGGAACATTCCAGACAAAGCAGTAAACTCTCCATGGAAACAGCAGCAAGATTACATACAGCACCTTTATTACAAGCGTTAAAGTTGGGTTTATTATGCTATTTATACTGTGTCCAGTTTACAAAAATATTAAATAAGGTATAACATTTTTTTACATAGTAAATGATAATATCTGTAACTTCTTTTGGTATAAATCCATACAACCAAAACCACCATTATGTATATGCATCTTAACAAAGCTTATATTACTTTGGGTCCGTGCAACGGTGATTGATTTAACAAGTTTAACTGTCTAAACGTCTCTGTACAGTAATGAAGACGTTGGTGATGTGGCCTCAAGCAGCAAGCGGCGCGGCACAGAGGAAGACCTGGGGAAGGAAGATTTAAAGAAGAGCCGCGTTGACGATCACAACAAGGTGGAATCGAGTGAAGAAACCGAACAACAGGCCTCAACATCCGAACAAGACAAATCAGAAACAGAGGAGGCAAAATCAGAAGAGGCGAAAGAGAAAGACTTTAACATAGGTAACTTCACATTTTCACCACTTAAAACTGGACATTGCAATAACATCAAGACTCCAGAGTGTTGTGACTAATGGTTTGTTGTGGATGTTTGCAGACTGTCCATTTAACTTTTACTTCTGAAAGGGGTCAAATGTCATAACAACATGTCTGCCCATGCGTCATTAACATGGCACAGCTGGTGGAGTTGATAATGAGGCGCTGCCATGATGCTATTTTCATCCACTTTGTTTCTGAGGAAGAAGTTCATTGCTCAAAGTTCAAACTTGCAACATTTACCAAATCTACCTGTTTCCAGATTTTAGTCCACCACCTTCTGCTCCTTTTGACCACCGCATCGTGACACCGAAGCCACACCAAATCGCCACTTTCTACACAATCAACAGAGAGGAGGTACTAGGAGGGTGAGTACTGCACAGACTTGGCTGTTGAATACTTATATGTATTATTATTATATTTATTTTTTCATGTGTCTGTGAACTGGTCTTTGTCCTCTAATGAAATAACAGGCCATTACCTTGTCAAGTGATGGCTAATTATTTTTCCTCTCTATATTGCCCTCTAAAGGGCAGTTGACTCCAAGATCTGGGGGGCCACTTACCAAAGAGCGGGCCCCTCTGATGTAATAGACCAGGGCTAAATCCTGCCTCTCAAATGGAGATTATCCCTCTGCACGAAAGTGCATTGCTCAAATGGTTCACAAAATTACATGCTAACAGTATTAATTTCACTGTGGCTAGAAGGAGATAATTATTATCAGCATATCACTATGGGAAAGTTGGCAGTTTATAACTGCATGTAATGCATTGTTTTAATATCCTTAGGACATTTAAATATTCTGAGGAAGTGAAATAACTAATAGTAATGGATTGGAATTACACATTAAGGTTAAGGTCCACTTTAAAGTCCTTAAAAGTCAGCTCTTGGAGATCCAGATCTTGAATTGGTGAGGACCTTAGCTGGAAGATTTGACCCATTGTGCCTGGTTTGTGTTGGTATGGCACCTGGAAGAAACCCACCCAGACACAGGGAGAAACATGCAAACATGCAATGTTATTATTCACACAATATTGACATTGCAATGACCATTTTGTGCCACACAGTACACAAACACACACATCTTGGTTAAACTGAGCTGCTCCAGGACATAACAACAATGCAATGCTGGTTGATTTAGAGCGATGGGACCAGAAACCACTTAGCGATTAGGGAGTCTCTAAATATGATTGTTTTTGGCTTCTTTGTTTCTTAAAATGTGTTTCTTTTTAGGGGTCGTTTTGGACAAGTCCACAAGTGCATAGAGAATTCCACGGGCCTGACATTAGCTGCCAAGATCATCAAAGCCAAGAGCCAAAAAGAGAAGGTGCAGTAGTCATCAACCAATGAACACTCAATATAAAACTTTTATGGTCTTGATTTGACGCCAGTTTGACTCGACACTGTCAGGGCTTATTAATACTCTGCTCATTGTTAAACTCACCCTTTTATAAATAGATCCCGCTCAGCAGTTCAGTGGCTGTGGGCTATTCTGTCATCCTCTCTGTGACCGGTGTTGAAGTGTCTGGGTATCGTTTTGTGGCTAGAGTGTGGTGAAAAACAGCTTATTTTGTCAACTATTCAAATTTAAAATGGGCCCATACTGCTCTTATTGACCCAGGGTGATAAAACAAGCTTTTGTGTCCATCAGACCACTGAGAACCATTAAAACAGTTGGAACAAATTTATTTTTACAGTATTTGGTTGTAAAGGAAAACGAAACGTGCACACTCGGTTGCATTCGACATTCTAGTCTGCTGAACTTCATCCGGTATTTTGATTATCCGGCATCTGAAGTGGTTACTACCTCTGTCAGGATGAGGTGAAATGCAAAACAATGAATTGGTTGAATGGAGCAAAGGATTTTTCCACACTTTTTTGCCGAAAACGAGCTTGCGTGTTTCCTGTGAATGGCCATTCTCGTCTTTTATTGTTGATTATAGTGAAGCCCTGTGAGGCGACTGAAAATACATACTGAATTTACTAATAGGTGCCCACTATCTAACAATTTGTATGATAATTGTTTTGCGTGTGTGCTTTATTGTAACAGGAAGTGGTGAGGAATGAGATCCAGGTGATGAACCAGCTCAACCATGCAAATCTGATCCAGCTGTACGCCGCGTTTGAGTCGCGCCACGACATCATCCTGGTCATGGAGTAGTAAGTGTTCCAAAGTCTTCACTATCTCACAGTATGGGATACGTTTCGGACATGGATTTCATCTCTTCTCCGCTCTTTTACTTCCAGCGTTGAAGGAGGAGAGTTGTTTGACCGAATCATCGACGAGAACTACAATCTGACTGAACTGGACACAGTGCTGTTCATAAGGCAGATCTGTGAGGGCCTGAAGTACATGCACAAGATGTACATTTTGCATCTTGACCTCAAAGTAAGACGGATTGTCGAAGCCCTTGCGATCGCTTTAAAATACTGACGTTTGCATTCTAAATATACATCTTGTTTTCTTGCTTTTTCCAGCCTGAGAATATACTTTGTGTCAGTAGAGTCACAAACAAAATCAAAATTATAGACTTCGGCCTGGCCAGAAGGTATTGTCTGATTATTATCAAGTCATTTTTCAGCATTGACGAGCTCTATATAAATATTCTCCCATTTGTGACAGGTATAAGCCCAGAGAGAAGCTGAAGGTGAACTTTGGGACGCCGGAGTTTCTGGCGCCTGAAGTGATAAACTATGAGTTTGTTTCATTCCCAACCGACATGTGGAGCCTCGGCGTCATCACGTACATGCTGTGAGTTACACCTCAATATTATTATTTTTTTAAGAGATGATTTAGTTCTCTGGTCTATCGTTCATTTCACCGTTTTATGATGAGAGCAGGGGTGGGTAGAGTAGCCAAAATGTCTTCTAAAGTAAGAGCGAGAGTCACACAACTAGAAGTACAAAGTAGTGGTCCGAGAAGTAAATGAAAAAGTATTTAGGGAAACTATTACTCAATATATTTCCTTTACATTTAGAAGGACAACACATTAATAATCTGGTATTAAGGATAGACTGTAGTGGAAAAAAATCACCTGATGACCCTGGTTAGTCGACTCTTATCTGAATAAAGGATTAGTCCCTCTGTTTTTTGGGGATTATCAGATGCCTTCTTATGACTTTATATGGAGACATTACTATGTGATGAGCCTCTTCCTGGTGCTGGAGTGAGACTATAGAGGGAGGGACGGCTGTGTAGGGAGAGTGATTTATATTGTGTGCACCAGAAATAAACATAACTGTGTTCTATTTTGTCTTATTTCACTGTCACCGTTACAGAAATTCCACAACAAGACCACAATAAATACGAAATGCTAAATCATATCTGAATATTGGCAATATATTTTTTTTGTTGTTGCTGTAGACAGTTGTTACCTCATGAAACATTTTACTCAAGTTAGAGTTGGAGTATGGACTGAAAACTACACATAAAAAAATTATTAAAAATGGTTAGTGTAACTCGTGCACAAGAGAAACTTAAACTGAAAGTACTTCTGGCTATAAGTTAATATGCTCTGTTTCTGACCCATGCCTGGCCCCTGCAGACTCAGCGGCCTGTCTCCGTTCCTGGGGGATGACGACAATGAGACGCTGAACAACATCCTGGCGTGTCAGTGGAACTTTGAGGAGGAGGAGTTCACAGACGTCTCGGACGAGGCCAAAGACTTCATCACTCTTCTGCTGGTGAAGAGCAAGAGCTGGAGGATGAGCGCCACAGAGTCCCTCAAACACCCCTGGCTATCAGACCGCGAACTGCACCACAAACTAGATCAGAAGGTAGATCCAATACCATCTCACTCATTCATAAATATGCGGTGTAAATGTAACATAGCGACTTAGTTATTTTATTACTTGGTTCACGGATCCGCCGCACTTAGATGATTGATTTCTACAATATAAATAAAATAAATTATCATCATTTTTTTTTTTATAAAGTACCGCCGACAACGCAAAATATAATTAAATTAAATGTAAAAAGCGGTATTAAGTCAAAAGGTAAGAGTGCGTGAAGCAAAACATCTTTTGGAAATTGAAATTATATTATTTATGTTTCGCCCTGTGCAATATACTTCATTAAAAAATCCGTAAACCAAGTAATAAAATAACTGCGGCCTTATGTAAACATTGTCTTTCTTTTCGTCGCGACAGAAAAACAAGTGCCACTCGACACACGCGCCTCCACCTGAGAGTTAGATGGGTGAGTTTACAAAATCGACAGTTTAGTCTTGACATGCCTTTTGTTCCCGTGTAACTCTCCGTCTTCTTCATCTCCATGTTTGCCCTGACAGAACCGCGATGAAGACCTGTGCATGTTTTTCACAACCTGGGCCACGGGGCCACTGGACCAACGCTGCTTTACCTGTGATGGTGTTTGCCGACTGGAAACGACTCCCTGCTTTTCAATCTTATGTTCAGCTCTGTAGTTCTGGCATCCTGCACACAAAAACGTCCCGCTACCAATGTTACCGTCCTGAAGAGAGCACATGCTTTTGGCTCAAGGAGTATGTTGTTTTAGCATCTCATTACTGGAGCTGCCTGGATAAAACACTGACATGAAACAATAGACACACATTTAAGTCAAAAATAATAGTTTGGCTCGTGCTGAGAAACCGCTTTTATTGCACTTTTTGACTTCACTCTCAAGTTTGGACTAAATCATTTTGTGAATAACCTTTCTTGATTTCTTTCTTTTCTTGTCAAGTCTTATAAACTGTGATTGTGTTCTCAATAGAAATGTTTTAGTATCCTGTTAATTAATTTATTTGTACATATCACTTCACCCTTGAGGATGAGACGGCTTCTGCTCGGCGACACTGTCCTCGCCTTCAGCATCACGGTCATCTTTGTTCACTCAGACGTTACAAACTGATGGATCATAGTCATAGATGCCTACGTCAGCTTTTGAAGTGTGTTGTAAAATGTGGTTAATCGTGCCCATAATAATGTTCCAGCGTCACTTCTCACTTCGACAATAGAACCATCATAGACTATTGGCCCATTACGTTCCACTGCTGTCACATGTGGGCCATGAGTGTGCTTTGGCTCTTTGGAGTAATCTCACCTTCCATGAAGGCTTACTGAACAACAGAGTACTACCTATCAATTAATCATTTTCTTTCTTATTGCTGTAGATTCAAATGTTCATTTATTTACTGGTTTGTTACCAGACTGTACTTGAACTCCAAAGCTTTTCTTCAACAGGAAACGTGGCACAGACAGATTTCACATATGAGCACAGATTTTGACATGTGTCTAGTTTATATCCCCTGGAGCGAACATCAGGAAAACACATCACATTTCTGTGCGAGATATAATGTTATTGGTGGTGTTCAAAGTGAAAAAAGCTTTGTGATTGACATTTTCTTTATGGGAATTTATGTAACTTTTTCAGTTTTCTTTTGAAATAACACAAATAATTGTAGAATATTGAAATAAAAAGTACACAACAAATGTTTCTGGGTCTTTTTATTTTGTATAAGCGAAAACCCCTGTAAGAAGTGGATTAATTTATGTGTACAACAGTACTGCTCACAAAGAAGATAAATGATGATTTATAGTACTTGATATATTTTTAAATTCACAATGCATCCTACATGTACACTTCACCAATATTTGTCTCGGGCCTTCCATGGAACATGGAATGTGACGAGACATTGTTCTTGCCATGGTTTCTTATTATAGTTTTTCATGGTAAAATTTTGCCACAACTCGGGCATTTTTGACCCTCTAACATTGATGAATGTCACACATGGGGACATAGACGCGATCGGCTCCGCCCGAACTCCAATAAAATAGAGGTTGCGAGAACGCCTGTCGCAACAGTGCCAACTAGTTCAAAAAAGAAAAAACATGAAACGCTTAATCTTTGGCCTAAGCACATGAGACTTGGGACAGTGATAGAGCTACCTTTGACCTCTGACCTTTGAGGAGTAAAACGCACCTGGCAGCATCGCTCTATGATAAACAGGAAGTCAGCCATGTCGAATCAAAGTGGCTCCGCCACACTTGACTTTTTTTTTTCCAAATCGTACTTGTCCTAGGTTTTTTGTCCGATCGAGCTCAAAACAACACCTTTTGCATCTAAAGACATTGAAATTTAATAAATATCCAAAAGAATGTTGATGTTCTTTACGGTCTCCGCGTAACACGCCCTCAAAAAAGGCTTCATTTTCAGTGTTTTCAAGGACAAGTCACGCCTATTGGAATTGATCTGCGGAGCTCATATTTCACTCATTAATAGGTTTTTATGATCTGATTGGAAATAAATACCCATGTAACAAATTTACTCTATAGCGCCCCCTAACCATTGTGTGAAAAACTCAATATTGTCTGATTTGTTTGAAACTCATGGTTTATATTCTCCTCGAGACGCCATGAAAAAAGTGCATTGCAGATATTGTGTATTTTCCCAATTGGCCAGCAGAGGCGCGATGAATGCCTTCACTTCCTCTTCCGCTTTTATTTTGATGGGACATTTCTTCTCGTGCCGCATTAGAATTATTATTCTTTAGACTTTATTCTTTAGGCTTTATTCTTTAGACTTAATTTTTTTGACTTTATTCTTTAGACTGTATTCTTTCTGCCACAACTCGAGAGGGAGAGGGAGAGGGAGAGGGGGAAAGAGAGGGGGAGAGAGGGGGAGAGAGGGAGAGGGAGAGAGGGAGGGAGATTGTAGGATTTTTGACGCGTTTCCACTCTGTAGCCCGGGTCATTTTGTAGTCTCACTCCATTTTTGTAGTTCCTCCTCTGTATTTTCCTGCCTCTGGACAGGCGGGAAGGCGGTCGCGGCGGTCGCGCGGGAGGCGAGAGCCATCATCGCCGCTGCCGCGGCTTAAATTGTAATTTAAATTGCTTAATTTAAAGGCGGTATGGACGATTTTTCGGCGATTTGAGAACGCAGGCGGAAGTGCGTATGCGCACTCCCCTGTGTGGACTGATACAACACACACGTGCGTTTGTTTATTAGCGCAACAGAGCGCATCGCATCTCTCGTCTCCCGTAGATTTCTGTCCACTTCTGCGTCAGCTCGAACTGTGTTTCTCCGTCTTCATTTTGCCCCGTACACTGAGGGAACTATTATGATAGATCCATGCACTTAGGCACACGGAAACGTGGGGACGAACCGCACGCGGCTGCAGGTGAGCGGTAGGTGCGTTTTATGATTGATACGTGGCCGGACAAATGATTTATCCACGCCACGAGGAAATATGATAAAAAATTTGCTGAAAAAAATCGGCCATACCACCTTTAAGTGTTCAAGTGTTATTTGCAAAAACAGATAAGGGCCAGTTTAAAAAGTCCTTGGAGGCTTGCAGTTTACTTTTTGGATAGTACGGTGATGTTTTCAAAAGCATGCAATCAAAATATTATAAGTCTGGTTCTCAGAGGGTAATAAACGCTGCCACGGATATCATTTGCAGAGTAACCTGATAATCGTGTTGTGTGATGTGAACACATTTGAGAAAAACAAGAAAGAGAGACAGCTGTAATTTGTCCTGCAGAAATGATTTTAAGGACTGGTTTTAGCATAAAATATGGAAAGAACATATTGATTGACCTGAAAACTCTCAATAAACTAAACAGGCAATGGACAGTAGCGATTTGTTGAACTCTGTTACATCTAGTGTTTTGAATGTTCTGGACACCATCGCCCCTATAAAGGCTAAAATGGTTAAAAATAAGCAGAAGGCGCCGTGGAGAAATGATGATTCGGTCAGGGCACAGAAAAGGGAGTGCCGCAGGGCCGAACGGAAATGGCGCAAGTCAAAGCTCCAGGTTCAAAAAGAGATTTACAAAGAAAAGCTGAACATGTACAACCTAATCTTATGGAGAACTAGGGAAAGATATTTTTCTGAAATTATTGGAAGCTGCAGTAACAACTCGCGTGTCCTGTTTGCCACAGTAAACAGATTAACAAACCCTCCAGCTCAGCTGCCGTTAGAACTCATTTCCACATCCAAGTGTTATGAGTTTGCATTATTCTTTAATGACAAAGTTCAGGGCATTAAAAATGCTATAAATCCCACAATGCAAAAAATTACCCTAAAACCACCAAGACACTTAGAGCTAACTCACTTTGCACCAGTAACTGACAAAACTGTCCAGGAGATCATCACCAGTCTGAGTTCATCTACATGCTGCCTCGATGTGTTACCCACCAAATTTCTAAAGTCTGTGCTGAACAGTTTGTTAGCACCATTCACTCACATAGTTAACATGTCGCTTCAATCTGGAACATTCCCAATGTCTTTGAAAACTGCGGTCATAAAGCCTCTCCTAAAGAAGAGCAGTCTTGATGCCGCAGTACTGAGTCATTACCGGCCCATCTCTAATCTGCCATTTTGGGGCAAAGTCCTTGAAAAGGTTGTTTACCAACAGCTCACAGATTTCCTCTTAATAAACAACTCATTTGATGTTTTTCAGTCAGGTTTTAGACCTCATCACAGCACTGAGACTGCTCTTGTCAAGGTGACAAATGACATCCGCCTGAACACTGACACGAGCAAAGCCTCAGTCTTAATTCTGTTAGATCTGAGTGCTGCTTTTGACACTGTCGATCATGGGATCCTCTTACAGAGACTAGAGGACTGGGTGGGCATCACTGGCACTGCCCTAAACTGGTTAAGGTCCTATCTGGAAGACAGGAAGTACTTTGTTGAAATTGGTAGCTGTGTCTCAGACCACATGACCCTGACCTGTGGAGTGCCCCAAGGGTCAGTCCTGGGTCCCCTTCTGTTCAACCTATACATGCTGCCGTTAGGTCAGTTGATACGCAGTGAAAATGTGTCCTATCACAATTATGCAGACGACACTCAGATCTATGTTTCACTGTCGGCAGGTGACTATGGACCAGTAGATTCACTCTGTCACTGCATCCAACAGATCAGTGTGTGGATGCAAAACAACTTTCTCCAGCTGAACTCAGACAAGACTGAAATAATCGTTTTTGGCCCACAGAAACAAAGAGAAAGTGTTAGCGGTCACCTCCAGAGTCTCGCTCTAAAACCTACAAACCAAATTAGAAATCTGGGGGTAATAATGCACTCAGACTTGAACTTTAATTGCCACGTCAAATCAATAACATCAGCAGCTTTTTACCATCTAAAAAACATTGCCAAAATCAAAAAATATAGTGTCAAAACCAGATTTAGAGAGACTTATCCATGCGTTTGTCTCCAGTAGATTAGACTACTGTAACGGCCTGCTCACTGGCCTCTCCAAATGAGCTGTAAAACAGCTGCAGTACATCCAGAACGCTGCTGCTCGGGTCCTGACTAGAACAAGGAAGTATGATCACATTAGTCCTGTTCTCAGGTCTCTGCACTGGCTCCTGTGGCTCAGAGAATAGACTTTAAAGCAGCTCTGCTTGTGTACAAGTCTCTCCATGGCCTAGCACCAAAGTACATCTTTGATATGTTAGTGCCATATGAACCATCTCGGACTCTGAGGACCTCAGGGACCGGCCTCCTGCTGGTGCCAGAGTCAGGACTAAACATGGGGAATCTGCGTTTCAGTTTTATGCAGCTAAAATCTGGAACAGTCTTCCTGAAGATGTGAGACAGGCTTCTACTCTGACAATGTTCAAATCTAAGCTAAAAACAGTTTTGTTTAGCTGCGCATATGACTGAAAGGATTTTTTCTTTGCACTCTTCTCTGTTGTTTGTGATTTTATTAGTTTAGACAATCAGTTGGATTGATAATTTTTAATTACGTTAATTTTATTGTATTTCTGTTTCTGTAATTTCTTTGTGATTTTAATGCATTTTTCCTGCTGTGAAGCACTTTGAATTGCCTTGTGTATGAAATGTGCTCTACAAATAAACTTGCCTTGCCTTGCCTTGCCTCTCTAACATAACCAACATCATTTAGTTTCATAGTTCACTGTCATCTCCTCCTTTTTAAATAGGATGCAACTTTTTTTTACACTGGTACAGCGTTTCATTCTGTCCTCATTACTTGACCTACATGTCATTTACAAACCTAGGAGCGTGTTCTCTTTTTCCACACCCATATTTTCTCTGAATGAAGAGGCAGCTATCAGTTTCTTTTAAAAACGTCTTACATTCCACCTTGAAGCAGAGCTGACGAACAATAACTGTCAATATTTGTTTTTATTCACAATACATCCTACATGTACACATCACCAATATTTGTAATTTAAATTGCTTCATGTAAGTGTTAATTTGCCAAAACAGATAAGGGCCAGTTTAAAAAGTCCTTGGAGTCTTGCAGTTTACTTTTTGGATAGTACGATAATATATTCAAAAGCATGCAATCAAAATATGAATCCATCCTTCTTAGACTTTTTGTTGCTGACATTCTTTTCAATAATATAATAATATAACCTGTAGAAGATAAAACCCCTATTCTTGTTTATGAAATTGAATTATTTGTCTTTATTTTTTTTTCTCAACTTTTGGGTCTATTTTTTAACTGTGTGTTTAACTACAGTGCTAAGTGCTTTTCGGTAGGATTTGAGACCAGCTTTTCACTAAAATATATCAATGGAAATAACTAGCAAAATGATGTCACTTTATACCAAATAATCAACCATCAACAGTCGAGATTTGACCCTTTCTCACCGCTAGAGGCGCTGAGTCGCGCTCGCGCCGCTCAATCTGCTGACGCGCTCTGACAGGCGCCGCTCTGATTGGTCGGTGCAAAAAGTGTTCCGGGTCCGCAGACGCCAACGGTTGGTTGCAGTCTGCGGTGTAGTTTAGTGAACGCACTGGCGCTGCAGCAGTCTCCACGTCTCTGTAAAACGACACTAAAGGATTTCATTTCCTCTCGTGTTTAAAAACTGTAACGTTTCCACTCGGCGAACGATGGCTTCATCCCCCGACGCTTCCGCAACGAGCTCTGCGCTGAACGGACCCGGAAGCAAGCAGAGAAAGGTGGCTCTCATCACTGGCATCACTGGACAGGTAACTCTCACGTCATCTCTCTGGTTTCAGGGGCTTCGTCCGCAAAACGCATGGAATGACAGGCTCGTTTTATTTAAGAAAGGCACGGTACTTCACTGAGGTCTTTGGATCAGAAATTCCTGTTGTTTCCTCGCACTCGTTTTCGGACAAGAGGAGATAGATCCTTCCAGGCTGCTGCGTCCAGACTCTGGAGTGACTCTGGACTCTGTTGTTGCTTTTAAGGGTCAGCTCAAAACCTTTTTATTCAGTCAGGCCTTTTTAAAAAATTGCATTTGCTTTAGGGAATGATTTGACTGTATATTGTTGTATATGTATTGCTCACTGTAAGTATTTTGTGTTTTTATTGTTTTATTCTGTGTTTTTGTGAAGCACTTTGTGACTCCTGGCAGTGAAAGGTGCTATACAAATAACATTTACTTACTTACTTACATTGCCCACCAAGCTCTCATTCGGTTTGGATTGGGTTTATGCAGAAGTCTAAACCTGACCCCATCATCATTGTGTGTTGGTGTAGTCCTGGTTAAATACAATACCATGACTACACATGTGTTTGCCACACAATAGGGACATTCTTACACACACACCGCTTACTGATTCGTAATTTTATTGATTTGATTCATAAAGTGCAGTTTTGTTCGCTCGGAGCTAGCTCACGTCACAACAACACAACGAACGCAACGAAAAACGCTCAAATCCAGCCGAAAAAAGTCAAAAACAGTTGAATTAAAAAAACTATTCCAGCGCGTGTCCCTATCGTACAGTAAAATAGAAAAAAATATACTAACTATATTTACAAAATATAGGAGATAAAGCACAATAAGTGTGAGAAAGAAGAGAGAGCGTTTACACCGGGCTGCCAGCTGTACCAGCGCCTTATGACGTACAGTGGTTATTATGTGCAGTGGGCCACTGAAGTTATTGTTTGCAGTGCAGCTTATGGTCAGTGTAAATATTGTAAATAGGTGTGGACATCAAATTGAAGCAGATGGCACATCCTTGTATTTAATCTAGTTAAAGTAATAGACGAAGTAGAAAAAGCTTCAGTTGTAGTCATCTGGACTCAGTTTGAAAAAATAGACGTTTCGACTCTCATCCAAGAGTCATTGTCAATAAAAGAATTTAGATCGAGAACTCCGATATTAATACTGTTCTGTGGTAAGACCCGCCCATTGGGAGGAGCCTTCCTGAAGTAGAAAGAGTTGTTTGTTTCAACAGAAACTCCCCCCTTGTATCTACCGAGCTAGCCTATTCAGAATCCTCTTTGTCTTTGTGAGACCCTGGCTCAACCACCCTGAGTACCTGATTAGCATCTAAATGTCCTGGTCCTCTACCTTTCCAGGGGTTCAGTATCCCATTATAAATAACAGGAAGATTAAACCTTAGCCCTCCATTTCTGTTTAAAGAAGGTCTTTCTTTTTTAACAAAAATAGCTTCCTTGACTCCTCTTTCAAACCATCTTTTCTCCCTGATTAAAACCTTCACCTCACCGTCTTCAAACGAGTGATTAGAGGCTTCAAGATGGAGATGCACGGCACTCTGAGGTCCTGAACTTGTATTTCTTCTGTGCTGATAAATCCTCTTGTGTAGAGGCTGTTTTGTCTCACCTATGTAATAATAATAATAATAATAACTTTTATTTGTATAGCGCTTTTCAGTGACCCAAAGACGCTGAACATAATAAAAAAGGGGGGGGTATTTACAGACAGGGGGGACAACACGTACAGAACACATTAATATACAGATAAAATGAACAAGACAGAAGAAGTAGAGAGAAAAAGATGGGGATGTAACGTTCTTTACAGCTTTCTTCACTGCATTGGATCGAATAAACTACATTGCTCTGTTTTTGAGTCGGCAACTTGTCCTTAGGGTGAACCAGTTTTTGTCTTAAAGTGTTTCCTGGTTTAAAATAAACAGGGACTTCGTGTTGTCTAAAAATTCTCTGCAGTTTTTCCGACAGGCCAGAGACATAAGGGATAGAAACACCCTTCCTTTTCTGTTCAGTTTCCCTTTTGTCCTGCTTCTTGGTTCTCTTCACTCTGTTGAGAGCCCAAGCGGGGTAACCACAGGCTGAGAGGGCATTTCGGACATGTTTTTCCTCTTTCTTCTTGCCCTCTGAGCTGGTGGGCACACCTTGAGCTCTGTGTTGTAAGGTTCTGATCACACCCAGCTTGTGCTGTAGTGGGTGGTTGGAACTAAAGAGCAGATACTGGTCCGTGTGTGTAGGTTTCCTATATACTTCTATTTGGAGTTTCCCGTCCTCTCCTCTGATCGTGGAACAATCAAGAAAGGCCAAGCGATTCTCCTTAGCGTCTTCTCTTGTAAACCTGATATGTGGGTCCACAGCATTGATGTGATCAGAGAAGGTTTCCAGCTCTTGTTTCTTGATTGTTACAAAAGTATCATCGACATAGCGGAGCCACAGTTTTGGGGCTATGCCTGAGAATGAGGACAGTGCCTTCTTCTCAAAGTGCTCCATGTACAGGTTGGCCACTATGGGAGAGACGGGCGAGCCCATGGCACAGCCATGAATCTGTCTGTAAAATTGTCCCCGGAATTGAAAGTAAGTGGTGTTCAGACAGATGTCCAACAGTTTACATATGTGTTCAGGTGTCAGTTTGGTCCTTTCCTGTAGGGTGGTGTCTTCCTGCAGTCTGATCCTCACCGCTGCTACTGCATCAGAGGTCGGGATGCAGGTGAACAGGGACACAACATCATATGAAATCATGAGGTCATCTGGGTCCAGTTGGAGATGTTTCACTTTATCCACAAAGTTGTGCGTGTTTTCCACATGATGTACCGAATTCCCCACAAGCGGAGCCAATATAGTTGTTAAATGCTTGGCCACATTGTAAGTGATGGAATCTGTGCTGCACACTATGGGTCTGAGTGGAACCTCCTTTTTGTGTATTTTTGGAAGGCCATAAAGGCAAGGCATGGCTTCACCAGGATACAGTCTGTAATACAGAGGCCGGTCTATCGCTTCCTCTTTTTCCAGCCTTTGTAAACAGTCTATCACTTTCTTCTCAGCCACTGGTCGGATCTCTTTTCAAGCGCTCGTATGTGGTCGTGTCCTCGAGGAGGGTGTGGACTTTGGCTTCGTAATCAGCTGCGTTGAGAATCACAGTGCAACGTCCCTTGTCTGCTGGGAGGATGTTGATGCTATGATCTTTTTCCAGTGCTGAAAGTGCTTTTCTCTCTTCAGATGTGATATTTGAAGGCGGTGGTTTGGCACTCTTCAGGGTCGCTGTGACACGTAGCCTCAGGTCTGCAGCCTCCGATTCAGTCATTTTGTTGTTTCTAATTGCCGTTTCAGTGGCTGTGATGTAGTCCTCTGTAGGGATGTGTTTAGAGGTGACAGAAAAGTTGAGACCTTTAGAGAGCACCTCCTTTTCTGCCTGTGTCAGAACACGATCTGATAGGTTCTTAATCCAATTGTTTTTGCTGGTCGCTAATTTGTCTGTCTCAGTCCTAATGTCTAGCTCGACCTCACCTGCATTCTCTTTGTTCAAAAGAATGTTGAACTTCTTGATTTGGCGTTCTTTGCTCTTCCTGTGCTGTGCTTCTTGTGCAGTCTGTGTAAAATCCATCACTCTTTTGAAAGCTTCTTCAGGGAGTATGCTGGTTAATTTCTCCTGTAAAGTTCCTGTTCTGTCTTTCAATTTATCAATTCTGACGTTGTTTTCCTGGATCCTTTCACTGAGCATCTGCATAAGGCTCCTTCTCCAAATCTTCTCTGCTCTGTGTCCTCTGACCGGTGATTTGATCTGCAGGCTCTTCGGGATCATATTGTTCTGTCTGCATCTAAGATTGAACCTCAAGTGATTCCTGTTGTCTGCTAGTTTCCTGGCTACAGATTCGAGTTCCCGAACTAGAGGATTCTAATAGCCCATTAAGATTCTGAATAGGCTAGCTCGGTAGATACAAGGGGGAGTTTCTGTTGAAACAAACAACTCTTTCTACTTCAGGAAGGCTCCTCCCAATGGGCGGGTCTTACCACAGAACAGTATTAATATCGGAGTTCTCGATCTAAATTCTTTTATTGACAATGACTCTTGGATGAGAGTCGAAACGTCTATTTTTTCAAACTGAGTCCAGATGACTACAACTGAAGCTTTTTCTACTATGGAACACGCCTGGACGAATGAGGGTTTACACCGACGTAATAGACGAAGTAATAGTATTTTTTGTTTTTTTGTTCAGTTAGTTTGTATTTGAACTGTGCTGGAGAAAACGATAATAACAGGGGGATACTTATTACTGCCCTATGACACAACCATTTGCACTTTGAGAGCTTGACAAGCCTCTCAAAGTGCAACAGAGTAATTATTCATTTGTCATTATTAATTCACTCCATACATCTGCAGTCACAGTTTAATTTAGCTCTGTTTAGCCCAAGGGGTAAGAGCAGTGGTCCCCAAACTACGGCCCGCGGGCCACATCCGGCCCGCCAAGCTTGTCCAAGTTATATTCAAAAAAAAAAAAATTGCCGTAGGCTTTATTAGACAGTAGATGGAATGAGAAAGAAAGGAAGGGGAATGATGAGAGAGAAAGGAGGACATACAGCAAATGTCTGAGTCAGGATTCAATCGTCTTGTGTGATGTGAACACATTTGAGAGAAACAAGA
Source organism: Eucyclogobius newberryi (assembly GCF_026437365.1). Taxonomy (NCBI): domain Eukaryota; kingdom Metazoa; phylum Chordata; class Actinopteri; order Gobiiformes; family Gobiidae; genus Eucyclogobius; species Eucyclogobius newberryi. The sequence continues at coordinate 26,132,571 of NW_027316532.1, read as the reverse complement.
AAGAGAGACAGCTGTAATTTGTCCTGCAGAAGTGATTTTAAGGACTGGTTTTGGCATAAAATATGGAAAGAACATATTGATTGACCTGAAAACTCTTCAATAAACTAAACAGGCAGTGGACAGTAGCTCTCTAACATAACCAACATCATTTAGTTTCATAGTTCATTGTCATCTCCTCCTTTTTAAATAGGATACAACTTTTTTACACTGGTACAGCATTTCATTCTGTCCTCATTACTTGACCTACATGTCATTTACAAACCTAGGAGCGTGTTCTCTTTCCACACCCATCTTTTCTCTGAATGAAGAGGCAGCCATCAGTTTCCTTTTAAAAACGTCTTACATTCCACCTTGAAGCAGAGCTGACGAACAATAACTGTCAATATTTTTTAATTCACAATACATCCTACATGTACACGTCTTTACGACAGGTCAATTTAAATTGCTTCATTTGTTATACAGTTTCTTGTTTCTTTGTAATGGTATTTTTTATTGAATGTACAGCTCGAATTACGCAGTCCACTTTATATATTTTTGTGATTGATTTAGGATTTGTGTTCTTTTAGAGAATAATTCTAGTTTTAGATGTGACCAGCAGGGGGCACCAGACTCACAATTTTGAGTTCTATCCAGGGAGAGAACAACCAGTTTTTTTTGGATGTTGCTTGTATCATTTCCCCATAATAACTGTATTAATATTATCGTGCAATTATAGCAGGTTCTGAATGGAAAGCAATCCTGTAGTTTTTGTTCAGCATATAATCGAGATGACTTTCTATGACTTTTATTCTGAAGCTCTATTACTTCCTTGAGCATGCAGCCCACACAGTCCCAACCTTTGTGTTGCTTTTCGAGGGGTTTGGCAGCTCTGTAATAAACATCACATCTAAATGGACATCCTTTGTAATGACCCGTGCAGCCAGTGAACGTGTGCCATGATGAACGATGGGCGCTTGAGTGACTTGTTCAGATGAGTGAACAGGAATGCCATTTTAGCCACAGGTTTTTGCTACATTGTTAATTGGCCTCAACGTCTTTTTGTCTGGCTACAATTTGCAACTGGCCGATATTGACAAAAATGTGTCTTTAAATGCACTAGTGTCGGGTTAATTATCAGACAAATGTGAAATATCTATAAATGTAATCACAAAAGTGCAGAAATATCACCTTTTAGCCTTATTTTTGTTGCATTTATTTAACTTTTCAACAATTTACTGATATCAAATTCTGCATTTCTTCAAAACAACACTCTCGATATGATCTAAATTTCAATATTTTGCCCTCCTCTACTTGCACTAACTTGCATTATTATACACCACATTGCATTATCATGTTGTTTGAACTTATTTGTTTCAGATATTATTCTGTGATCCATTTCCTCCGTTTATTCTTTTCTGCCTGAATAGGATTTGGATGTCAGGATTAATTTGATTGTGACTCACAACATGAAATAACCTTGTACTTTGCAAACTTAGTGTGCCCTCTGCTGGGAGGAAAAAAAACAAAAAACATTGAAAAGTGATGGATCCTTCTTTATAGACTGAACAAACATTTTCTTATAAATAATTCTATAAAAGGCAAATGTAACTTTTGCATTGGGTTTTTTGCATGTTTTTTTGCATGTTTTTTATTTATACATTGAACAGTGACCTGTATTGCGCAGATCTGCTCACATCCATGTCCAAACGTTGATGTCAGCAGTATTTGACCCGTCACGTGACCATATACAGTCTGATGTGTTTGTGCTCGGCCCATAACAGGAAACAGTGAGGTGAGGCCTGGGTTTATGGGCTAATACGGCCTCAAAGGAGCCTCTTGTTTGGGAACAGAACTGCAGCTCTTCAGGCTCGTTTTCCATATTGGTCTGGAGTGGAACGCTTTGACCCTGGCACCGGGGCAGGAAAAACACGACACGGGCCCGACCGGCACTTTGAACACTGAGGGGATGAGTGAGGGTCTGCCAGCGCTGGGACCATCTTAGGCTCACGAGGAAGAGCACTTAGAAACCGTCTTGAATATTTGTTAAAGGTAGACGCTGATGGCAGGTCCTAGAGTTTACACGGTTTATTCAGTACTGTAATGTACCAGTCGATCATCTTATTCTGGTTAGTTACACACTGATAAAATAACCATCGGCGTATATCCGACATGACTTAGTTTGTACTTGAAGTTACGCTATTAAACAAGCGAAGTTGGACAAAAATAGTAAAATAAACGATATATATTAAAGGTGCACTATGTAACTTTTCTGCTGAAGGATCAGTCGGTCACTGCTTGTATTCAGGGAGATTAGGTTAACTTATTATTGCCTTGAAAGTTCCACAATTGGGTATTAAACATATTTTCTTTGCACATTCAGTTGTATGTGTTTTTATCGCTAAAACATACTGTGAAAAACATATATATTCTGAGCTCGCCTCTCCACAGATCTGACACGTAAGCCTGCCTGGTGAGGTCACATTCTCCACAGAAACGATCAGCTGGCAGTAAACTTTCGTCTAACACACAACAATTTCATTAGTAATGAATTCACATTTTCTGAGTAAAGTAAAGTGGCATAAACGGCCAGATAAAAACATACATTATGTTTCTTCAAATTTTTTGTGTATAGATGGAACTTATTGTTGATTTAATTTCATTTTGATTTCATTGTATTGTATTTAATTTAATTTTGTTTTTAGTTTATGTTTAGATACTGTTTGACTAATAATATTAACCCATATTTAGTTTTTATTTAACTGTAAAACATGCTAATCAAATACCGTTTTTTTCTGGACTATGAGTCGCACTGGAGTATAAGTCGCACCAGCCAAAAAATGCATAATAGAGAAGAAAAAACATATATAAGTTGCACTGGAGTATGAAATGAGATTGCAAGTGTGAAAATAACAAATAATATCACATATAAGTCGCTCAGGAGTATTAGTATATAAGTATAAGTCGCACCCCAACCAAAACTATGAAAAAAGGTGCGACTTATAGTCTTCTTCCCAGCAGCGGCCCAGGCTTGTATCTCGTAGGCTCGTCGCAGGCGGATCTGCAGTGCAAAGAGAGACTCGAGGATGAATGGCACGACTGGCTCCGAATGTTCCACAGTGTTACAGAACGAGCGGTCGGAAAGTGTGAGCCGCCTGTAGAGATGAGGAGCTACACGGGTGAAGGGAACAAGACCTTTATTGACAGGGTTTTCTACCGCGGCGCTGTCCAGAAACTCTTGATCCATGTGGATGCTCAGGCCCGTGGCAGCAGGATGAATGTCGGGACGTTTAAGGAGAAACATTTTCCAACACCTTTAAACACGCCAGGGTTAGTTTTGATTTCCTGTGGTCAGTCAAGTGTCAAAAAGGCAAATTTGTCATGTTTTTCTTTCCAGCCACTGCCACACCGACCACTCCCACAGCTGCAGTGAACGTGCTAATGACGTTATGTGTTTTTTTCTTGTCTTCGGGCTTATTTGAGTTTCATTCATTTAATTCTGTTCAATTTATTAATAGCTTACATGTGTTGCCAGTCATTTAGGCCGTTGTGTAATGCCACACTGGAAAACTCCAGGTAAAGCAGTAACATCACAGTGGTGACAAGCCAGAAAAGTTACACAGTGCAGCTTTAAATACACTAATTGTATTTTTTTTTTAATTATCTTCTCAGGATGGGTCGTACCTGGCTGAGTTCCTCCTCCAGAAAGGCTACGAGGTGAGTCTAGCTCTAAATGTATTATACCAACAAAAGATAAACTTCTAGTCTATTTGAAGGTTCCTCTGTTTTTCTAACTATGACTGAGTTTGGTGGGATTGAACCTGTGGTAAATATTTAGATGCGTGAAGATGCAGTTGAAAAATATGACTTAAAATCACAGGAAGTACAGCTGAGTTCTAAAACAGAATCCCTCTGTGATGTCATCAATATGCGACATGTCATTGAAAACACTGAGATGGTTCAACCACAATTTTCTGACAGTTTGAAACAATTATTCAACAAAACAAAAGTGTTATATGGTATTATTGTGTATAACTATTGTGTAATTTATTTTGGCTCTTGTTTTCAGTGTGGTTGCTAGGTAACAGTTGTGGAATTACCTATACCTATGACATATCTGCTGGAAGTACAATTATAAACTTTACAAAAATGGTGAACTACATTTTAGTCTAACCTGTCGTATAGACTTCAAGCACTTGCATTTATTGAATGAATCTATTTTTTATCTGACAGGGACACATCGATACACATTAACGAACATTACTGCCACTTACAAGAAGTAGTCAAAATGCTGTTTGTGACCAGTTGTTCCAGGGTCAATGCATTATGATTAAACAATAAAGAATTCAATATTTCTGAAAGTTATCATGATACATGGCTCATATAAATACCTAGTCATTAACAGTTTAGGTTCCAAAGTCCAGTATCGGTACATTTCTTTGTCATGATGCTTGATACTGCTATGATTCACTATATCTGAAGGTTAACAGTTTCTATTATTCATTGAATCTTGAAATGTGGTCAGAAAGTTGTTAAACAGGAAGTTGAAACTGATTGATATATTGAATATATAAATATATATATATATATATATTATATATATATATATATATATATATATATATATATATAAAATTACTAAACTAAGGCACTCACAGCAACTTCCATTAACTGTAAGAAGCGCTTTGACCACCCCAACTTACACAAAACAAATAAACTCATGACTTATCCACACCTTGTTAAATCAATATTACGGTCAGCGATTTCAGTTTCAAAGCACCGCCACGTCACATATACATATTGACTCACACCTCACCCTGAGAAATTCTCAACGTGAGCTTATTAACCTTTATTAAAAACGACCTTTTACCCCGGAGTCAAACCATTAACAGGGAAATGGCTGTTATTATACGGTAGTGTGAGCGAGGTCAGCGCTCTCACCTGCTGCTAGGTGTGCAGCTGCAACATCTGTCAACATATAATGCACAGCAACACTTGGCTTTCACACCACTGAATAAACTCGACGCTAATTGGCCTCAAATTATTACAGTTCATGCAATGCTTTTTCCCCCCCTGGCCGTATGTCATTTCCCTCTGGATGCAGAAAAGCTGGGAACCCATGGCGCGGTCATTTTAAGCCACAGGTGAAACCGAGAGAAAGTAACCTGATTTGTGGCAGAATGAAAGAAAGGTACATAGACAGGAAGTGCACAGTGAATACAGGAAGTGAGGTTGAGGCCCGGTGTCCGCCCACGTTAGGACTCCCCTCGGATCGTGTTCTGTTATCTTATCTGAGCAGCGCTTCCTCATTTATCCACAGAAGAACACCGAGCATCACGCGCCATCACACATCACAGCGTGGGGCAATCAAAACATTGTTGTCAAAGCAAAGTTGGGTAGTACTCAGTTACTCGTACTCAAGCACAGTACAATCACTTTTTACAATTGAACTTTGAAGTTTTCAGATGCCATACTTCTACTCTTACTTGAGTAATGCATTTAGTGTAACAGTACTCTCCCTTAAAGGACACATTCAGCATTATGCAAAATTGACTAACCCTGAGCTTTTAATATTGTTCCCTCATCAAAAACATACCCGCAGTAGCATTTAGCTTCATTCACGCTAGTTTGAGGAATCCTGCTTGGAAAGTCTCCCTCCGAGCATCAAAAATACTCCATTCTGAATTTCTCTGATGTTTGATGTTATATTCTACCAATAACATGGCCCTGAGATCTTCTGCTGGGCAGCAGACAAAGCTAGCATTTATTTAGCTTATTATTTAACTATTTAACTTATGTGATTACCTCTAGTGCCAGAAGATGGAGCCAAAAGTAATTTCTAAGGTGGTAAAAGCCATAGTGACATGGAGTCTGTTGTTATTTGTAAAACCCTTGTTTTTTTTTCTTAAACACCAGATGCCAAAGGTACTAAAGCATGTTTAAAGGTCAATAACAATACAAATAATGCTTAATATTTGTCCTTTAAGTCAAAGTTTGAGTTTTTCTCGCACCAGCCCTTCAGTTGTTGTTTTTCGAAGTTTTTGAGTTTCAAAGTCTTTTGAAAGAGTTTTGTTTGAATCTTATAAAATTATTTATATTAACCTTTTGTTCACTACTAATGCTACATCTGCACGGTAAAGTGAAAACAATAGACAAAGGAAGTTCAAATTGTATCATCCTCCTACACATACTCGTACAAACACGCACATACATATTCAATAATACATTCGTAAACATCCACCATGTGTCCATGTTTTGCGCTAAATACAATATATTTTTTTTACTTTAGTCATTATTGCCAAACTACTTTGTACTTCCATTTGAGTAATGTGGTTTTGACCTAACGGCCTTACTTCAGCTCAATTTATGACGACTCTACCTGCCTCTGAATAGCAGTGACGGGCTAAATTCATTAGGATTTAGACATACAGTATGTAAACCATTCAATTGTTAATATTGTACAACTTCACCCACTTACAATGGCGCTCTAAATACGATCTCTGCTTGTTTTCTAGGTCCATGGCATCATTCGCCGTTCCAGCTCCTTTAACACCGGTCGCATCGAGCATCTTTACCAGAACCCCCAGACGCACACGGAAGGCAGTAAGTATTCGAAAGCCGCGGCACTGCGCCACCGTCTATCGAAGTCAGTGTTTTTTCCAGGGTAACAGTGACATTCGTTTTAGACATGAAGCTGCACTACGGCGACCTGACGGACAGCACGTGCCTGGTGAAGATCATGAACCAGGTGAAGCCGTCGGAGGTCTACAACCTGGGAGCGCAGAGCCACGTCAAGGTACGGCATTCGGCGGGCGTTCGGCGGGCGTTTACCCTGGCGTTTATTTGTGCTTGTGTGACGAGGAGAAGAAGAAGAAGGCTGCAGTTCTGATTTGACTCGGGGGTTGATTTCATTATTCAGGTCACAACGGACAACAAATTATAATAAACGTGACCACATTAAAAGCAACAGTAAGATATTTCAGTTCAATCTATAGTCCAAATAAGTAAACCTGAATGTGATATTATTAGTTATTTTCAGTTATTTTCACACTGGCAACCGCATTTCATACTCCAGTGCGACTTTTTGGCTAGTGCGACTTATTCTCCGGTGCGACTTATAGTCCGGAAAATACGGTATATTGTGCTGTTTTTATGTCAACTAACGTATTATTATAACTTATTAACAGATTTTAAGAATTGCGAATAATTTGGTTTAAAAATGTCGCTTTTGCCCCTATTTGATGTTTTAATGGTTATTTTCAACAGTGTTCACTTAGATTTACTAAAGGGACTTCCACACCGCCGCGGCCGAAGCATCCAGTTTACATTCAAAGTCTATAGTAAACGTGCGTTATCCGCGGCTCAATTTCTTCGTTTTTGCGGCGCGATTGGTGCGTTTTCTTACGCTCTCGACGCTTTGAGCGCGCGTATGAGGCGGCCAAAGCGACGCGCGACGTGCTCAGATTTGTTCAGGTCTCTGCAGCAGATGCGCCGCAGCCGCCACAGCAGCCAATCAGAGCTGACGCTCCAGTGACATACGTACGTACGTACGTATTTCCCCTCGCCTTTCCGGTATTCCCTGTGGAATTCCCCAAGAAGAATCACTTTTTCCTTGCTCGTCAACAATGGCAGACGAAAGACTGATTGTGGCCGTGTGTGGAAGAAAGGAGCCGTATGATGTATTCACGGTGGAATACAGACACAGAAACAAACCAAAAATGCGAAAACAACAGTCTCGATATCTGCAATTTTACACAATGAAAGGCCACACAGACAACAACTCCACTGCTCATGCGACAACACCTCTACTGCGCATGTGCGCAGACAGCTCGAGCGCGCCGTACGCGCGCCTGTGTATAGTGCCCGGGGCGTCGAGAGCGCGCGTCCGGTGCGTAAACCTTTCAAATGTACACGTGCTCAAATTCTGCGTCAGGTGCGATTAGGTGTCTGCGGTCTGTACGTAGCTTTAGAAGTATAATGTGTCATACCAACTGAATTTATTGTTCTTGGAGACAGACAATTTGACCATATCTTTTAATGGGGAACATTGGTTTTGAAAAAATCAGGGCGTCAAAGTTATCAGAGCATGTCTATAACACACTATCAAAAGCCGAGTATTTGCGGTGTTGACAAAATACACAGACGTAACTGTTTCTCCTTCGCCGCGCCTACGCTGAAGTGAGTTCTTACGAGTCAATGTTTGAAAAGGGCTTTGACTTCTGGGAAACGGACTGTGCGTGAGCGTGTGGAGGATGCTGGAGCTGATGAGGCAGGAAGTCTAGTTTTTTGGATGGGTCAGTCCGTGCCACAATGTCCCTTTTGTCTCGGAGATCAGTAGTGGTCCCTGGGGATCTCGTAGCGCCGCCCTCTGGACTTACTGCGGATCTGACGCCGTCTCCAAGGCAGCTCTGATCCTCCCGCCGCAGCCAGGCCTGAGTCAGACTGGACAGAACGGGAACCTTTGTGCAACGTTTGACCTCGAAATGCAGTTTCATGACGATATTGAACAAACTTTGTAAAAAAAACTTCAAACGTCTTCTGAAATGGCGTTCACTCTTTCTTTTCTTTTATTACTCCTGAGGGTTCTGTGCCGCCATGTCGACGCTCAGGCTGGGTTGCGATTTTAGCTATGATGATTACTGTATTTTCTTGAGTATAAGTCGCGCCAGCCAAAAAAATGCATAATAGAGAATTTAAAAATGATTAGAGAACATGATGAATAGCTGTCCGTATGCTAACGTAACACCTTCAGCTACATGACGCACAGACAACAAACTGTCGTAAGTGTCTGGTATGTTAACGTAACATATTAACAGACATTCAGATAACTATAGCCTAAAGAACATGCTAACAAGTTTACCAAATCATCAGTATTACCCCAAATCACTAAATCCACTGAACTTCCTCTGTGTCACTTCTAAACATCTCCGCGAACTCCGGAGGTAGAGGAAGTGCAGATTCTTCTTCTGCGTCCCTTAGAGCCTAGAGCACCCTCTTGTGGTTGTCGGTATGAAAATAATCAACATGTGACACGCGGTTGCCAGTGTGAAAATAACGAATAATATCACATATAAGTCGCTCTGGAGTATAAGTCGCACCCCGGACCAAAACTATGAAAAAAGGTGCGACTTATAGTCCGGAAACTATGGCATCTTCTGAGTGAGATGTTGACGCGGTCGTCCTGGTCTCTTTTTCCAAGTGCCATGTTTTGTATGACAGATGTTTGCTCTTTTAAAACAACAGACTGTTTTTAGCAGAGTGACAGGAGATAGAGAAAATGTGTCAAAAGTGGGAAACATGACGATTCCTCTGTCCACTTCCTTTTGTGGTGAGAGGTCATGATTCTGCTCCTCGCTCCCACACGGACTACGAGGCCACACACGCACTCTCCTGTGTCCAGAAAACCCTGTACCTGTGCAGCGTCGTTCTGTTTATTTCTCTGGACGCAGTAAAACCTGATTTCGGGTTAGTTCCGACCACATTTAGCCCGCTCAGAACAGCTGATGCCACTGGATTACGGGCAGCAGTGGTGTGGGGCCCGTTTCCAGTCTGTGTTACCGCGACGGGAAAGATCGCTCACTCGGCAACTCGCCATCCCCACTGTCCAGTTAACACATCTTTAAAACGTTAGTACAGTATGTGAAGATGGTGCCTCTTGTCGGCGTCGTTTTACTGTCCAACGCCAACAGACTATGTTCTTTAGTCCAATAGATCGGCTTTATCAGGACCAAATCTGAAAATAAGTTTAGTGTCAATGTCAGTGAACCGAAGTCACAAACTAGGAACTTACTTCAAGATAAAACAAATTGACTATATGTTTTTTAGTCCAGTTGTAGCTTAAACAGCCAGATAAAAAACACTTTATATTTAGGATTATTTTTTTGCATTATAGATTGAAATTATGCTTCTAAAATGGACGTGATCATTATTATTTTTTTTTAATTTACTCCCGTTTATTGTGAACTATGGAATCATGAGTATTTATTAACTGATTAATCTTGACATCTCTTATGACGAAAAGGAAAAAGCATTTTATCATTTTTATACGAGTTGTATTTCATTACATTTTGGCCACCGTCGGTCTCGTCCGTGATCCGTCTCGGCGTCAAACTTCGCAGCTTCGTCTTTAAAATTGCGTCTGGTCCGATGAGAACACTTTTCTGCAATACATTTGTGTCATAACTGTCTATTCAGAAATTGTGGTTCAGTTTGAGATGAAGTGTGTCCGTGTGGGTGCTCGTTTCTGCTGTAGTAAACAATGAGCGTGTTCTGATAAAGCCGGGGGTGGTTTCGTTTTGGGAATAGTAAAAGGACAGCCAGCGTGCACATGAACAAGCTGTTTTAGGCTGACCGTTATAACTCTTATTGGATCATTTTATGTCCCTTAGGATTTAATTCCAAAGAACATAGGAGGATTTGTTGGCTTAGAAATAATGTGTGTCTTATTTAGGGGTGTGCCGAAATATCGATATATCTTGATCATACTTCCCAACTTATCTATCATCCCAGGGGGGGATAAGTTAATGCATAAAAAAGCGGGAGATTGCCCCCCTAAGAGGGAGAGTTCAAATTTAATTTAACAAAAAAAAAAACGAACGAAAACACTGAAATGCAAGCCACATGACTTGCAGAAGGCATATTTGTCCCCTTTATTGCTCCTCAATATGTTTCTGTATTGAACAGACCATGCAGTGTTGAACCTACACCTGTATTTCTTTTTCTTCGTCGGTTTGTCATTGTCGGCGCCACTAGTTTCGGCACCACTCACGTCGTTCATCATCATGATGTCAATTTCATATTAAATTCGACCTGCACACTTTAACTTTGTGATTTGCATTCTTGGACGGAAACACGCCCAGAATTAGCGTAATCACAACAAATCTCGTGGCGCCCATGTTAGCTGTTCCCCCCGCTCGCCTTCGTTACCAAAATAAAGGATAACGGCGTAGAAAAGGTCAAATTTAGATTTTTCGATTTAAATATCATAAAATCGAGAGACTCGATCCCGACTAAATCGGGAGGGTTGGGAAGTATGTGTGATACTAAATTTGGTGATACAGTATCAATATTGTGGGCTGCTGTATCGCTATATTGCCGTCAGTAATTTTTAGTATAATTTCCCAAATGATTTTGTGACTTCACTAGAATTGTACTGCTTGATTAAAGAAAGGAATTTTTTTCACGCACACCATCTGACATTTTGACTGTTTTGATGATTAAAATAGGTCTATTTCATTTTCAGTTCGAGCAGGTCGTGGTTTAACAAAGAAAAGTGTTGTTAAAATGTATTGGGTTCTTCATGAGCAATATATCGATTATTGCATGTATCGCAGAACCGTGAGGGACCCTGTGATCCCCAGCCCTAGTCTTATTACAAGCCTCATTCCAATTAGAACTAAAAATGTAGCTGAAAGCAGCGTTTCTCAAACTGTTGTACGCAAGAGCTCTTAGGTGGTACGCGGACACCTTCAGTTCTTGGGTTTCTGTCATTTTTAGTACATTTTTCCCACATTTTTGCTCTTCCTTGACTAATTACTTGGTTCAAACTACTGTGTAAATGTTGTATTCTTAATTAAGCACTGGTTCCCCAATTTAGCTCTGAAAGAGTCCTGTTATAAACCTGCTTTTAGATCTGGTGGCGCTCGGAAAGCCAAATCTTTGATACTTGGTGTAAAATGTTTGAGAGCCACTGGCCTAAAGGGTTCTGCCTGCATACACAAATATTCAAAAGCGCTCGCACTACCTGCTGCTTCTCTTATGGAACTTCATATGAGATATCACTTTATTAAAACCAGAAGGGAAATCTTGTGCCAGAAGATAAGACACAATAAGAAAATGAAAATGAAATGAAGAGTAAAATAAAAAGTGCTATTGGTGACATAAATGCAGGATCCAGATGCTGCATTTATGTGACCAGACGCATATTGCCAGTGTCAATACTAACAATGCCAGGTTTTTATTCTACATACCATCTACGCACAGGCAGGTTGTACTTTTGTTAGTGCTCGATAGTCGACTCGAGAGGGATTGAAGAGATTGACTCTACCCTGTCCCTATACCTAAATGTGCTGTGCCTGATTTTTACTGTCTTAAAAACATGAAGAGCGAGTTTTGCCGTCACGTTAAAGCTAACAACAACTAGCTTGCCAACACCACACTTCCTGCTTTACAGAGAATAAAATTACTCCATGATTTAATGCAGGCAACACACTGCAGTCTGTTTTTTTCTACCCAAATAGATGCTTTTATAACGTGAATGTACTGGGGCAAAACAGAATTGACTTTTTACAGCCCCTTCAAACAAATTTCAACCATTTTCCTAACCTTAACCATAACAATTCCTCTTAATCCCAACCCCGTTCTTAAACTTTGTCACTTCAAACGATCAATCATAGCCGACTGTCCCTCCGGAGCAGACGAGCACCATCTTTCTACTTTTAATGAGATGATTTTGAAGTTTTTGGTGTTTTATTCAATACATTTTCATAGTTCATCTCCATTAAGCGGTCTTGCGAGTCGCTTCCTTCCTGACGCACCACAGTTTTGCCTCCGTTTGCCTTGTTGTCGTGTCGATGTGTTCGCAGGGCTTACGTGTGCCAGCTGTTCACTCTCACACAAAGCTTCTAATCCTTCCACTCGCTGCAGATTGTGGCCGTGCTCCTCAACATCTGTGTTCTGTCAGTTTGCCGTTGTTTTGACTGTTTCCACGTGTCATCCAGCTCCAGTTGGCTTCATGTGTATATCGCATTGTTCAGCAGACGCTCGGTTTGTTTTACAACTGGAAGAAGATGTAAGACGATTTACTGCGGTGTTAAAGTGTTTGCCCCGGTTTTCCCACAACACATTGGATTTACAAGGACGCTCACCGTTTGTCGGGATTGTAATGGTTGATATGTGAATACTCTTTGGCGAACTACTGTAAAGGCGCAACTTTTCTGGGGGAAGTTGGCCACTTGCTTGTCTCCATGGGTTCCACAGCATGGCATTAAACATATCTATCTTGCATTTACTCAATTACAGTTTTTTTTTTTATTGCGTTTAATGCCATACTGTGGAGCTTTTTGGATAACTAACCATTCTTCAGAAAAAATACATGACTTTTTTTTCTCCTTGTGCTAAATACAATCCAACCAAAATCCAAATAAATAAACCAATTTTGTATATCTTACATTTTTTCAACATTTCAATTTGGAAACGTAAATTCTCATAATTCTGAATAATCTTCTGTGTATTATCAATCCAACCCTGGAACGATATCTGTAGCGTGTCGGTCGCTTGGGTGTAATAGTGTAATTGAAGCCTTTTTTTTCATTTTAGTTAACAATAGTTCTTTGTAATCCTTTAGTCTTGAATAAACATAATCTAGTACAGTATGTGCGTTAATAATCCTGTAAAGGATGAGCGGTCTCGCCTGCCTTGGCCCGGTTTACTCACTCTCTGATTGGTGTTTACATTTGCACTGTCCAATCACACTTTGCGCCTGCTGCACGGCACGCGGCCCTGATGAGTCCAGACCGGCGCATTCCCGACCAAAGCGCCTGTTTTTCCTCGTTCGGGGGAATCATTAGCTGCATATGTGCGGTCTGCAAGTCTTTAAGGTGCCATGTTTTCCATTGTTTTAAGATTGCCGTTGCCGTTTTGGCCAAATGGCAATGCACGTTCTGTAAGTTCTTTAAGTACGTCAATCTAACGTGATAAAGTCGAACAAAATCTGAAAAAAAAAAAACATGTTATTGCAGATTTCTCGGCAAGCGTTTGGATTTTTATTTTATCCCGAGCATTAACATTTGAGAACTGTTTGAAGATCACAATTATTGTTCTCAAATCGACAGATCTTGTGAAAATAAAGGCACATAGAGTTAGTTATAGTTATGTGTTATATATAGTACATTAATTTGTTCTTAAAGTTGAGGTTTAGGTTTCATAACGCTTACTATTTAAAAAGTAATATTATTTGATTTTCATAAGAGACCACAACATTTATTTCTAAATCAAAACTGATCAATATGACTGTACAACTACTTCATTTTCGTATAGTGTTGTTGTATTTGTTGTACAGTGGATTGTACATGATATAAAGTCAGTTTTACACGTTTATCGGTGGTGGCCTTGTCGTGGGCGTCCAAATCTCTGCCAGAGCTGACTGATCCTGATTTGGAAAGGTTAGGCTTCATATAAAGCCCTGCGTCTGGCCTGGCTGTGCTGAGAGTGAACTTTAGCTTAAGAATAGGCTGCTGTGTGCCAAAAGAAACACGTCTGCACTTTCCCTTTCGCTCGAAGTCAGGGAATGTTTTGTGGTTGATCCTTGTGGGTCAGATTTGTTGCTCTGCTCATGAGTCAGTTCTTTTTCAGTTTTCCAGCAAAGTTGTAACACACAGTGTTTGGGAAAGGCAAGAGGGAGTAGCGGGGGACTTTCTGAGGTTTAAAAAAGACGGTAGGTAAATAAATAGTATCACAAAGCTGAGTTTGATTGCATCTAAATTTGTACCTTAAATCATGACTCAAATAACCTAAATCATCTTAAGGCGAGGAGAAGCCAAAACAAACAGAGTGTAGTTCAGATAAAGGAGCATAGATGGCAGCAGTGAGCCACAGAGATGGCCCAGCGTGGGAAGATGAACAGGTAATGTGACATTTTCAGTATGTTAGGAATACAACATCACACATAAAAATTAATTACATTGTTGACCAATTTAACTTCACAGTCAACTAAAGCATAATCTGTGCCATTTCCGGGTACATATTAATGATTGCAAAACACACTTTATATTAAATGACAGGTTTATGTATACATTATTTATATAACCAGGGATCATTTACACTCCTCCTTGAACCACCACCTTAACGTGGTGGAGGGGTTTGAGCACCCGAATGATCCCAGGAGCAAGATGTTGTTGGGGGCTTCAGGCCCCTGTTAGGGTCCTGTGCTGGGTGTAGATTCACTTCCTCATTAAACTCATTTCTACGTGAGTATGATTCTGATTGTAATAAAACACAAAGCGTTTTGAAGCATAAAATATAGAAAACACGATGTGTCCCTTGGACAGTGCTTCCACTGACGTCTTCTTCTACAGGATGTCAAACGCTTACGCTTCCTGCTTGATGGCCCTCTGGTGGCTGTTTGCCAGTAATAATCTATAAATTAAATGTTATAAAAAAAGTTATAATGACCGCAGGGTTCAAAGCGTGGGAAAAAAGTAGTGGCTTAAAGTCCCAAAAGTACTGTAGTTTATATAATGGTTCTTTGCCTAAAAATCATCCTGTGGTGGCTCGTTTGAACCACAGAGCTCTGTGCTGATCATCAGTGACCCTCCACTTTGTTCATTTAAAAAAAAAAAAAAGTTTAAACAGCCCTTGCTTGAATGAATATTGAAATAATATGTACAAAACATGTTATAGATTCATCTGAACTGAAGGAAGTACTTGGGGGACAGTAGTTAGTGTCCTGAGTATTATTCAGAGCATAATTTAAACTGTTTTCAGACAGACCAACTCGATATAGATTTGAAAGAATTTAAGAATGTTTAAGTTTGACTATTTTTACCACCTGCGATGTCATCATTCACTATCTATAAACTATGCGCTCTTTGTCTCAACGCATACCTCTCCTTCTATTTTTACCTGTGTGATGACTGATAAACGGATCCCTCCAGCGCTTTTCTGAGCTGAGGTGAGAAGTGCGTAACTATGCATTACATTCAATATTTGTCATTAATCTTCCTCGCTGTTGTTATATCCTCCACAGAGATGTCTAGTCTAGCTGTAAAAATCCAGCACATGCAAATAATAATGCATAATCTAATGATTTATTTGAAATACGGTTGGTAAAAGTAAACATGATTGTAGCTGATCACATATGGTAATTTCCTTGTGTTGCATCATTGGCGTGGCAAGTATTTTTGCCTCAAGACCTTTTACTCAACACAAAACAGCAGTTGCTAGGTTATTTTGGTTCTCAGAATGACATACAGTTTGCCATAGTGCGTCACCGAGTTAATTTATGCGCATTGTTTAAGTTTGACTTCTTGCTCATAAACATTATGGCCACTCAAATGCAATGTAAAATGGCGTTAATTATGCTGAGCAAAATATTTTTTGTTTATTTCCAAATAAAACTATTGTTAGCCAATTGATCACTGTCCCAGCATCCCCTGTCCTTAGACCCTCCTTCTCTGTGAGGAAAAACTACAATAGAACACTGTGGGGGGAAAAAGTAGAAACCTCGGGAAAAACGGTGAATGAGAGATCCTCCTTCTACAGACGGACAGGCTGCAGATGTTCATTTGCAGATGAAGTTCCGTTCATTTAGAGTCGAGCGCGTTCCTCCAGGAAGTTGAAGAGCATCCATAACACAGGAGCTTGGTAGCTTAACGCTCTACCTCCTACTGTGCTTTTAGAGACTCCAGAATCACCAGAATTGCAGCATTTTGAGAGCGAAGTGGTCTGTTTGGTTGATATGATACTTTATGATGGGGCCATGTCATTTATGGCTTTGGAAGTCAAGAGGAGGATTTTAAATTTGATTCTAAACTCAACTGCTTTTTGAACCAGTTAAAAGCTTCCTGGAGGAACGCTCTCTACTCTAGATCTCTAGATGAACGGAATATTTTATATATAGTTAACAAGAATAAGCTCATTTAATTAACAAGAATAAACAAATTATATAAAATTATTTACCCATATACTGTTATTTTCCCAATCCTTACACCTCTAATACACTTTCAGTAGTTTATACAATGAGGACAACTGAGTTGACACAGAGATTTGCCCACATGAGTACTTTTCTCTTTTCTCCCTTCACTCTAATGTTTACATAGACTTCAAATGGTGTGTACAAAGGATTTCAGTTGCTGGCAATCATAGCGAAGATCTGAACGGCCTAAGACTACATTTTTGGACAGCGACAGTTGTTTTGCACCAATGATTTTATGTTTTATGTTTTGTTGACGTTGAGAATTACTGACCAGCCACAGCCAAATTCTCAGCCGAGGCCTCCAGATGTGACGCAAGCTCATTCTTTACAGTTAACACGGGTTATGGTTTTGTTGCTTTCACCCGTTTCCTAGTTTTGATACTGGTTTGGTTTGTTTGGTTTGAGTTTGTTTGGTCCTGTTCTTGTCTAGCTTTAGCCCCGTTCTAGTCCAGGTTTAGTTCAGTGTGCAGTCCCAGAAACACTAGCCAGGAAAAAAATCAGATTATCGGATAACTCAATTATTAGATCTGATTTGTTTGTTCAAGAGAAATCTGATTAAAAACGCCTGGTGACACGTGTCCACTGAGTAGTAATACAATGACATTTAGTTGATGTTTATCCCTTCACATGTGTTTGGAAGACCCCACTGATGATGAAGTGAATCTACTCTTTTGACATCTTTAACATAGTAGTTCCACCTTTACGACGTGACCGCATTTAAACGGTACATATTTTTACATCACATTCTGTAGTTTTACACTCCTGGATTAAACTCTTATTGCAACTAAGACACTTAGTAATAGATGCTGTAATTATAATTTCAAAACGTCTACATTTTGACACAGTAATTATTTCCGGAGGAGCTGTTTCCGTCTTTATTTTGTCCACGAGGATGAGTAGGTGTGCTCTACAATTCTCACATTTATCTATTATGTAATCTCAGGATTTCATTGCATAAACATAAAGCCGGTGTAATGAGCTGTGATCTCACCTTTTTTGGATCACTTGGTGGTCAGGGGATCGTGGGAAGCAGCAAAACTGAAACAGTCAGTTACAATATGATGGTAATTGTTCTTTATGTAATGTTTTATGATTATTGACATTGTTAAGATTGGACTTTCTTGTTTCTTCTCTGCTTGTTTGCCTGGATCAGACTGACATTCTTCTCAAAGGGTTTGGCCATTCACTGCATCACCGCCTGGTTTATAGTCATGCTTTTGTTGTGTTATTATTAGACAACATTAGATGCAGTAACGCATTTCTGGTATTTATTGAGCAGCAAATGATTGATTTGTCGGACCATAGTGTACGTACATGCAGTTTCTGACATAGCTAGTAATTAGTCCTTAAGGCGCATTCCTAATTTTATCATTCTCGTTGAACGCAATAGTGTTCATGACATTGCACATAGCCTAGTGATATTAATGACAATACATTAAATACATTACATACAATACACATACAATGTTCATTTATATTGAGTAACTATCAGAAATCCATAGAAGAAATGATATAGCCTAGTACCTCGCAATACAATAGGCAAGGCAAGTTTATTTGTAGAGCACAATTCATACCCAAGGCAATTCAAAGTGCTTCACACAACAGGAAAAACATGCATTAAAAGCACAGACATGAGTCATATGACAGACATTGCAAACCAGTTTAAGACATAAAAGACAAGAGTGCAAAGAAAATCCTTTCAGTCATATGCACAGCTACAAAAAACAGTTTTTAGCTTAGATTTGAACATTGCTAGAGTAGAAGCTTGTCTCACATCTTCAGGAAGACTGGGGGAAGGTTCCGGAGGTCCTTAGAGACCAAGATGTACTTTGGTGCTTGGCCATGGAGAGACTTCTACACAAGTAAATTTAGCTGTAAATTCTGTGTACATTGTAAGCCTATTTTAATTTAATTTTTTTCCTATTGTAAATTTTAATTGTATTTATATATGTTTTATTATTGCTCATTGTTGTATGATGCACTGAATCATCAAAGCAAGTTAATATGTTTGTGAATTTTGTTAATTGGCAATGGCAATAAACCTTTTCTGATTCTCATTCTGATTCTGAAGCCGAGCTGCTTTAAAGTCTATTCTCTGAGCCACAGGAGCCAGTGCAGAGACCTGAGAACAGGACTAATGTGATGGTACTTCCTGGTTGTTGTCAGGACCCGAGAGCAGCGTTCTGGATGTACTGCAGAAAAAATAAATGCATTGGAATATCATAATGCCCTTAATATCAGAATACAATTGTCCCATGAATAATAAACATTCAGCCATAATGCAGAAGTCAGCAGGTTAATAAGTGTATAACTCTGTAGTTTATAATGATTTTACTACTAGACTCTGCTACTCTACCCTATTGCCAAGAAGCCGTCATGATGATGCTTTTGCCACTATTAAATTACTCACAGTTGGAAAGATAACCTTAAATTTGACTCAAGTAACAGTACTGTTACTTCAAACTAAATATTACTCAAGAAGAAGTGAAAGTATGGAGTCAGAAAACTACCACAGAACTACAAACATTTTTTTTCTTCAAAAGTGACTTAAGTAAATGTAACTGTTTCCACCTTGAGTTATCTAGACAGCTACATATTAAGTCAACTTTTTCCAGATGACTTTTTAAATTCAACAACTTCACTGTGAGTTGCCGTGCTTGCAATTTTTACATTTAGAAGGAGAGAAACATCTCCCAGGCTGAAATGGGCTTTTACTGCGAGTTAGTTCTGCCAAATGTGTGAATGACAAAAGTAAATTGGGACTATTTGTCAAGCTATCATCGCCTGATCGCTGTAAGACCCCGTTTCCCTTCATCAGCTGTTCTGAGGCCATCTGTCAAGATTCCATTTGGGCTCTGCGTGTACTTGGGAAATATTTATAGTTGAAAAACTGACGCCTTCAGAAGTCATATAAAGGTCATATAAGACTTGCCAAAATAATACCATGAAAATGTAAATGTTGACCGTCACACACAGGGCACGTTCAGAGAGGGAAGGCACAATGCAATTATTTTTATAGCTGTCTATTTGTCACTTTGTGCATGACAACGCTTGAAACACTCCTTGCCTTAGGGCGGCCTCACAATTGCACTTAAGACTGGTATTAATGCTGGTTATTAAGCTTATATTCCGTGCTAGTGTGAGAAAGCGTGTATTGTCTTGATAAATACGTTCTGCTTGATATTTAGTCACCTTTTACCTCCGTGTGTATGTGTCGTCGGCACCATCGATCACGGCGTTGGCATCTGTGGAGCGAGTTAGACCAGCAGACGAGCTCAGGCTGGCGGCCGTGAACTGTCAGGAGTGCCAAGTTTCACATTGTTGACTCAATGTTGTACCCCCTTCACCGTGCTCTGGATCCTCCTGTCCAAGTCTATTTGTTTTCTCTGAATCCAGTCTGCTCTCCTCATGGTTAGCACATAAATCAGTCTACAGAGGTCCGGTTATTAGAGAGGATGAAACGTCCCTGCTATAACAGTGCAGCTAATAAATGTTAAGATTCTGAATTTTCCTGTTATGACAACTTAATTACTTTCTCTTCCCCCTTAACCCAATTTTACACTTGCATCTTTCCTGTCCAGTAAAGCAGACGTCCCCAGCCACGGGGCCTCCTAACTCCGGGGGAAGATTATATTTATATTTTCTATGTTATTTCGTCTGATTTATTGTCTACTGCAATGTCCCTGTGTTTTATTCCAAATGTACACAAGTTACAACCAATGAACCTGATGAACTACAAACATAAGAATATGACCCTTTTCAAACAAAACATAACCTTCCACAAACTTGATCAAGAAGGTTCCTTTCTTGATCTCATTTACATGTTGAGTTGTGTATTACAAGATAACAAACTTAACATGGACAGTACCATATGCAGCATTTTGAACATGCTTGCTTTATAAATGAGACCCCTGGTCCTGATGAGAAAAAAGGTTGTGGATCACTGCAGTGAAGCAGAAGGACAAAAAATATCTATATTGTCCCAATTAAAATGCAGAATGAATTAAAAAAATTAAAACCGTACCAAACCTGTTGCGTTTAAACCCACGGGAAAACACCAACACAGAGTAGGGCCTTTTAAGGTATACAAAATACAAATACTTTTCCAAACTTATTTGCAAGTTGTATGGCAGATTTAACTACACTGAGTTATCCTGTTAAGCCCCTCAAATGTGGTTTGTTTTTTCAAACTAATGTCTTGACATTTAGACTTTTATGATAATGATGCTGTTTTGAAATGAGTGAGGTGATAACTGCCATCTCAACACCATTAGTCTGAAGATTATCTCTCCACTTGGCTTGGTGTGGGCACACTAAAGAAAACACTTGGTTGTTTTCTTTACTTTTCAGCACAGGCAAATTTAGTAAGACACCAAAGAGCGTTAGGAAAAGCCCTGACGCCCATACACGAGTATGAGTGGGTGTTTGGTTTGTGTAGAGCTGTGCACTGTTGGTCTTTGCTGTAGGTTGGAGCAATCATAAAGGACGTGTCGGGGCGGAGTCCTGCCGTACAACTGCACTCCAGGGGCCGCAGACATTCCCAATAGTTCCCATAAATGATCCTTTACAGCAAGTAATAACTTAATGACATGGAAAAAGTCATCCAAACCAGAGCAGTGTTCACCGTTTCCCTTTACACTGACACAATGAACATATTCGACACATGTTCTATTAAAGGGCAATGGGGTCAGTCCTCGGAAATGTTTGAGTCAGTTAATAAGGTTTATTGCCAAGACATAAAAATAGTACTAACTTTTTAGTTTTATGAACAAAATATTTTAATATATTGTAAAGCTGCTTAGAACAATAATAGGATGTTTTATTAATTAATCCACTGACAGGTTGCCCTGGTTGAAGGATGGGTCAAATGCAGAGGACTAATTTCTGTACGGGCACAATCTAATCTAATGTTTACCTGCTGTGCTGTGCTCTTTGTAGACAACTGTATTTATCAGTTCAGGGGTTACCCTGATCCAGTCAGAAGGATCTCAGTCATTGCTGAGGGATCACATTGAGTGAAAAGTCTTTAGCACCTCATTATGGGCCTATTTTTCCTAAAACAACAGACTAAAATGACCCCCAATTCAAACTGAAGCTGTTACTGAGCCTTTTGAAGGCTCTGTGAAGCCTACATGCTGATGTCTTATTTACTTTAATTAAGTATATTTTATATTATCTGTTGTTATTATTATAGTGTCTTACACATATGTGCCCAGCCCCCATGGGCTTACAAGACACCGAACAATTTGACAGAGCGCTCCAGAAATACACACACTTGTTGTCTTCTCTCCCAGGACTTACTAATGCAATGGACTAAACCAAAAACCTGTTCATTATAGAGCCAACTCATAACTTTATAATCAGGTAACCAAAACTGTACATAATAAGATATTATATATATATATATATATATATATATATATATATATATATATATATATATATATATATATATAGCAGAATTTTGCAACAAGGACTTTAAAGTTGGCCAATATTTAGCAGAATTTCCCCATGATTCAGTGACAGTATTTACGTAATAAGATGCTTTGGCTTCACAAACGGTAGAAACATATTTATTGCGCTCATGATAAAACTGCTGCCAATCTGCTGCTGATTTGTTTGCCTTGGCCCAGGCTTCGTCACACTCTCGAGATAATATCTGGACAGAACCAGAGAAGCATGTTTATCAGTAATATCCTCACATTTTTTTAATCAAAAGGTCTAACGCTATGTCGGGCTCTGGAATAATAGTGTTAAAACCAATGTCACTATAGAACAGATCAGACTTGAAATGGCTTATAGGACCTTTTAACAGTTGTACTTTATTTGGATTAAATACATTTTGTGTTCTGCTGAATAGGACAGTGGTCACTAAAGTCAAGAGGAAAGACACCACCACATTGGTATTTCTGAGGTTTGTTGCTTAGGATAATCTCCAGTAATGTTGCTTTAAGTGGGTCTTTAGAGTCAGGGTGGGTGGGAGGGAGCAGTAATAATTTGTGTGAGGTTTAACTCATTACAATAGTTTTAGACATTTTGGACAACCAATTGATATTCATGTTTTTTTTATTTAATCAATGAATGTAGAATTATCATATGATATAATAAATAAATAATATCATAGCCTACAACAAGGGACTTAAATTAGTATAAGCTATCAATAGAAATCCCAAGTTTGGCTTGATTCATTTGATGTATCAGGTCGTTTGCGTAAAGGGAAAATAAAGTGGGTGATAATACATTTCCTTGCTTTACGCCAAAAGGGGTGGGGAACCTGTCATTTTTTTAAATTATGGACCCGCACACATGCGACTGCAGCTTTATAAATGGATTGGATTGTATCATAGAATTGACCAGTAATTCCATATCCTAATAATTTGTACAGTAAAAGATCCCTGTTAACCCCGTTACCCTGTAATTATTCGTGGAAAGCTGTGGCAAATATAAGGAGGAGTAAAGCAGATCTTTGAGGTCTTGACAATTTGTCTTTTAAAGGCTAAATATAAGATTTAAGGACTGAAATTGTAATTGTGAAAAATAAACAAGTTCAGGCAGATTCTGAAGAAATCTGTTTTTGTGGCCTTTTTTATTTGTTGGTTTAACTGTAGAGTACAAACGGATCAAACAAAAGATCCTTTTACTGGAGAACCACAGAGTAACCTTGCATTGTTTGAGTTTTGGACATATTCACAAGCAATGATATGTCCCTTTTTGTTTCTGTTTGCTCTCATCGTTTCATAAGCTTAGTTTGCACAGAATGCTTTCGAGTTGAATGTGTGGGGGCGTAGGTCACCACCAGCACAACTAAACGTTTACAATAACAGTATCCAAGTGATGTCTACTGTAATGAATGTCAGGCACCCGGGCCAATGCGGTGCAACCGATGCAGCACTGATGGTATTATAGTCAAATTAAAGTGTCATGCCCCGGGCTGCAGCCTGTAAACTGAGCACCTCCAGTGAAACGCACCATGTGCAGTGTGCCAGAACCAGGCACGTCACTCACACAGGTGTCTGACAGAAGGGCTGGCCAATACAAATATGATTCCAGTGACGGTCTGCTTTTTAGGTAAAATATTCATATATAATGCAGCTCTATGGGCACACAGACATGCTCCTCCTATTTTAACCAATTGGCGAATAGTGTATCAGTGGGAAGTTTGTTTTCAGTCATGGCTCTGATTTAGGCAGCGCTGGATTTAGATCCCCTGAACTTACCAACAAACTTAAGAATAAAAGTGAACATTGTTCACACCAGTGACAATATAGGACTTATTATTTTTCATCAAAGTGTCTGTGTGGAGAAGAGAGTTGATTCTCATCAGCTAACATTAGCACACATGCTTCTACCACTGTTGTCAATGTTGATTATATTCACTACGGACAATCATTTAAAGTCCGGATTAAAATAAATCTTATTTATGGAGAGTTGTGATCTGAGCTAGCCTTTTGTGCAGCTGTGAGTGTTGTAGATGTGTCTGTTTTGATGCTTAGTTTTTTTGGGTGTGTACCTATATTCCCCGGTATCGATGAGCCCCCTTTTCTATGAACGGGGGAACTACGCAAACTAGCACAGGCTCCTTCTGGTTCAGGTTCCACATCCCCGATAGTTGTGCATAAATGTATGGTTTTACAGCATAAAATATAGCAACATTTAACCCTAACCCAGGTCTCAGGGAACATAGGTACCGGGGAACATGGGGCTCACCCTGTTTCTTTGGTTCACTTTAGTTAGTGCTCTGCTCGTGAAATGCTCAAAAGAAATTGTAAACATTGCCTCATTTCTTTGGTTTCTGTAAAGTGATTATGGCCAGATCCGTGATTACTGGACTCACATTGACATGTAAATGAGTCGTGAGAAGAGACGTTAATGGTCGGCCGATTAATCATTGCAGCCCCATGTTTAAAGGCAATATAAAAGATACAATACAACAAAGTGTACAATAGCGTACAATAGAATATGCTTAAACGGCTTAAACTTGCGAAGGTCTGTTTTGGCTTTTATTTTTAGGCACTTCAGGTCTCAGGGAACATAGGTACCGGGGGACATAGGTATATTGAGGTGGTGCTACTTGTCTCTCTGGATTGTGTCTGACCTTGTGTGTCTTCAGCCCTGTCCGTCCGGAGCGTACGAGAGGACGTCTCAGAGCCAGATGTTTTGTGCTGCTCAGAGTGACATGTCTTCATTTGGAGTGTGAACCCACTCAGGGTTACAGGAGGAGCATTACCACTGCGTCAGTCAACACCTCACTGCCTTCAGGAGACATGCTCACATTTATAGTATTTTATCAAGAGTGTTTCACTGTAATGTGGTTCTCTTCTCATTTATTGACTTTGACTTGTGGGTTAAATAAGAAAATGGGGCCCATCAAAATCAAAGCTACTGTTCTTGCTTATTTTTTTCAAATATATGACTGAATGTTACCTTAGCAGATGTTTTTCTGTAGGCCTTATGGAAGTCTTACTTATACCTAGTGTTTTGGATTATAATTTACAACATTTTGAGGTTGTTGGTGGTAGTATGATAGAGAAGTCATTAACTCAAAAATGCAAATATCATACCATAACCACATGTGTTCAGATTGTACCTGCGCTGACTGAAAGCAGTGAAAACCAACAGTCCTCTGCAGCTTCTCCGCCCGGTACAGAACAGTGTGTGCTTGGCAGAGCACCAGGAGTGTCATTCTGGTATGTTTGCCTACAAGCCCAACTGCACTGGGAGTTTGTCACAGATACAGTGGCAGCTCTCATTCTGCTGCTTGAGAGATGATCGTTGATGGCACATATGTGATGTGCACAGGGCAGGTCTGAATTCCTCTAATCATAGCTTTTTATTTGTATGAGTGGTTTCTGTGGAAAATATCCTTGTCACTTGTAAAGCATGTGACGAGGTTAACTACCTGATGTACGAAAATAGAATTAACTATGACTACATTTGCCCCTTTATTCAATTCAGGGCTGTTCTACAGAATTGACTTGCAGACTTCCAGCCTGGCCCTGTTATTAATTTCTGTGTTGCAATGACAAAACCCCTTTGAAAACAAACCGACACACAGCAGCCCTGTCTGTGCCTGGCCTCCACTTTATCTGGCTCAGACAGGAAGCCTCCACCAGGCCCTGAATATGTGAATATGCAGATGAAGTGTATGGTATCAGTACGGAGGAAGACATTACATATGCAGCCCTTTGAGTTGGTCTTGCGGTGCCTGTGCCTGCATCCGCTCTCACACTGTCCATGGGTAAGACGAGCCGGGTGCAGGGGTTGTGGTGGACCAGGGCGCGGCGGGCGGAGGTCCGTGGACGGGTGCAGGGGCAGGGCTGCAGAGGTGAGGACAGAGGAGTCAGGGAGAGCATAAACAAGCAGGCCACCAGATATGCAGTCTGTGAGGACCAGTTTGTCTTTTCATGGTTGTTACAGTGTCACAAATAGAAGTGCTGATTGATCTGGGCTTGCTCGTAGTAAAGGATTTCTTTAAAATGCCCTGACGACATTTTTGGTCCAAACGTGCCTCTATTAAAGGACCTTTAACCACTCGGAGTGCCTCAACATTTCTGCCTTTTTTCATACTCCCGTGCACAGGGAATTCTTTTGGCATTTTTTGTCAGTAATGTGTTTCTATGCTTCATGTGACTGTGATTTATTTGCAGACCCAATGCAGCACTCATTAGCTCTGTTTTTTAATTATTTTACTTCAAATGTTTAACAATTATAAATGCCTTTAGCAAGGGGGTGTGCTAAAATATCAAAATATTGATACATTTCGATGCTAAATTTGGTGATACAGAATTGATATTGTGGGCAGCTCTATCAATATATTGCCATGATTATTTTTGGGTATAATGCTAGTTTAGAGAAAGACATTATCATCACTATTTTGATGGCTAGTGGGTGCATTTCATATCAAGTTGGCACAGGTATTAGTTTAGTTCTTAAAAAAATAGTTATATATCACGGAATAGCATGTGCAAATAAATACATAAATCGAAACATGAGGGGCTAGTGTTACTTCATGTGACTATATATCGTTTTTTTTCACAGCATAACTTTGGTCAGATCAAATAGTCCTCTTATCTGCTCCGTCTAGGCCTTAAATTTCCTCCCGCTGTTATGTGTGTGCGAATACTGTTGCGCAAACAGCTGGATGGACTGACGTTCCTCTTGTGGTTTTGCCAGGTTGCCATTGGATCGTGGGATAGTTTTGTGTCCGAGAATGTTTGACTCGTCCCTCTGTGGGCTGCTGGTGCTGCTGCTGCTGTTGCTGCTGCTGCTGCTGCTGCTGCTGCTGCTGCTGCTGCTGCTGCTGCTGCTGCTGCTGCTGCAATATCAATACAATATCATTATCAGAATCAGAAAAGGTTTATTGCCATTGCTATTAAAAAACATGAGCTGCAATAAAGTCACCGATTTGGCCCTCAACAGCTCAAATCTTTTTTTCTTTTCTTTTTTATAAGAATACTCCCTACTATTGCAAGGAAAAAGTACACACAATAAATATTGATGCCCCCAAAAATATTGCGTCATCTATAATTATTGAACGATACTGTAGGTCACTATAGTAATGATCGGGACCAACATACAGATATCAGCAGCAGCAGCAAACGATATAGTCTTATTTTTACTTAATGAGAACCTGTTTGAACAGTCCCTTCCTGGTTATATTCCTGTTACATGCATTTGACCCTTTTGACCCTTCTTTTCCCCTTTCCTCTGAGTTGTGAACAGAAGTGGGAGATGAAGGAAAGCTAAATGCCTCATATACACCGTGTACATTGATATTCAAAACAACACGCAGAAAACTTCCCCTTCCCGAAACGTTCTTCCCAATCTTGGCTCCTTCAAAGGCAGAATCCTCCAAAATGATCCGACCCGGCGTTCCGGCTGCTGTCTTCCTGCCTTTGGTGAGCGAGGCGGGTGGAGCTGGGATGGACGTGAACCCGAGCGATTGTATTCTGCTAACCTCTCAGCGTGTGCCTGCCGTCTGTTTGATTTTTACTGTCTTTAAACAAACAGTCTAAATGTATTGCTCACCTGCCTAAGGCATTTTCACAGCCGGAGCAGAATGTATTTTCTCGCTAAAGCTAGCAAGCATTAGCACGCTACCGGTGCAACTCCTGCTTTATAGAGAATAATACGCACTGTAATTGGATGCAGACAGCACATAAAGGTCCAATTTTGACCTGCTTTTACGACATATCTGTTCTGGAGCAAAGCAAATGAGAAGAATGAAATAAACAAAAATCAGGCACAGCCCCTTTAGGTGCAATCAAAGTTAGGATGTGTCCCATAGAGCGGAATAAAAGTGTCATGTTATTGTCATATTATTTTCCTATAAACTGTAGTTTCACGCTTGATATCTGTATGTTGGTCATGATCATTACTATAGTGACCTATCGTTCAATAAATTATAGATGACACAATATTTTTTGGGGCTTCAATATTTATTGTGTGTGCTTTTTCAGTAGGGAGTATTCTTATAAAAAAGAAAAAGATTTGAGCTGTTGAGGGCCAAATCTTTGACTTTATTGCAGCTCATCTTTTTTCATAGCAATGGCAATAGACCTTTTCTGATTCTGATTCTGATAATGATATTGTACTTTTTATTGTTTTATAATTTATTGTGCCTGTTCGGAAGCAATATATCGAAATTCACACATTGTTTTTGTGAAAAGCCTATCTGTATCATCATTAGACTATTGCAATAACACTACAATACAATAAACAACTGAACAATGAAAGCGGCTCCACGTCACGGGTCTAAGCAGAGTTGTAGTTTTAATTATGTACCACTAAGGGGCAGCAAGCTTAATCTTTGGATACAATATACTGCTTTCTAAAGTCATTTCAAAAGTTCACTGACGGGACAAAAATGAAATTCCTATACAGTTCATTTGCTAAATATGTATGTCCTCTATTATGAAACAGATGTAGTGTTAAGTGTGATTGATCCAGCCCTCTTCCTCCAACTTACTGGATACTTTAGGTGGTCAAAACAGACTGGAGAGGACTTGGCTCATGCAAAGGGAAGTGATTAATTAATGATGTTGAACGAGAGCCATTTGGTTCTTAGAATGAGAGTGTAATAGTTTGATAGCCGGCTCACTTAACAGCACAGAACAGAACGTTTAAATGTTCTGCGTGAAAAGATGTTCTTGTTCTTCATTGACACAATACTATTTGTGAAAACCCAGATCCACAAATGGTGTAAAGGTGGTGTCAGATGGCTGTCTACTTTCAATTGCATTTAATCAAATTGTACAACAGCTTGCATCATGTACAAAACATTATAACTGCCCATCTTCTACTACCACCACTCAGTTTTTCTGTTATAGGAAACTAGTAGATGCCCAAAACGCTTCTTAAATCAATTTTATTATTCTTTATTTGAATAGTTTATAGTCTTATCCCTTATCTTTTTTGTGAGAGGACCCATTTGTGAGTCCTGACCCTCACCTTGGGAAGCACTGTCTTTGTCGACCATCATTTGTATTTGTCGACTAATAATTGTATTTATATTATAAGGATTTGTATGGGACAGCAGCAAATACGAGAAGCTATATAGTGACTCTGCTGAAGATAGTTTAATCTGCCTTTTTACACATAAATACACCTTTTCCGTGTACTCTTCTGCAAATAGTTGTTTTTGTATGAACTCCTGTGCAGTTGTATTCTCGCAGTGCAGTTTTGATCTGATCATAGCGATACTGAAACATTTTGGGAGCTGTTGCCACGCCCCCTTTGACACTTTGGTCGACTGTAGCCCTACTTACATGTAAAGCATTTCAAACAAACACAATCAGCGACTCTTCAAGACGTAATGACCACAACTACAACCAGAATTGCCCCATAACCTGTTATTTTCTGCTGTTTGTATGCACACCCACACACATCTATTTACTCCCACAGTCCAGGGGGTCTTTGGTCGGAAGAGGGCGGGCCGAGCTAAGCTTGAGGCAGGAAAGGGATAGTTGTGTAATACATGCAATAATGCTGGATCACGATCTGGACTCCATTTTGGTCAAGTGGCTCGGTGAGAGCTACCAGAGCAGAGTGCGCTGTATTTATGGGTGTTCTTGTGGTTTTGAGCCCAAGAGAAGTAGCACCTGCACGGGCGGTGGTCCCTCGGTTACTCTATTTAGGGCTGCAGTGTATATGTGCATGTGGTCTGTGGTGGTTTGGGACGCACAAGGACAGTATTCATCAATCCAGGGGCGGGGTTGAGGAGTAGGGGTCGAAAGATGGATTTAAATGGGATTAAAGGGGGGAAGGAGGCCATGGGTGGGGAAGAATGTGCCAATTTGTTAAAAGTCACCCTTGCCCCTCTAATCAGATGATGATACAGAGCGCTGATTGTAGCCAAATGGGCCAGTTAAGGTGGGATTGCCGGGATGGGAGTGGTGATGGAGGTGTAAAGAGGTTAAATTTGGTTGCCATGGGTCTCGCGTGCGGGGGTCTGTGCTCTCACCTCTCCTTTGAGCGGCACTTTGAAGTAAGCGGATTAAGAGTGTGAGGAAACACACCGGGACAGGGACTGATGCTATCAATGGGTTTGGGATAATCGCACAGATGTTCACCAGAGTGGCCAAGTCCGCTTCTTTATTCCATATTTGAAAAGTCACTTGTAAAGTTGTAGCCAGGTTTTTTGTACTTTCTCTTGAGAGCTAAGTTCACATCATAATAAGAGGGGTTTTTTAGCCTTTTCCCCCCAGGTCCGTTTCACATTCTAGATCCAATTTGTTAACGTTCAAAACTTGTTTCTGATGTAAAATATGCTATTAAGAAATATGCATCTCATTAGCGCTTGTTCAGCTGCGGAACTTAATGTTTAACTATTTTTGCTTTTTTTTAACAACTTACTTTTGTGGGGCTTTGGTTGTTGTTTTTTTTATTTATTTTTTTTCTTCATTAGTTTGTTGGTATTCCCTGGAGTTTTGAGCTTTTATTTTTTTGTTTGACACTATTTCCTGTAAATTGCAGATTGTTTTGAATCCTTTATATACAGGTATCATTTTGTTACTTTTATTAATTACACCATTCTGATATTTTTCTGTCACCACATGCTTGACTTTACACGGAAATGCCTCTTCTGAAACAACTCAATACTTTGAGCTTAAGCTAGAGTGCCATGGCTCGTCATAAATTCTACGTTAAATACTTAATCATCTGTGCAAGGATTTATCCATAACTCTCACACTATATGCCAATTTGTGTAATAATTTGATCTAATCTGATTCATTCACTTCATGCATACATCTTTCTGGTTGATGTAGCGTTATCAAAATTCCCCCGAATGATTCCAACCACCCATTTCCTCCCCTAAAAATTTGCAGTAGTTTGTCCCATGATCAGTGCCTGCTTCCATGGCGAGTGCAGTGATAATACTCGCTCACACACCTCGAGGCAGACAGGGACTTTCCAGAGTCTGCAGGATTTGACAGCCAGTACACAGGCCTTATGTGCCTGTTCTATCACGCACGCACGCACGCACACACACACACACACACACACACACACACACACACACACACACACACACACACACACACACACACACACACACACACACACACACACACACACACACACACACCCATCCTCCCACCTGATCCACTTGAGCTGTTTGACTTCTATTTGTGCATTGCCATAGCTGCAGAGGCCTCTGTGCTAACCAAGCGCATTGAAATGAGTGCGTAAAGGCATTGATGCACGAAACGCATTGTACTTGTATTCATTTATTTTTGTATTTGGACACATGTTGTCCAAATACAAAAATAAATGTGGGCTGGGTTTTGCACAGGAACATTAGTACTAGCTGCAAAGTAATGATACATTATGTTTGCAAAAGCTTTACATAATTCCATAAAGATTGTACCTGTCAAAAGAAGATCAAAGGTGAATAAACATTTTTCATAAATGACTCTACTCCTGGCTCGGATTGAAACATACAAAATGCCAAGATAATATTTATACACTGCTTTTCAAGTGCCACAATTATGATAATAAGGCAGCTGTCATGTCACAGAAAAGTCTTGTGAACAAGCTGAATAACCTTCTCTTGCAGATTTTCAATGGGATCCTTTGTCTTATAGAATAGAAACATGTACCTTATGTTAATTGGAAAAAAGTCATTCTTTACCTCCTCTATATTAAGGTCTTATTGGTATTGGAATTGATGGAGTGAAACGGGTGTGTGTGGTTTAATGTGAGAATTACTGAGAAGCCACTGATGACTTTTTTGGCTTATTCACATGTTGTCACTTGGTAATGCTGAAACATTGTAAGCACACCTTTGTTTGGGAGTAACACAAGACGCTCTTTATCAGTGATGCAATGTCAACTGTGCATGAACATTTTGTCCCACTCTCACCCATTTTTAACTGTGCAGAAATATAAATGTTGTTTTTCTAAAGAGGCATGTGCTTTGATTCAAAGTGACACAATTCCAACAGGATCTGACAGGAGGAGAACCCACTGGTGAGGATGGAGATAGTGGTGTGTTTTAGAGTGTGGCTGGTACGTGTGGGCTTTATTACAGCAGTATCATAGCCACACCACTGAAGAAAACACTATTAGTGATTATGAGGCGCTCTCTTCATTTGGGTTTTGTTCATTGTGAAATCCAACATTATGATACATGCGTTTTCTGGCAGTAACATATACGTGTAGAGTATAAATCTGATGTCTTATTCAGTTTTTTTCCTCTTTCCTCCCACTACTGACTGTCATGATTAGTTTGTTGCGGTTCGAAGGAATTGTTGTCAATAATAAAAGGTTTTGTTCAGACAGAACCATGGTGTAACTCTCAACCTCAGACATTCTTACATCCCTCTCCAGCAGTCTAATTACCAACAACGAGGGTTGTTTTTATTTTAGCCACTGAAGGCATCAAAGGTGTACTCGGTACTAAATACAGTTCGAATTTACAGATGTGGCAATGTGCACAATGTGAGTCAGTCTTCAAAATACTCAACATTATGTGAGTTATTATTGTAGCGCAGTAGTTGCTCTAAGTGCTGTTTCCTTTAGCAGTGCGCACAGTCCTGCAGGTATGCACCAAGGTCATGCCTGAATAAGAGCATCTTATATTTATACATCTGTCACTGCTCACACTGTGACTTCCCTTCACACACATGTTGAGTTGCATTCCCCAGTTTCAAGCATGCATTTCAATGGGCTTGAGAGCAGGAAAGAAGTGAAACCACTGCACGTCTTCTCTACATTTAGAGCTTTTAAACGGCTCGTTTCTTTCACATTGGAATATTTGCTCGCCGACAGACCCCCAAAGCTCAGAGTCTGGCTGGATTCCCAGAACAGAACAATATCTGCCAGGTCGGTCGAGGGGCCCCGCCACCCCAGACTGGAGTACGCAAACGTTTGGCCTTTAAACCGTCAGCGCCCAGGCCTTTCCTTACATAATGACAGAGAATGGAGGCATTAATGCAATTTGTTTGATTTAAGTTGTCAAGGTGTTCTGGACCCTGCCCCTCTCAGCTGGTTTTGATACCCCAAGAGTGAGTCTCAGGCCTCAGAAGAAAAACAAGAGCAATGCCTCACACAGACAACTGTAGAGGGCTCCATAAAGAGGGAGGTAGCAGTGTATAATAAGGTTTATAAGGTCCAGAGAGAGCAGTGTCAGGGCTCAGTGTTACTGTAGGAGGAGGAGCCCCCCGCACACTCCACAGCTCTGTATGAGCACTTTATCGTCTGCTTCAGTTTTAGGCCCTTAGGAACTAACAGGCTCTGACACTGGCTCCAGCCAGCCTGACCTGAAACGCCCACACTGGTTGGCTCTGATCTGACAGTACGGGTTTCATTTTTAATGACCAAATCCAATGGCCAGGATGGTCACATTTGGGATTACACATATTGTTGATATTTTCAAAAGTGTAAATACATTTTTGATCCTCTATTATAACTGCGTAATTGTCACCTCACTGTGTAAAGGGTAGAATGCAGAGTAAAAAAGACACGTCACAGGCTGTTAGAGCGAGCCTGGCAGTGTAATTGGCCCTGATCAAACCTGTTAAGTGCTGGTGTGTGGATGAGTGTGCGCTGCTCTGGGATAGAGGCCCAGTGTTCTCAGCTCTGCTTTAAATAAGGGGGCATTATCTGTCAGGGAGCCTGCGCTGCTGTGGAAGCACGACCAGAGCGGCCAGAGCGTTTCCTCTGCTCCGACCTGGCTCGGGCTGCTCTCTCCAGGTGTGGTGGCCACTAAACAGCACGCCTTTTAACCGTCACGCTTGATTACGAGCCCCAGGCCAAGCTGGGCTACACACGGCACACACCATACACTTTTCATTTCAACCTAATCCATTCCAAGTGTTCCTTAAGTTCCTCCCTCTTTCTCTAAAGGAAACAGGCATTCTGGGAGTTGGAGTGATTTGTTTAAGCTTTTACAATTCACATCTTACCCATTTTTTTTCTATCACATTCTCCTCCCCCCATACTCTGTACAGTATTTAAATAAATAAATATAATAATAATAATAAAAGTATATATTTAATTTCTATATATATTTAATTTTCATATATAGTCCCCAGCTTTATTTATATTGTCATTGTAATGTGTTATATTGTCATAGTAATTTGTTCTCACAATTGGTTTGTTGACTGCTACATAATGTGTCAAAATTACTTACAAATAATCATGTACATACATATATTAAACACAGTGTTTCTTCTTTCTTAGGTCTCCTTTGAGTTGGCTGAGTACACGGCTAATGTGGATGGTGTTGGCACACTCCGGCTCCTTGATGCAATTCAGACATGTGGGCTGACCACCAGTGTGCGCTTCTACCAGGCCTCCACCAGTGAACTGTACGGCAAGGTGCAGGAGATCCCCCAGAAGGAAACCACACCCTTCTACCCCCGCTCACCTTATGGTAACATCACTGTAACTAAAAGTTCTCTGTATGTGTCTGTAACCTACGTGAAAAATGACTCAACTCTTTGTTCATCATGCTCTAAAACGCTTTACTGTTAAATTCAATTCAATTATATTGAATTTATTTTTGTAACGCCCAAAATCACAACAGCAGTTGTCTCGGAGGGTGTTAAGTAACAAAACAAAGCCAAAATATACTGTGCACTTTTAAAAGCATGTGCTGGAGAAGTGGCTCTGATAGATATATTATATTAAGATATATTAATATATTACAGACTTGTTTAAAATATATAAAGCTTTAGATTGGAATCCAGCCATATTCCTGGCTGAATGTCTTCACAAGGCACTAACAGTCAACAGTTTGTTTATCAATCAATCAATGAAATGTATTTGTAGAACACATTCATACAAAATACAATTCAAAGTGCTTTCCGCACATAAAAAAATACATGAGGATCACAATACAAATGCATAAAATTGCAAAAAACAAACCCAAAAAATAATCTGCTTATTCTCATTCACTATTCATTAAAGACTTACGACTTTTCACATAAAACATGAACAAATCAACTAAAACCGTACACTCAGCAGGTGTCAATACTGAAAAACATTTGTATAATTTTTTGTGTATAATTTTCTTTTAAATATAATCCATATAAAGCACTTTTCAAGACACTCAAAGTGCTTTACATTGCACTCCACTCTACTGTGATAGTAAACTACTACTGTAGCCACAGCTGCCCGGGGTAGACTGGCCTAAGTGAGGCAGCCGATGTGCGCTCTCAAGGACACAGCAACTAGAGCCACTGCTGCACCCCTAAAGGCACCTGGTTTTCCCCGCAATCTCCCAGGAACTAATTAGGCCTGAAAGTATCAGAATCCGCACCACCACACAGTCTGCCTCGTACAATCCTCCATCATATCATATGGTGACCACTCAAACTACTTGAGCTCCTCCACATTATTCTTCACCCTTTTGTTTGTGTCTGTGTGTAAGTGAATAGCAGGGCCGGTCTTTAGCACTAAATGCCAAACTGAGCTCTCCGCGCACCCCAAGGCCAAACGTCTGACTGACTGCTGCGTTTAACAAAGACACCTTTATACCCAGCGTTGGCTTTCAGCGCGCGGAGGCCGTACACGTGCGCCGCCGCTCGGGTTTCATGTTCTCTGTTGTCTGAATGCTCGCCTCCCTGACACTTTCCCCATCTGTCAACACTCAATCTGGTGCAGCATGGGAGGCGCATACCATCATAAGGGAGGGCAGATTGTCTATTAATTAGTCTTAGGAAAAAAAGGGGAGTTACGTTGCGACCTTCCCTCACCTCCAGTGTACGTGCTGACCTGTGGTTTAATCAACGAGTACCTCCCCGCGCCGGCTCTGGTTTTTCCCCTCAGCGCGCGGCGGAGTGGGAGGGAGCAACATGGCGACAGGAAAGAGCTGGAATTCTTTTATTTTTTTTTATTTTTTTGGTGCGAGCCTGGTTTTGGTCAGTCAACAGGAGTCTGTGGTTGACCTTTCTGATTATGAAATATGAAGTGATAGATCATTATTATGTTTTTGTTGATTGATTATTATCATGTAGTGGCTTTTCTTTTCAGCCTTTATGCGTTGGAATCTCTGAATGTTGTTGTAAAGACAATTGTTTATCTATTTTTAGAAATATTTTCAGATTATTTAAGACAATATCGTGTTGCATTCACTGCTTTATTGTTTATCTATCTATCTATTTATTTTATTTTATTTTATTGTCTGTTTACATAAGACATTTGTCAACTACCACAACATTTTATCGATGTAGAGAATTCAAATGACAATAAAATGCTTAAATAAATACAGGTTTAAGTTGTACCATCAGCATTGGCGTTAGATGACATAAATCTTGATGTGAAAGGTTACACGGTTGTGCGTAGGGAAAAAACAAATTTCCACATCAACACAGTTTATAATAACCACACACAGCCATAATAAAGCACGAACAAAGACTTCAATAATGGACAAAATGAATGACAACAAACTCCTAAGTAAGCCTTTGTAAGCTTGAATCATTCTAAACTATTTGTTAAGTCTTTGTTCATGCTTCATTAAGGCCATTTAAGTTGTAGTTAACGTAATGTGGTACTGAAAGTAGTTTGTTCCTCCTTTTCTGTGTTCAGGTGCTGCTAAACTCTATGCGTACTGGATCGTGGTGAACTTTCGAGAAGCCTACAACATGTTTGCTGTCAACGGGATCCTCTTCAACCATGAGAGCCCACGCAGAGGTCAGTGCTTACACTAACTACACAATCCCAGCTGTTTAGTGAGACTTTACTGCATTTTATCATTTTGAGTACACGTCATTTTGGGATCGCTGGAAAGAGACAGTTTAACGCGGAGTCAGTTTCGAAAATGACGTTGAACAGATAAAGCGTTGTGCTACGTATAAAGCCATATTCATCTGGGGTTGCAGTCTGGCTTTCCGTGACTTTTCAGCGTGCCCTCTCTCACTCTCTCTCTCCGACACATTGTGAGTGGGTTGTGGTCACATTTTTAATAAGTGCTCCGAGCCCTGAGGGTCGCAGCCGCTGGTTTAACCCGATTTACACACCGCCGCGACCCCAAATGAACACCAGATGACTGTGGCCTCAGCGCGGCACCCGGGTCAGCCCAGCTCAGGTGTTTATGATTTATCCCCTAATGAAGACCTCGGCCACGACCTCAGCGAAGGTCAGGGGTCAGCAAGTAAAGTCTAATGGGTTGCCAGAGAGATGCGTGTGGGAATTGTGCCAGTCTATACCCAGAGTCTTGGCTTGCAGTGTTGTCACGTCGCTAAAATGTCAAACTTGATTTCAGGACAAATTGAAGGGCTTCATACTTGCAATTTATTTACCATACTAATGATAAATGTATTTAATTGTTTTTAATACAAAGGGATGACATTTTCAACACAAAATAATGGTAGTTTTTTACTAGTTTTGATTAGGGCTGCAGCGAGATGGCAAGATCCACTAATTGTGACTAGTCCTCTATAACAAATAATTATGGTTGTGTTTTGATTTTCCTAATTGTAAGCTGGACGCACTCTAAAACACAAAGACAACAAAGACAGTGGCGTTATTCAATGAAAATGTCAAAAAATAATAAACATGATCTGATTTTCGGTAAAGTATGTAAGTGTAGTTTTTAGTCACCATATTTCAACATTGTTTGGTTATATTTCTATACAATAAAAATAATTGTTTGGCCTTTGTCTAGTTGACGGACTACAAAAGTAATCTGGAAATGTCCAAAGTTGTCTTATTTATACATCTTTGCCTGTATCAATACTACTAATATTTAAATTATTAATATCGAGGTATGAAAAAATAATAATAATGATGATTTAATATCTTATCTTATCTTAAATCATCATTATTATTATTTTTTCAAACCTATACTCTTAGTGTCGACGCTGATTCTATTTTTATTTTCATTTGTAGAAAAAGAGTCAGTTGTTGTCATCTGGACACTTTCTTGCGCTGGAACAGTCCTGGACGAATGAGGCATTACACCGAATTATAGGAATAGAAACAATTAAATGGAGGCATTCCCCCTAAAGTAGACGTTCCCTGTTTCATACAGAACAACCTTATATATAAACCCATATTATGGGCAATGTGTTATAGCCATCTGAGGCGAGGCGAAAACACTGGGTCTTTGGTCAGCTCTTTCTAATCTTCTCTCTCTATTTCTATCTCTCCATCCAGGCCACACACACACAGCCTTTTTCCCGCTGTATTTCGCTCCTTCCCTCCATTCCATCCTTTGCTCACCATTTTTCCGCAGTCAGCATTTCTGCAGCAGGCCGTGGAGTTTAGTTTTGCCACCACCATTCTCAGGATTATACGTATTTGCCCATAATGTACAAATTTGTGTCATGTAGCCAGATGTCCCATGGCTGTCTTGCACAACCCAGAGGCCAAGTTGCCCCTTTACAGGCCTCTTGGGTCCTACTACTGCCTAGAGTGCTCGGCAAAAAATACAGGCCACAATTTACTTAGAGCCTCACACTTAATTGCTTCAAATGTATGTTAATAGTAGAGCTGGAACTAATTATTTCAGTAGTTGAGTAAGTAAGTAGTTATAAAAAGGTATTTGGCGTGAGTCTGTATGGTCCAGATAACGATCCAGATTGTGAAACGACAACTATGATTATTTTTTATAGTCGACCAGTCACGATTAGGAGATTAATTGTTGCTGCCCTAGTTAATAGACGACTAAAGTTATCTCCTCAGAATCAGAAAGGGTTTATTGCCATTGCCAATGAACAGAATTCACAAACACAGGAACTTGTCTTGGTTCTGAGAGATGTCTGTAATTAACCTGGAATAAGGCTGTGCAATTAATGTAATTCTAATCCAATTGAGATTGAGTTTCTAATTGTTACAGCCTACAGCCATTCTTGTGGTGTAAACTGAATTATTTTTCTGTTAAATGGCACTAATTCAAAGTCTCTGTTGTGTTTATTTTGATTAATTGTTTGATTAAGAAATCCTTTTTTTTTTTTTTATTGGAAGAAAAAAAAAATCAAACATTATGATTAATCAATATAAGGAAAATACAATTGCACAGCCCCAACCCCGCCTATGAGCACGACAAAAAGTGCCTGATATATGGAGTAGATAAATAAACTCACACACTTTTCTACCAATTTAGTTGAGAGAGCTGCATTAATTAATGTTTCAGTCTTGCTATGCTACTACTTATATAGACGCTACTACTTATATAGACGTTTGTGATGTCAGTTTTTCAGTTTCAGTGAAAGTTGACATCACCACTCCTCCAGGTCAGTTCCCACACACAAAATAACCTGTGATGTCATGGTCCTGGTCTGCCAGTGGCTGTGTGAGCGTGCCTTGTGTAGGCACAGATCGCTGTTTGCCATTTATGAGAGAGTTTTTCCTCTGAACAACAACTTGACTCAGTTGGCTGTATAACCTACAAAAGCAACCTGCTATTGGTGTTGCTGCAGTGGTGTGGTGTCACAGGATTGACTGGTGGCTTATGGGAGATGTTGGACTGAAGAGCACTGAGCTTCTCACACTTTGCTCTAGACTGGGTGTCCGTGTGGGATTTACCTTTAAGCCCTCATTCATATCACCATGACTAGCCCGTAATACTTTCTGGAATTTAGCCATGGATTTCAATCTCTGTTTGTGTCTCCACCTGATGTTTCACACCAATAAACAGTCAAATTCTACTGTTCTTGTGAAAAAGAAAAAATAACTCCATGGAAATCCAGCATGAAGCAAAGCAAACACAACCTCACATCTGCAGTCTGATTCACACTGTTGCTAGCTTCTTCAGGTTAGCCTAGCCGTTAGCCATAACAAACAGCCCTCACGCAGACTAAAGGGGATTATCGTCAGAAGTGGCTCCGCTAAATGAACTCCATATTGGTATGACACATGAGACAGCGCAGATCTCCTCCAGCAGCAAAAGCTGTCCAAATAACCAGCACGATGCTTATTAGTTCAGAGTTTCAAATACTATATACAGCGAACAAAAATCTAATTTTCACAATAGGAGGCAGAGCTCATTTTTAATGTATAGCTAACAGCAGTGTGGTGCCCCAGGCTGTAATAGGTTTTGTGTGAATATGGCCTGCTACTACTGACTAACTCCGGGTTTAGGCTAATCCTCTGGTTTATTTGGGGAAGTCCCATCCATCCCTCCACTCAGAGAGTTCTGTGGTTCATGCTTGGCAGTATAGAATAATATACTGTTATGTTAGTAGAAAAGACCAGTTAGCATTGGGGAAGTTAGAATAGCACTGCCAAAGTCAATGCTGGCTCTTTAAATACACACCCGAGCCGCAGTGCCTCTACATGCCTCGGACTCGCCTTACTGCTTTGGTTGAGTTTGGGCCCAAAAGGTCAGATTGCATGATAGATTTGTAAGAGGATATGTTTTCCATTTATTGGCGAGATTATTTTCAAAGGCAATCTTCAGATGGGGCGTCTTGGTCACGGGGCGTCAAGGGGCTTTGCTGCTATCTCATAAGCGGGCCCAGCGCGGAGAGGGTATTTTTTGTCTTCGCTTTCATCAGGTGTTCAGGAGAAAGAGCTGAGTGAGCGCCGCCTAAACATGCGCTGATGTTCCGCAGGTTTAAAGTGAAAGAGTTAACACCTCGAGCAGACCTGATGACAGAGCATCCTCATACCTCGACTTAAGTCTTGTAGAAAAAGAGACGCTTGCAAAGACCTTGACCTACCTTGACTTCAGACGTGTAAGGTGGATAGGGCGCTCTCTCCCTTCACTCAAAACTGTTTGTGTTTGGCCTGTTTCCCCATAGCAACCAAGTAGGCTGTTGATTGATTTTTGAATTCGAGTCCTTTTACAAAGTTGCGTCTCATTCTTTTGGCTTCCACTCAAGGTAGGGACTCGGCTGCTGTCGAAATTACGCAACAATTACATCTTTGTCTTTTGACTGAAAGCTTTAAATACTGTCTAAGCTCTGAAGAGGCAAAATTAATGTGTATCAACTTCCATTCTTTCCACACACCTTCGCTCACTCCCCATTATATCCGTTTCTTCACACCTAACAAAAAAAAGAACAACGAAACCCCCGCATCGCATTTCATCTCCTGCATCATCATCATCGCGCCTTATCTTCTGTAGAGTAAGACCGCTGCGTGGGCAGAGCTGAACCCGTTGACCTCCCTTGGACACGACGCAAAACTCTCCAGCAGGAAATCAGTCGAGAAGACAATTGCGCAAGAGCAAATGACGGCCGACGATGACAGTTCTTTGGCCAACGCTATTCTTCCCGCGCCGTCGCTCGCTTTCCCCCATGAGTCAGGCTTTTCCGCGCTGTAGCTATGCAAAGGACGAGTATTAACAGTGCGGAGGCCTATTTTGTCCCGAACAGCGTTAATTTATACGGTGAGCGTGAAGAGATGGAAATTAATGGCTGGCTTCTTCTTTCTTTTCTTTTTTCACTCGAAATTTACCACAAAGCTCTTTTCTCCCGTAGGCCATTGCTCAAAGACAGAGTGGGATTATGGGATTTGCAGTTCTGGTTGAATTCCAAAACAGGTGTGTAACCCTGTGTTGATGTAACCCACAGGTTTCTATGACAACAGAAAATTAACGTACAAGCTTTTTTTTTCCCCCGCTTTTTTTCTTTTCTTTTTTCTTTCTCTCTCTTCGAACTTGACGAGACAAGCTCACAACGGGAATGACTCAAGTACAAAATATCTCAAGTATACTCGGAATGAGTCTTTGTGTAAAGCTTTTTAAGACGGTCGGGCAATTGACAATCTCTATTTTTGGAAAGTACGACACTAGAACAGTCTGGCTCTCCGAGTAGAACCTATTGAATCATGCACATCATCTACGGAGCAGATTTATGGGTCTACGTTGTTACGGCAGTTTCCTGTAAACAATGATCAAGTAAAGAGTAACCAGGCAATAACTTGAAGCAGAAACAGAGTCTCTCGGTCTCTCTCAAAAGGTGGAAGTTTATTCACGTGCACAGTGGATAAACACCCTCACTCTCCCTAAGACAAGTTCGTTCTGTCCCTACCTAACTTTACAATTTACAAAGTACACCTTTTATAGGTGGTAACAAACATAACATAATCACAACCCAAATCAGCTCAAAAAGAGATAGACCAGACTATCACGTCTGTGACGGTTCCAGCCAACTCTTCAGAGGTTTAATCAAAGACCATTTCCACACCGAATCCGGTCCTGACGCATTAATTGATGATTAAGAGGCGCCGGACAGTAGATATTCAGTATAATCAGGACCTCATATTCTTATCCCATCTGCACACAGGAGAACAACAAAGATATTAATTCCGTGACATGTCATGGCCTAAAACAACATTAGAATGACATGACATGACCCATTTTCTGCCATTACAACGTTCAGATGAAAAAGTATATAAAGTCATGCCAGGAAGGAAGTCGATGTAGATGTTTCACTTCTCAAGGAGCAGCACTGAAGATCGACTTGATAAATTGCAGCATAATTCAAAAGTCAAGTGTACCCAGATTTTCCAGAACTATTTATTCTCCGCGCCGAGTCACGACCCCACAACACTTCTGCAGATTGTGCACTGAATCCATTGTGGTAAAGGGATACAACGTTAAACTCTGCTCCAGTAACTCAAATGTCACTTTGTGTTGTTGCTGTATTCAAAAAGAAACTCCTCATGTTCATTAATGTTTTGTACCTATGATATAAAATACCATATTTTCCGGACTATAAGTTGCACCTTTTTTCATAGTTTTGGCTGGGGTGCGACTTATACTCATATTTATTCTTATATACTTATACTTAAACTCCGTAGCGACTTGTGATATTATTTGTTATCTTCACACTTCCAACCGCATTTCATACTCCAGTGCAACTTATATATGTTGTTTTCTTCTGTATTATGCATTTTTTGGCTGGTGCGACTTACAGTCCGGTGTGACTTATAATCCGGAAAATACGGTAATAGTTTATATGAAGAAAGAGAATAAATTCAAAGCTCAGAATAACTATTTTTAAAAACGTTTTGATTTTTTTTTACTTGTATAAAGTAAACATTATATCATGCAATCAAACATTGCATGATATAACAACATAGAAGTTATTGTTGTTAGAATAATGTATTGTAAAATTGAACAACTTGTTTGCTGTTTGTAGTATTGTTGAATATATATACATCTCTCCAAACTAGTTCTTTATGGCCATGGTAAATAGTTGGCAGACCCAAGCGCATTGTGAGGGTCTGTTGGGAACGTCTAGTGGAGCCCTCTGTCAGTAGGGTATTCAACTCGCACCTCCGGGAGAGCTTCTCCCATGTCCCGGGGGAGGTTGGGGACATTGAGTCCGAGTGGACCATGTTCTCCGCCTCCATTGTTGATGCGGCTGCTCGGAGTTGTGGTCGCAAGGTCTCCGGTGCCTGTCGTGGCGGCAACCCCCGAACCCGGTGGTGGACACCGGAAGTAAGGGATGCCGTCAGACTGAAGAAGGAGGCCTATCAGGCCACTCTGGCTTGTAGGTCTCCGGAGGTCATCGACGGGTATCGGCAGGCCAAGCGAGCCGCGGCTCGTGCTGTCGCAGAGGCAAAAACCCGGGCCTGGGAGGAGTT
Organism: Eucyclogobius newberryi; assembly: GCF_026437365.1. Classification (NCBI taxonomy): domain Eukaryota; kingdom Metazoa; phylum Chordata; class Actinopteri; order Gobiiformes; family Gobiidae; genus Eucyclogobius; species Eucyclogobius newberryi. The sequence goes on along the minus strand of NW_027316532.1, from coordinate 26,088,917 downwards.
CGGGGAGGCCATGGAGGAGGACTATCGGTCGGCACCAAAGAAATTCTGGCAAACCGTCCGGCGCCTCAGGAGGGGGAAGCAGTGTCTCACCAACACCGTTTACGGTGCGGGTGGAGGCCTGCTGACCTCAACTGGGGATGTCGTCGGACGGTGGAAGGAATACTTTGAGGATCTCCTTAATCCCTCAGTCACGTCTTCCGAAGAGGAAGTAGAGACCGGGGACTCGGAGGCTGGCTCATCCATCACCCAAGCTGAAGTCACTGAGGTTGTTCGCAAACTCCTCGGTGGCAGGGCTCCGGGGGTGGATGAGATCCGCCCTGAGTACCTAAAGTATCTGGATGTTGTAGGACTGTCTTGGTTGACACGTCTCTGCAACATCGCGTGGCGTTCGGGGACCGTGCCTCTGGACTGGCAGACCGGGGTGGTGGTCCCTCTGTTCAAGAAGGGGGACCGGAGGGTGTGTTCCAACTACAGAGGGATCACACTCCTCAGCCTCCCGGGTAAGGTCTATTCCAAGGTACTGGAGAGGAGAATCCGACCGATAGTTGAACCTCGGATTCAGGAGGAGCAGAGTGGTTTTCGTCCCGGTCGTGGAACACTGGACCAGCTCTATACCCTCCATCGGGTGCTCGAGGGCTCATGGGAGTATGCCCAACCAGTCCACATGTGCTTTGTGGATCTGGAGAAGGCTTTCGACCGTGTCCCTCGGGGTGTCCTTTGGGGGGTGCTCCGGGAGTACGGGGCCCGGGGCCCTTTGCTCAGGGCTGTCCGGTCCCTGTATGAACGCAGCAGGAGCTGGAGCTGTGCTCGCATTGCCGGCAGTAAGTCAGACCTGTTCCCAGTGCATGTTGGACTCCGCCAGGGCTGCCCTTTGTCACCGGTTCTGTTCATAATTTTTATGGACAGAATTTCTAGGCGCAGTCAGGGGTCGGAGGGTGTCCGGTTTGGGGACTACAGGATCTCATCTCTGCTGTTTGCAGACGATGTTGTCCTGATGGCTCCATCAAACCCGGACCTGCAACATGCACTGGGACGGTTTGCAGCCGAGTGTGAAGCGGCTGGGATGAGAATCAGCACCTCCAAATCCGAGGCCATGGTTCTCGACCGGAAAAAGGTGGCTTGCCCTCTCCAGGTGGGTGGGGTGTCCTTGCCCCAAGTGGAGGAGTTCAAGTATCTCGGGGTCTTGTTCACGAGTGAGGGAAGGATGGAGCGTGAGATCGACAGGCGGATCGGTGCAGCGGCTGCAGTGATGCAGTCGCTGCATCGGACCGTTGTGGTAAAGAGGGAGCTGAGCCGAAAGGCAACGCTCTCTATTTACCGGTCGGTCTACGTTCCTACCCTCACCTATGGTCATGAGCTTTGGGTAGTGACCGAAAGAACAAGATCGCGGATACAAGCGGTCGAAATGAGTTTCCTCCGCCGTGTGGCTGGGTGCTCCCTTAGAGATAAGGTGAGGAGCTCGGCCACACGGGGGGAGCTCGGAGTAGAGCCGCTGCTCCTCCACGTCGAGAGGAGCCAGCTGAGGTGGCTCGGGCATCTGTTTCGGATGCCTCCTGGGCGCCTCCCTCGGGAGGTGTTTCAGGCAAGTCCCACCGGGAAGAGGCCCCGGGGAAGACCCAGGACACGCTGGAGAGACTATGTCTCTCGGCTGGCCTTGGAATGCCTCGGGATCCCCCCGGAGGAGTTAGAGGAAGTGTCTGGGGAGAAGGAAGTCTTGGAGTCCCTGCTCAGACTGCTGCCCCCGCGACCCGGCCCCGGATAAAGCGGCAGAAGATGGATGGATGGATGGGTAAATAGTTTTAAACAGATTCCCCTTTTTTATGCCCCTATATTGTCCTCACTGAAAATCCCCTCCAAGTCCCCCTGAGTCGAACCTCCAGCTGAAAGACCCCATCTCCGTCTTGGATCCTCTGCATGGGTTCTTTGCTCGTCATTCTTCTGCCATAACCCACCTGTGCCAGTAATGCATGTGCGTTGTACTTTTTCTGTTGCTCCTCTGTCCAAAAGTGAAATACACCGATGGAAAGAAGGAAAGAAACAGTTAAGTGAGACTGAGATTGAGTGTCAGTTTCTGGCACAGGTTTTGCTGTCTGCTCAGTTGTCACGGCCCGTGGTTTTATTAGACTTTCCGCCGGGCTGCGGGCAAGGTTAAACAGCCACCATTGCCCCGTTTGGGCTCGAAACATGTCTTCATCCCCCACCCGTTTGACTCCCCTCTCACTACCTCGCCCCCTCCTTGCTCTTTCTGGCTGGCTTGCGGTGCCTCTGCCAGTAAAGGAAGCACATTAACACCCGGGCCAATAACAGAGTGGGCTTTGTCCTGGGCAAGGCAGCTCAGTCCATTAGGCCCGTGCTGGAGTACGCACTGCACCAATTAGAGGAGGCAGGGAACGGTGCCACTCTAAACAGAGGTGCGAGCTTTACTAGACCACTACAGGTGTGTAGGGGGAAATAATGGACTGTAGGCCTGATTGGGTGCACTGTGTTTGTACACTGTATTTCAATGCCACCTTTTTAAGAGCCAGCTCAGCTCTTCAAAGTTATGACAACCCATGTTTAACCTGAAAACCTGAGTATAAATCCATACACACCTTTTTGTTGTAGTTACAAACTGTTGGGCCTGTTACAATTTGTCCCATATTTTTGTGTCTCATATTTTGTTGCAATAGCTTTCCCTAATTCTGTATTCTTTGTAAAAAAAAAATGGTGTCCTCATAGTTTCTGGGATGGGGTGAGCCAGACATAAACGACTTTTGATAAAAATATAAATGAGTACCGCGGTAGACGTATTTAGACATAGAAATCTTATATATATGGGAAAAACATGGCTTTAAAGAGTGCACAGAACTAGGGCCGTCATAAACAACACGGCAACACGTCTTTTTGCCTAATTTCTCTCGTGTCATTCCATCCCTCCGGGCTAACATGAACGGGGGAAAAGCTGACAATTATACAGGCATTAGTTTCAGATGAGTAATTGCTGGCTTCTATTTGAGTTTAGCGTTCGGTACCTGCCAGAACACATGACCTGCCAGGCTAGAGGACGAGAGCCCTGGAGAGATGGAAGACAGTCACGCTTTGACGAGATGGGCCTGACTAAAGCGGGGGTTTTCCAAATGTGCTTTATCTTTGCTTCATCTGCACTGGCTGTTTCCTCATACACACGTCAGTTGCGTTGGCTCCAAGTTTAAATGAAGAATGATGAAACAATTTGACAGATTGTGTTATTTTCCAAACTAAATGCTAAGACTGTGTAGAGGGCCTCGTGTAAACTGCGGCCGAACATCGTGTTGACAAGCAGCGACTACAACTCGCTACCAACACGCAACCTGCTGTATTTTGTCAAACAAGCGTGTCTAACCTCCGCCGCTCTGTTTTTGCTCAGCCTGCCCAGGACTGTCGCTTTACTATGAAATAATTACTACAAATTCGGCGCGTTTGCATGATTGGGTTCATGGGATTTTCCTGTGCCTAAATGGAGACTCTGCTCCATGTCAGAGCAACAGTGATACAGTGTCGAGACGTGAGCGCAGGCTATTATGGCCTGGATGGTCGCAGACTAATTGACTCAAAGGACACATTCATCCTCGGCATCTGAGGAGAACAAGGAGTTTTGAAGAGGTTCAGGAAAAGTTGCGGGAGATTTATGTTGGGTACACGCTAAAATAGACGCCCTTTGATGCTGCAAACTTTGAAAATGTGCGTCCCCGTTGGTTTTCAAGGCTGTTCTTTTGTAAGTACTGACTCTAGCTACCGCTCATCTACGGGCTCGAAATGTGTTATCAGACATGACAAAAAAGCTAACGCTAACTTTTCTAGCTTTTATGGTTTATTGTTTATTAGAGCTCCATTAGCATCGAAAGCGTACTGCGTCAGCTACTCTCCCAGAGGACATTTATTATATTCATAATCGGTAATGTTCAATTACCTTTTTACAAGAACTCGCACATTTCTACTGCCCTCAGATTACATACAGTGTCAGGAAACTCGAGCTGGGTGATAAGAACAAACCCATTCTTTCCTTTGTATTGATGAGTCATAATTTTTTGGATTCAATTACAAAAAACAAATAAAACTGCTTTTAGTAATGGATTAATGAATATAAAGTATACAGACTTTTATCTGTGCCAGTTAACGCAAAAAAATAATCAAAGTTCTTCCTCAAAAATGTTGACATTAACGATTATAATCACTGAATCTCGATCGCTCAATCTTTCATGTCATGTGTTACTTTCACATATTGATTACATGTACCAAAAAAATGTGTTTTCTAACTGTGTTGTATAATATGCTCCTCATACATTACGTATTTTTTGGTCTTGAAGTGTTGTGCTGCTTATTCATATTTTTAGTGGCTGCATTACCACTTGTTACCAACTGAGTGCAACAAAGCATTCTTTGCCAGCCAAAAATATAGTCTCACCAATTTTTTGGCGCATGCACTGGTTATGACTTTAAAAAGCGTAACAATTGGATTATGGAACTGTATATTTCGCCCTAGATACAGGCACGCTTTCGCTCGCAGCAGGAACGCCGAACATGACACTGCTTTTTAACGCTTTGCCAAAAAAAGCCCCAAACCTCTGTAACCCACAAGTAACACATACGTAGTCATTAGGCGTTAATTTGTTTTCCCACTGATAATGTCACCCCTATGTCAGCTTTAAACTGGGATCATGCCGAGGCGTTTTGGCCGGGTATAACGGCTGCTGTGTGGTGCTTCTGGACTGCACACCACACCAGAAGAACCAGGGTGGTCCCGATACACTGGTATTTGAATTCATATTTTGACATTTAAACTCAAATCTGGAACCAAAAATGAGTAACTTGAGGAAAATGACTGTTTTAGACATGCAAGTGGCCATGTACCACAGATTTTATTCAAGTCGGCTTTATAATTTGGTTTTCGCGATGGAAAAATAGTACTTGGCACTGCAGAAAGAGGTTTGGAAGGCATGGAAGGTGCCATTGGGTCAAATACGTGTTGGATACTTTTTGTCATTTTACTCATGAATGATACCATACATTTAAAACATACTCTTTAGTATTTATGAATTGTTAACCAGCGCCAGCATCTTTTGTATGGAGCCGACTGTACATTTTTGACCTTGATCATGATTCAACATTGGCATATTCTGATTTAAAAACGTCTTTTCCTGAATTTCCTGAGAATAAATCGGTCGTTCTGTGTTATGTTTTTAAACCTTTCATCTGCTTTTGGTGTTTGTTGTCACATGTGTCTTGACAAGCCATCCAGTATACGACATGTAGTAAATCCATGTGAATTGCAACAGATTTTTACACTGACAAAGCATTTTTTTGTGTTTCAGGTTCAAACTTTGTGACACGTAAAATTAGTCGGTCTGTGGCAAAGATCCACCTCGGCCAACTGGAGAGCTTTCACCTGGGAAACCTGGACTCCAAGAGGGACTGGGGCCACGCCAGGGACTACGTGGAGGTAAAGCACGCACACTTTGTAACTGTGAGGTACACATCAAGTATACAGGCCTAATGCTGAAGAGTAGGGTTGTCAAGATGAATCGGTTAGTCAATATTCGTGATTATTCTGGTCACAATGTAATGCTAATAACAAGAAATATTAATCAAGACTACAGCTGCAGTTAATGATTATTTTAGTAATTTAATAGTCATTGAATATTTTTTCCAATTAGTTTACTAGTTGAATAATTATTTGTATTGTACAATCATCTAGTATAGAAATACATTTTTAACTAGATAAAGGTAAAATGATGCTGACTGGAGGCTTCTAGATATATAATATTACAAACAAAGTGTGCTATTGATGCAATTTTTTGACATTTCTTGTGATGCCGCTGTCTTGTTATGAAATATGTTTCTGCTGTTTTTGAGTCTGAACACATCCAACGATTATTGAAGTTGTCAATGATTATTTAGACAATAAGTTAACAAATATTCTCATTAATCATAAGGGAAAGTGAATGAGGGATTTCACTGTTTGGTCGAGGGCTCAATAATTGTGAAATTATGATGTTTCTTCTCATGATAATATTGCCACTAAAAGTTTAAATTTTGACATCCTCGGGGAAGAGTTAAGGAAAGTTCAGATGCGCCCGGCACGTAGCATCATCGGCGCGTATTTTCCCAGATCATTTGAGGCCGTCATACGCAGTCGACATGAGGTCTGTGATTGTGTGCCAGAAGAGAAACGGAGATGGAGAAAGGGAGCAGGAGTAAAGGCTGCACGCTGTGAAGGCTACAGTCTACACTTTGGTTTCCCACAACTCACCCATGTCCCAAATCGCTCCAATCCCCCTGCTCCGCCCCTCCCAGCCAATCCCAAGAAAGAAAGAGATATTAAGGGAACGGCAAGTCCCGGGGACGATGACAGAAATACAGTGTTTGTGTTGGAGTAATGGTGCCAGCAGCCAGCAGAGACGAGAGGGGAGATGAAACAACGCAGTGGGGTTGTGTCGTTCAAAGAAAGAGACAATGTTTTCGCTCTCATGACTGTGTGTGCCTGTGAAGTGCACATTCCAGCCCAACGAGTCAAAGTGTGCAATAGGTTAAGGTCGGCACATGTGTGTGGCTGTGAGGATGAAAGGCGCGGTGGGTTGCCATGTCCTACAGCAGCCCCCTCGCCGCGTAATGTGTTGTTATTAGGAGTCCATGGTGGCGGCTTTGGTGAGGGCTCGCTTTGAGATGGGAGTAGGGGTGAGGAGGTTACAGCGGGGAAGCGCAGTTGAACTTCAGAGACAAAGACAAAGGTCACTGGGTTAGACTGGGTGGTGGCTGTCATGTGGTTTAAAATGGGTCTTTTGCAACAGCATCGATCACCAAATATTAAGACTTACTGGCAAATTGTCATGTCAATGAATCAGTAGTTTTGTCAGAGATTTGACACATATTATGTTTTATGCACAATGTATTAACAAATGGTCATATGAGACAAAAGGGGCTGAGAGGTTTGCATTCCCCTGACTAAGGTCTTTTCATTGATATTACGGATTGGTTCGAAGTGCTCTTCCCATTCAAAGTAATGCAAAAGAGCAATGCGGGACAATAAATTGAAAAATGTAAGAAAATCAATCATAGAAATAGGTATTTTAATATATGTTTTCATTTCGAAAAATTAGAAAATAGATGGTCCTAAGGCCCCAGGTTTGATTTTCAGATCAAGTGTGCATTTCATATATACATTGCATGTTCTCTCAGTGTCTTTAAGAGTTTCAACATGCTCTGGATTCCCCCAACAACTTAAAACATTTTTTGTGCTGCACGGTGGTCGAGTGGACAGTACACATGCCCGCCATGTCCGGCAATGACAATTAGCGGCATGTCCTTCCCCACTCTCATCCCCATTTCACACTGCACTGTCCTGTCAAATAAAGCCTAAAAAACATGCATAGTTGTCTAATCCTTCATCTAGACTCCAGTGACCCTGGTCCTGTCTAAAGGTCTGGAGAAGTCTCAGAAAGGCGCTTCACTTCAGTCTGCCAGTACTAACATGTAGCTTCATGCAGGGAATTTTAGGTCATTATTCCGTAGTTGCCCAATGATTAAATAGATGCAAAAATAATAATAATAAAATAATAATAATAATATATTGCTTTGTCACTGTTCCTTTTGTTATTTGTGTATTTGCATGTTGTTTCTCATATGCATCACAAGTTTTGAAGCTTCATTTGTGAGTGTGTGGGTCCAGTCCTGTCGAGGGTCTTACGAATTGAGACGCTCCAGGTTTCCTGTGGGAATGGGCCAGCATTCCTGTTCTTGAGCATTGGGTACCTCCTCAGTGAGTCTCTCCAGTTTAGGAAAAGCAGGTTTCGGGAAGCCAAACAGAAGCTGAGGGGAACTGGGGTGGAGGCGAGGGGGAAGATGAAGGAAGCAGGCAAACAGGCGCGTGTTTGTGGGCACTGTGCATCATCACCCCCCCCCCCCACTGACCAACGCAATTACTCAAACCATCCCACTTCTCGTCTCTGTCTGTACTTCTCTGAAATATTGATTCAGTCAACATCAGCACTGTGTAACTATGGTGAAACCAAACAACTTTTAATTTGTAAACAGAACCATGTGTGTCTGCTTGAGTCTGACAACTGCTTTTCCTCCCTCGGCTACCCTACCCCACCCAAGGAAGCAGGGACAGGGAAATTGCTTGTAATTGGTTGTGGATGGATTGTGGGTGGCAGGAGGGGTGTGCTGTGTGTCTGCTATAATGCCGTCTGAAGGCATGCGGCTGGCAGGGCAGCGCCTTAGCCAGGTATCGGGTGTCTGTCTCAGGCAGCAGACAGACCCGCGGCTGCAGAGCGCTCAATGGAGATGTTCAGTTTTATACGGCCAATAGAAAGTTGGAACTGACTCTTAGCGTGAAATCAGGTGGGGAAAATGTGATCGTTCTTTTTTATATTTAACTGATTAAAATTGATATTTAACTTTTTTTGCATATATTGCGCAGTTGCTGTTTTGACAATATAAAGATGTTATGTCCTAGCTGTCTTATGATTATGTCTATGCTAATTATCAATGTCTGCTTCCAAGTCAAAACTGCTCCATACCAAATCAGCATTTCCAAAACTTGGCTAAACCATTTTAAATTGATACTTTTACTGATTATGAACCGCAACAATAGAGCAAAAATATGTGTGTGATGACCTTGGCAATTGGCTAAAAAGTCTCCGCTTCCATCAAATTAATAATAATACATTTTGTAGATCTTTTTTCGTAGCAAATTGATGATGACACTTCAATGCACTCCTTTTTTCTCCCATGCAGTATGTTTTCCAAATTATTTTATTTTCATGTGCCTGTGTTTTTGTGTGCTTAGTTGTGTGCTTCTTCCTTCGGGACCTGCATATCCTGCACTGTACGATACCACCCTTTCCCTGGCCTTCACACTCCTCCTTTATTCCTCCTCCCTTCTGACTGCAGCGCCGATTTCCTGTGCAGTGAAAGCTTGGCTGAGATGCAGTAGCAGACTTTGACCTGGTGGCTTTTTATTCTTAAACTTACACTTTGTCTTTTCTCTGCCTCACGTTGGGCTCCACCTACCGCTTAACCTTTTGCTATTTTCTCCCGTTGAAACGCCTCGTCACCACCGGGCCTTTGCTCCACCAGACTGTCTCCGCCGCTCGCCCGCTCCTTTTTTGGTGAGAAGTTACCACCCAGTTACCATATATTTCCCTCTGACATCTAATAAGCGTTTAGCGGCTGCAGCCAGGACGGAGCGGCGTGGAAACCGTTGCCAGATGAAATGCGGGCTTGACCTGCCGACACACACAGACCCAACTGCTCTTGTCTCGCTCGCGTATTTATTTTTAGAATATAATTGCCTGTGAGATTCTTGTCATGGTAGAAGTATTTTGCCCTCTTCAGGTGCGGAGTGTGCGAGTGTGCGGTTGCCCGTTTGCGGCGTTAACTGTCTAATTCCTGGCATTGTGTGGAGGCCGAGAGGTGACGGGACAAGCTCGCTGGTGTCATTTTTCACCTCTTTATTTTTCTTATTCACTTCTTTTTTTCACTTTGCAGCTGGCTCTCAGTGCAATAATGGTTACAGATGAGGCTAATTAGCCAATCACAGCGCAGATCAGGGCCAATCAAAGATGATTGATGAGAGTTGGGGGCCATTTATCACAAGCTTTTGGCCCAGAGGTGACAGCTGGGACAGGAGCGGGAACAGGGTACAGTAGGCTACGGGTTTGACGCAAGCACTTGAACTTTGTGAACTGACACTTCACTTTACGGCCTCTTAAAATAGCACCAACGTAAAGTGTGAATTTTATTCATGGAAAGAAAACCTGTTTCTAGTTTAATTTAATCTTTTTTTTTAAATTTGATTCCATGTAAAAATTGTGACAAAATGATCTAATGAAGAAATAATGTTGGGTCATGTTTTTATGGTGTTTTTTTTAAAGTTTACATTTAGTTTACAGTTTTATTTACAACAAAGTTCAAAATTATTCATATGAAGGCGATAAATACACTGTAGTAAATAGACTATTTGGGGATTTGTTTCCAAAGCCTTCAAAGTTGTTTGTGTTTTGTGCACATTTCTCTTTTTGAACATTTAAATCTCCATAAATTCCAAATCAGAGAGTTTTAGATTTGCTTTTTTTTGTGTGACATCATTCTATTCTTTTCGCTATATTCTTGCTCCATTGCGTTCTTGCACCGAGTCCTAGAGGGCGCTGTCTTCTTACCGCTGAACCCGAACTTGGAGCGTCGCAGATAACACTCCCGCTTTGTCCATTGTGAGGTTGTCTTTACGGGTAGCTGATAAATACCTCGCACCGCGCCGTAAGGTTTTAATATCCACAGCTGGAGCAGTAAAGGGCTAAAATTGGAGCTAATAGGCCAGGCATTAGGTTTCATCAGTGACTGCAACTCCAGCCCTGACCCCTGCGGCTTCCACACACCCAAAAGTGGCGTAATTGCCCCGAGATGTGCGCGCTGACTTGATGGGAGCCCAGTCAAGTCTAGATCATTTAACGGCCTTGTGTCAGGTTGACCAGCATGCCACACAAGTAGGATGAGTAAGCGCCAACAGCTGGAGCTCTATACGAGAGAGGGCCTTCATGCAGATTTGTTAAAGGGTGTTAATTGCAGGAGAAATTTGACCCCTGGCCCCAACAGCAGCTCAATAAAGCAGGGTTTGCCTCCAGTGGCATATGGCAATAAAATCCCCCAAACTTCCCCCCTATAGCCTCTATCAACATGTTATATAATACTGACGTTTAAGGACGATTATGACACTCGGGGTGGAAGCTGATCTGCTGTTCAAGTTGTTTGATTTATATACTAGTTTTATTCATACTATGTTGTTAATGTTTTAGTTTTTTTGTTAATAGATACCCAGATACTAATCAATACTGAAACTTCATTGGAAAAAAATCTTATGAAAAGTGCAAACCTTGGTCTGAATGTACATTGAACTGGTATAAGAGCTAACATTAAATGAACAATTATTTTATGTTAAAAATGCTAATCTATTATCTAAAAAGAAAAAGTATAATTATATCATGGTGTTGAGTTTTGTCCTTATGTATCAAAATTTACCTTGATTTTTTAATATTGTCACACACAAAATAGTACACATACCACCTTTAAATTTATAAACCCCTTTGATTGAAGATCTACAACGGCTTTTATATTAAAAGCATATTTCATTTTGATATCATCATTTAATAGCTATCTAGTACAGAATTATGTTTGCAGTGTTCTAATTTATTAAGAGAAAATAATTCAGTATTTCAGATGTGAAAACGTTGGCTCTCAAATTTGCTCATATTTGTGATTTTGTTCTTAATAGTTAAATATTTTGATGCCCACACCCTGAACTTCCTTTTTTAGATATAATGCTGTTATAAAAGTAAAGATGACATGATCTAGTGTTTAAAGGAAAGTTAGTACATTAATTTTACTTTCATACAGCATTGCTTGGTATTGTATTTAGTGCAGGTGAACGGAAATATGTTGGACGTGAATGTTGCGGGAGGAAAAAAATAATACATGGAATTGGATGTATTGGAGTGATGAGTAGCAATAAAGGATTGGTCAAGAAAATGGAATGGATCTCAGGGGAGGCAGAGTTTCCCCATCTGAGTTCATATCTTAAATCATCTACAGTCTGTGCATGTTTACTGTGGACACGTACCAAAGCTGCATGTGCGGCGCGCTCAAGATGCAATACACTGCAAATGAACAAAACAATTGGGAAATGGAAGAACTCCCTTTTTTATGACATACAAAAAAAAGTACAATTGACACTGACTGATCATTTGGTCAGGGTAGTTAAGTTATTACAGTTTTAATACAATGAAGAACATCTATACTTTTTTCACTTATTATATGCTTTCTTTTTGTTGTTCTTGTTGTATTTTTTTAGGCGTTCTACATAAATCTTTTCCTGAACTTGGCAAAATATTTTTCCATTCATGTTTCCTGATAGAAGTAATTTGTTTAAAAACACAGTGACATTTTAGGAGATGCAAATGATATTTCTCATCTTAAATAATAACAATCTTAAATAATTAAATTGCTGCATTGCTCACGTAATATTCAAAAGTATAAAGGCTCAAAATGTGTTGATAATACCTAAACGCTTATGACTGTAGCATTTCTGGCTGGCTTGACATCTTTTTTGGTGAAAGGAAGCGTACTCGCGACACGTGAGCTAATAAAAATCAAACTTATCTTTGTTGTGTGCAGCTGGGCTGGCGTTGGCTGCTGTGTCTGCAGCTGGTCGTCCTGTGACTGACAGAGTGAGCCCTCCCTGCTGGGCTCTGATGAAAGCACATGTGGCCTCTTTTATTCTTCTCCTCTGCTCTCACTGTGTAGCCAGAGTCCTCAACTTTCAAATACAGCCTGCAGGACACCAACCAGAAAAAAATACTAATATAATAATAATTCACACTCAAAAACACCTGTTGATACGATTAATCAAGCTAATAAACCTCTACATTTCAAGTCAATCTCAACTTGAAATGGTCTTATGACTCTGTGGACAAAGCGCATTTGTTAATCTGAGCGCTGTGCTACAATAAAATTAGAAATAAAATAAAAATCAGTACATCATAGATAGTGAATGTTCTGACTTTGTTCCAATTAGACACAAGTTCTGACAGGTTTTGTAATCCTCAGTATACTGTGAACTGGGCCTTGGAATAAATTGAATGTAACCATATTTAAATTGACAAAAATGTGTGATACAGATTAGTGCCCAAACTGTAGCACATTTAGTGTTTTAATTTAGTGTTTGTGACCAAATCTGCATCTTAAAGTGTTTTCACAATCACATCCACAGAAGTGAATTGACTGCACAAAAAGCTGTGCCTTAAAATGTATGAAAGTGAATATTAGCAATGTTTTTGAGAGCTACAAACTGGTTAGATTTAAATAAATACTTAAAACTTGCACTAAAGAAAGAAGTCCCCGCTCGTGCCGTGGTTGTGGTTATTTTGAAACGCCGCTGTGACATTTTAGGGAGTTCAGCTGAGAGTGAGGGAGTGCGGAGCCTGTGCCGGTCCAGCAGACAGGACAACAGACTGATGGAGTGGAGGGATGCAGGGGATAGACTCTGGGAGGAGGGCTGTCGGTGCTGGGGTTGGGGGGGTCATCTTGATTTAATTGCCAGAGGAGTTTGGCCGACTCTGGTGGACTGGAATGTGTGACCTCCTCTGGTCTGGTTCAGTGTCAGACGTCGCTGTGGCTCGTGGGAAGATTCTGCGTCCAGACTGTGGAGTGTCCAAGCCCTGCCAAGTATCACAAGTGCTCAGTCACTCAAACAACCCTTTTAGGATTATAGTCACACTGGCTTTTAGTCCATCCATTACTTTTGGGGGCTGTATACTGTGTTAATTAATCATTTCTAAGCATTTCCAAAAAGTTTTTCCACTTACAGTGATGTTGGTTATTGCTCTTTAGATTAAGACAAATGTTTGACATTTTGAATGACTTATTGACCTTTATCCCCCTCATATTGAGTTATTGTCATTAAATGCCTTCAAGTCCAAGTTGAAAGCATTAGAGGCTTCATCAATAACCTGTGGGTTTTTTAATATTGTTTGTATGTTGTAAGTGTACAATTGCTGCTTCTTTTCCAAGACTCCCTTGAAAAAGAGGTTTTTAATTTCAATCGGACTCATAGTATATCATAAATCATAATAAAAGTTAATAAAATTCAATTGGGATGCAGAAACAGAGTATACATTTTAAAATATTTTTTTAGGACTGATCCAAGCACTTTCTTGCTGCTTTGATTGTTGTCATAAAAATACATTACATTTTTGCTTATTAATTGCCTAAAAAGTAGCGGTGCCGTTTGAGTGAGCCGACTGCTCCAAATAGTATTCCCAGCTAAGCCTGTAAAGAATCACTTTTCTATTGAGCGTGTCGGGGACATCATCCCAGCCCAGCCCACTTCAATTGTGTTTGACTTAAATTCAAATAGAAACATTTGTGGGGTTCGCAGCTGAGAGAGTCATGTCCTCTCCTATTACACAACGCCAAATGACTTCCTCATGTTATCTGTCTATTCTTGCACTTTACAGCAGATGCGCAGGTGCTTGGAATCAACATGCTCGTATTGTACAGTCCAGCAGTAGCACGGGTGCACAATCTATAACGGCAATAAATAGGCTCATTGCTGTTCGAAATGAAAAGTTAATGACTGTGCGACGTCTTTCAGGGTCCGGGTTTGGGGGATACTCGGTGAGGAAATTGGGCCTCGAGGTGGTGGTCTGATGGACGAGCAGTGAATTGACATGGTGTTCACTACAATGCCCCTTTCACTGGGCCGTTCAGAGTTTTATCCTTAATAAAACAGGCCCGATGCAGAGCTGCGTATTTGCTTTCTCGAGGTGAAACTTTCTGAGGGAGTGCCAGGGATCTCGTTTTTAATTAAGCGGGCCAGCACATACGAGTGCGTGTGTTTGTAACCCGAGGGGGGGAGGTCCGTGTCTGACCCTCACTAATAGCGCTGCCTTGTTTTCATTCTAAACTTGCCTCAGAGTTGGTGGCTTTACACCTTATTTGACCTCAGCTTGACCCGGGCCTCACCTCTCTTTGACCCTCGGCTTATTGCCCTGGCCACACAGATATACCTGCAATGTAATAACTTGGCGATTGTATGCTTTAGTATTATTAAATCAGTTTTCTTCATCTGTTGTAAGATATTGTCAGAATATGAAGAATACGTGTCTTGTTTAGAATAGTTTTGACAAGTTTTCGATATAGATTTGTTAGTGTTATAGATCTGGTGAATGTTTAGTACTGTTTCAATCTTTTTTTACCTGAGTTTATGTCCTGCAAAATGATAATTATGTATGTATGTTATGTCAGAAATGTCCCAGAATAAGTAGAGTAATCAACTTGTAATAAGTGTAGGTCTATCAAGTAAAACATGAAAAAATACTACTTCATTAAAGGTGAGCAATATACTGTAATCTTTTTGCGATTGTCTCTATTGAGATGCTGTTTCTGTGCTTAGGAGTGTTCCACAATATAACATTGAATTAGTCTTTCATAATTCAATTACAGGTGTTTTTATTAAAAAAATAAAATTATGTAGGGGGGCAAAAATAAAAGCATTCTTACGGTGAGTGGTCGGTGTGTATTGCCATAATGGGAATATATACATTTTTTATGACGGACGCTCCACCAGAAAAGTTATAATGCACCTTTAAAATTACTGTAAAATTCAACTTCTCAGCAGCCACAGCAAATAAAGCAACTGTGGTTCTTTTACAACTTAAAATGCCTGCATCAGCTGTCTGTCAATCTTCTAACCAACATCATTGTCAATTATTGCACATTTGTCCCGACAGCTCTTGTAAAAATAGCCACCCACTAAACTCAGCAGCCCTCTCATTATGTCATTACCACAGTAAGCAGGCTCTCCTACTCCTCACTCCTCTTCTGTTTTCATTTTGGAGCTTGGGAAGAGAGACACAAGAAAAGCAAGAACCAAGAGTTTGGGGAGTCTGTGGTGGGTGGCGCTGTGGGCGGAGAGAGAGAGAAGAAAGCATAGAGGAAGAGGGAAGAAAGAGAGAGAGAGTAGAGGGAGAGAGAGAGTGGAGGGAGAGAGAGAGCGGAGGGAGAGAGAGAGCGGAGGGAGAGAAGAGCGGAGGGAGAGAAGAGCGGAGGGAGAGAAAGAGCGGAGGGAGAGAAAGAGCGGAGGGAGAGAAAGAGCGGAGGGAGAGAAGAGCGGAGGGAGAGAAGAGCGGAGGGAGAGAAGAGCGGAGGGAGAGAAGAGCGGAGGGAGAGAAGAGCGGAGGGAGAGAAGAGCGGAGGGAGAGAAGAGCGGAGGGAGAGAAGAGCGGAGGCAGAGAGAGAGCGGAGGCAGAGAGAGAGCGGAGGGAGAGAGAGAGCGGAGGGAGAGAGAGAGAGCGGAGGCAGAGAGAGAGCGGAGGCAGAGAGAGAGCGGAGGCAGAGAGAGAGCGGAGGCAGAGAGAGAGCGGAGGCAGAGAGAGAGCGGAGGCAGAGAGAGAGCGGAGGCAGAGAGAGAGCGGAGGCAGAGAGAGAGCGGAGGCAGAGAGAGAGCGGAGGCAGAGAGAGAGCGGAGGGAGAGAAGAGCGGAGGGAGAGAAGAGCGGAGGCAGAGAGAGAGCGGAGGCAGAGAGAGAGCGGAGGCAGAGAGAGAGCAGAGGCAGAGAGAGAGCGGAGGGAGAGAAGCGCGCAGGGAGAGAAGAGCGGCGAGGGAGAAGAGGGGACAGAGAGGTCGAGAAAGAGAGGCAAGAGGGGAAAGAGGTGGAGAAAGAAGGGAAAGAGAGTTGGAGAAAGAGAGGTGGGAGAAGAGGGGAAGAAAGGTGGAGAAAGAGATGCGTGAGAGGTGGAGAAAGAGAGGTGAGAGGTGGAGAAAGAGAGGCGAGAGGTGGAGAAAGAGAGGCGAGAGGTGGAGAAAGAGAGGCGAGAGGTGGAGAACGAGATGCGAGAGAGGTGGAGAAAGAGATGCGTGAGAGGTGGAGAAAGAGAGGCGAGGGGAAAGAGGTGGGAGAAAAGGGGAAAGCGATGCGTGAGAGGTGGAGAAAGAGAGGTGAGAGAGGTAGAGAAAGAGAGGCGAGAGAGGTGGAGAAAGAGAGGAAAGAAAGAGGGCGTAAAAGATACAAGGAGAGGTGGAGAGAGATAGAGTGAGGAGGAGAAGTAGAGGGAAAGAGAAAGAGGTGTAGGAGCAAGATGGGAGAGGGAGAGAGAGGGTTAGTGAAGAGAGGAATGGTGAGGAGAGCGATAGACGTGGATGAAGAGAAAAAGAGGCAGGAATACTGAGAGAGTGAGGGAGGGAGAGAGAGGTGGGGACGTGCGGTGAAGGGGAATCCCTGGTTTTCCATTGTGCAACACACGGCTCCATGACTCCAGGGGGCAGCCAGCTCAAGTGTTTGTTTATGTGTGTGTGCCAGAGGGGAGCGACAGTGGCCATGTTCAACAGCAACATGAAAGAGTCTAATGAGGCATAATTATGCTGCACGCGCGTGTGTGTTTACCACATCGAGAGAGAAGAGCGCCTTTTATTCTCCTATCGGGAGAATAACACTCTCTTTTCAAACTTGTGAGAGGAGGGAGAGAAGAGAGGAGGGAGGGAAGAGGTGAGAGAAGAGAGGAGGGAGAGAAGAGAGGAGGGAGAGAAGAGAGGCGGGAGGGAAGAGGTGAGAGAAGAGAGGAGGGAGAGAAGAGGAGGGAGAGAAGAGAGGAGGGAGAGAAGAGAGGAGGGAGAGAAGAGAGGAGGGAGGGAAGAGAGGAGGGAGAGAAGAGAGGAGGGAGAGAAGAGAGGCGGGAGGGAAGAGGTGAGAGAAGAGAGGAGGGAGAGAAGAGGAGGGAGAGAAGAGAGGAGGGAGAGAAGAGAGGAGGGAGAGAAGAGAGGAGGGAGGGAAGAGAGGAGGGAGAGAAGAGAGGAGGGAGAGAAGAGAGGCGGGAGGGAAGAGAGGCGGGAGGGAAGAGAGGCGGGAGGGAAGAGGTGAGAAGAGAGGAGGGAGGGAAGAGGTGAGAAGAGAGGAGGGAGGGAAGAGAGGAGGGAGAGAAGAGAGGAGGGAGAGAAGAGAGGAGGGAGAGAAGAGAGGTGAGAGAAGAAAGGCACGAGAGAAGAGGAGAGGGGGAGAAGAAAGGCACAAGAAAAGAGAGGAGAGAGAGAATAAAGGCACGAGAGAAGAGATGAGGGTGAGAAGAACACATAATACATAATCTTACATTCCTACAGTCGCCCTGGGGCAGACTGATAGACGTCTGACTGCCAGTCTGCGCCTTAAGCCCTCTGACCACAACAACTCGGAGTAAAACGGTGAAACTACAAAATGATCAAGGTTGACGGCGCAGTACCCAATGTCGGTGGTATGTTACTGCTGTTCTTGTAACTCGTGGGACAAAAGAATACTCTCTTCTCCTTTTGATTGACGTCGGTGCAGAACATCTCATAATGTTACAAAATGTGCAATATTAATTTGCAAGCGATTAGCACATGACACAATTGGATCAGTTTTGTTTGGCGCTTGTTGCGTTTTAAGGATACCAGGCTGAAAAAATGAATGTTTTAAAACTTTTCAGCCTGGGATTGATTGATATTAGATAGTGGTTGATACTTAAAGCTATAATAAGTCTCTCTATTGGAACTATGAACGCTTTATCTGAAGAATTGGTCCTTCTATCTCAACATCCATACTTTTTCTTGCAATTCCCAGTGCAGATGTTTTATTTTCTTTTACCAAACCATTTTAAGTTGATGTATAAAAGTGATATATATATCAAATCGAGTGATGAATCGTGACGTGTTTCCTCATATCCTCAGGGACTACTGTCTGTCATTCCCTAAGAGCCACACCGTGACGAGCACATTAATGGGCTGGAACTGGAAATATGACTGTTTGTATTTACACACCATTCAGATCCTTCCACTGGCATTCGCGCTCACCGCTCCCACCGGCCCCCGCACGGCGAGCGTGACTGTGCGCCTCTGTGTGCCCGCTCTGTGCGCTCGCCTGGTGCACGGATGAGCACCGCCCCCGAAATAGTGTGCGCTCCTAATTACTGCGGCAAACACAGGTGTGGATTGCCAAGCCATCCTCCGCCCCGGACCCCCAGACCCGGCCCAGACCCAGCCCAGACCCGGCCCAGACCCACCATCGGCACACTGCAGCCTGTGTTCCTGTTTTGGACCAGAGGAAACCCAGACTCTCCTCTGGCCATGTGTAATCCTGCACATGTACAGTATGTAGCCGTGGGTTTAGGCTACACTTACATCTACTTCAGAAGCTTTTGGGTCAAATTGTACCAAACACTTACTCCTTCTTGAATCTTTTTTTACTGTGTAACAGTGGTCTTTTCTTTGTTGGTTGGGTCTTGGTTTGGTCCTGGTTTAGTCCTGGTTTGGTCCTGGTTTGGTCCTGGTTTTGTCCTGATTTGGTCCTGGTTGGATCTTGGTTTGGTCTTAGTTTGGTCCTGGTTTGGTCCTGGTTTGGTCTTGGTTTAGTCCTGGTTTGGTCCTGGTTTGGTCCTGGCTTGGTCCTGGTCTGGTCCTGATTTAGTCCTGGTGGGGTCCTGGTCTGGTCCTGGTCTGGTCCTGGTCTGGTCCTGGTCTGGTCCTGGTCTGGTCCTGGTCTGGTCCTGGTCTGGTCCTGGTTTAGTCCTGGTTTGGGCCTGATTTGAGCCCAGTTTAGTCCAAGTGTAGATGCATTTTCGTCCCGTTCTAGTTCTAATTCAGTCCTGGTCATGTTCAAGATTAGATTAGATTATTCCCAGTTCCAGATGTCTGAGTGACGATCCTTAATCTCTAATGACAAAAACGTTATGTAGACATTATATGATAATGTTTTTATCATTTTTCTGATCCATCCTTGGGAAAAGAAACTGATTTGTCACCTGATTTGCCACCCAAAGTATCTGTGGCATCGACCTAAACATGTAAGATAAAAGTGCTACGGCTGAGTGAATTTTGCCTCTGAAACTGTTGCCGTTTCATGTGTGTGTGTGTGTGTGTGTGTCTCTGTGTGTGTATGTGTGTGTGTGTGTGTGTGTGTGTGTCTGTGTGTGTGTGTGTGTGTCTGTGTGTGTGTGTCTGTGTGTGTGTGTCTCTGTGTGTGTATGTGTGTCTGTGTGTGTGTGTGTGTGTGTCTGTGTGTCTGTGTGTCTGTGTGTGTGTGTGTGTTTGTGTGTCTCTGTGTGTGTCTGTGTGTGTGTGTGTCTGTCTGTGTGTGTGTGTCTGTGTGTGTGTGTGTGTGTGTCTGTGTGTGTCTGTGTGTCTGTGTGTGTGTGTCTGTGTGTGTGACTTGATGTTTGTTTATGACCCAGTCCAAAACCACACCTTTTTGAAGTCCGTGCGTTTGGGGTTTGGGCGCGGGCACGCAGCCGCACGGGCACGCAGCCGCTCTCCCGGGCCGGCTGGAAACCTTACACTCCACATCAATCAGACGGACCATGCATAAATTATTCATAAGCCTGACATTTACACATTCCAGAACTGTCGTTGTGGCCCCTCACTTCTGGTGCTGATGCTGACGGTCGGGGTCTGCGTTACGGTAAAATGGGCGGGCTTAGAACAATAGCGGGATTAAAATGGTTTGGTCATGGTTTGGATTTTATTGCTTCTTTAGCGCCTGTGTAAGGCTGCATGCAGGTCACTAATAATTTACTTTCATTTGTTCACTTTTGAGAGAGAAAGAGCTTAGAGTCCAGACCGCTAGACCCCAAGAGATATGGGGAAAACAGAGAGGGCTGTGTCGGGAAGGCTTTCTGCGTTAAAAGAGTCAAATCATCATTATACAAATATCTGCTTCCAGTACAGGGTGTAACAACATACTGTACACATCTCGCAGTGCAATATTATCACGGTATTAATTCCACGGCACAATATCTACTCCGATATTGTAGAAATATGATCATAAAAAGGTTATATTGTAAAGAATTAAGATATGAAAGTACTTAATTACTGTTGTTTCTTCATGTTGTCGACATTGAAGGATCATGGGCCTCTGTTGTTGCTTATTTTTTAAGCTGTTGCTGCTACAAAACAGTGCATTTAAGCATTGTTAAAGCTTCCAGAAGAGAAAAGCTAAAAAAAGACCAGCTACACTTTTATTTTTGTGGTCAATGAAACAATTACTCACTCTGTTTTCAACTTAGAATCCAGAATATGTGGCAATTTCTCGAGGAATAAACAAGTGGCAAAACAGATGGAGAAACATTAGCTTTTCCAGCCTGACAAATGGACAGAAGCCGCGGTTAGAGAGCCGCGTTTGACATGGGAATTAGCTTTTACAAACACAGAGCTGATGTCAGTGTCAGGCTGTTGACGCCACGAGACCAGAAACGCCGACATCTTTTACAGAGTTGGATTTTAGTCGTTTTTAAGTTTTATGTGCAAGTCTCAGATGCAAAATACGCTCGGCCCTAAACGGTAAAGTTGTCCTTGGCCGAATCTCATGGCTCGTTTGAATTCGTATGAGGTCACTGTTGCATTATTGATCAGGGGAAAAGTGTGAGGTAGGTACGCTGCTCGGCCTGTCACAGAAGGTTGTTTTCTGGTAAGCGCTGCATTGGCCCGGTCGTCCGCGGGCTGCCTCTCTCTCGCTCGCTCCCTCCTCGTCTTGGTCGGGTTCTCAGTGCGCCAGAGCCAAATGGAAAGTGACCTTTGGCAGCCGGACTCGCGCTAAACACAGAGGGTCACTGTCGGGGAGAAACATGCTGGCAGCTCCAGCCAAAACGCACTGGCCGGAGATTCAGACGGCACCGGAGCATTTTACTGAGAATTTGCTCAGACTCTGGCGAAGTCACCGCAGCGCGCCCAGAGTCCTGGTGAACTTGTGAAAGCGGCAACAGAATAAGCAATTTTGAGACAAAGCTTGATGCCGTTTTGACAACTGTACCATGGACGCAGAGACAAAGACAGAGTGTACCAGAATTGAGCGCTGTGGTTTAGCGCTTTTAGCAGTATGGCAAGTTTTTTTTTTTTTTTAATTGTATGTGTGACTGTGTGACTGTGTGTGTGTGTGACTGTGTGTGTGTGTGTGTGTGTGACTGTGCGCGCGTGTGTGTGTGTGTGTGTGCACACGCGTGTGCGTGTACGCGTGTGTGTGTGTGCGTGCGTGTGTGTGTGTGCGTGACTGTGCGCGCGTGTGTGCGCGTATGTGTCTGTGTGTGTGTGTGTGTGCATGTGTGCACGCGTGTGTGTACGCGTGTGTGTGTGTGTGTGTGTGTGCGCGTGCGTTGTGTGTGCGTGACTGTGCGCGCGTGTGTGTCTGTGTGTGTGTGTGCGCGTGTGTGTGTGCGCGTGTGTGTGTGCACGCGTGTGTGTGTGTGTGTGCGCGCGCGCGCGTGCGTGTGTGTGGGCCAGAGCAGGATATGAAGAAACCTCTGAGCTGCTCACTGGATATTTGTTCGCATTAAGCTGGAACGTTTAGTTTAAACAGATGCTGAGCCGGGTTCAGCACCAGTTCGGTGTTGCTGTTCGTGTGGTTAACATGAACAATACAATTAAAGGTACGCAATAGTCTACAAGATGAAGGGATTAAACATTGAAATAGTTGTTTTGAAGACATGCGAAGTACGATGCGTTGCTGCTGTAATTGTTAATTTGCAAGGGCCAAGCTTCAGATTTTAACACATTTATATTGATATCGCCAATGTTACGGTTATTGACCTTTACAGCAAGACACATGTCGTTATTTGTGTTGGCTAGATATCAAACCATCCCTGAACTGGAAGAGCAGGTGTATTATGTGTAATGAGGAAAGCAAGAAGAGTTTATTATAATGAAAATAACAAGAACAGATGCATGAACCTGAAGGGCTTGAAGTGATAGTTCTGATATTCACTTTTTCACAAAGGGAACATGCAACTTTCACACAGAAAAGTCTGATGTGGTGAGGGAATTGTATCTGGCTCCATCTATTTCTCTGGGTAGTTTAATATTACAACTACAGCTTATAAACAGTTTAAGAAGCAGATGATTTTTGCATTAACGTGTATCACTTTTTACATGACAGGAAACTGTAAGAGGGTAAAATCCAGTGTAATCATAGACCAATCTCCTTGAATCAGAGAATAAGTTGTCTAGAATAAGGTTATGCACATATAAGCATGTGATTTTAGAAATCATTTTTCACCCTGTTCAGTTTAGTCAAATGTCAAACTTATGATACTAAGCAACGGGCTCGATACCGATTTCAATTCCACAGTTATAACAAAAGGCAACGAAGGCAAACGTAAATTACAATATGCATTCATGTAGTCTATAGGCAATTAAGTCAGGACTTTGTTGTTTTTTTGTTTAATGACTAGTATCTCTATATTTTTAATCATTTAAAAAAAGTGTGACATACTTATTATGTTGACCATCTATAGGCCTGTGCTCGTCCTGACTCTCTCATGTCTGCGTTTCTCTGCCTCATCTCCAGCTGCAGATCCTTCTGAAAATTACACAGAGTATAAAACTATGTTAAAAGTAATACTAAAATAAAAATGAATTAAAAATATCTTAGCTTTTTTCCGCAAGCCTCAATGCACGTGCGCCTTTAATTACTGACATGTAAAGCCAAAAGCGTTCTTAAAGTTAATATTTTAGACATTGTTTGGTCAATATACGTACATATAAAAAGTGACAGAAAGATAAAGCCCACCTCTGTTAGAATGTAGCTGCAGTAAGTCAGCTACTTTGTGATTTCTGTCATATCTTTGTGATTTTAATGCATTTTTCCTGTTGTGTGAAGCACTTTTAATTACCTTGTGTACAAATTGTGCTCTACAAATGGTTCATTGACACATTTGACAGCCCCAGTTCACCCGCTGCTTGCAAACTATTATCTGGAATAAATGTAGTGAATTGGTTGGCGTTGCAACCCCTTTGCATTCCTCCCTGACCCCATCCATCTTCATTACGCTTCAATTACCGTCTGTAATTGTAATTGCCATGCCTCTCAGTCGGCTTGAGAAAATCTTGGCACGTTGACCACGTTCTGGCCCGGGTCATAATTCACCGCCGCAGCCTCCCCGTCCCGTGCGCGGTCGGTCGGTCCATCCTGACGTGGACGGGGCCAGAGTGTAAAGGTGAACGTGGGAAGGGGGCAGGTCACGGGCGTCGGTGAGAAACGAACCGCCGGTCAACTCCCAGAATCCCAACGTGGAGTCGCACTCGCCCCGAACGCGCTGCGAATTCTGGGAAAACGTGGAGCACTATCAATCATGAGCAATGAGGTGGAACTAGCCTTCTCCAGACAGATATTATTGATGTGTGTGAACGCTGGAGACCAGAAATGTGTGAGGACGTGAGGGCAGTCTGGGCTGTGAGGTGGAGGTGTCTGTGCTTCATTTCTCCAGGCAGAATTCTTTTAACAGTCTCTACATCTTCGCATGTACCTTTTTGATTAACGTGACTTCACTATCTTGTAGAATTCAAGTCATTTTGTTTTAACTTTCCATATAAGCCAAGGTGGATATTGCTGCCGTGGCCTCTGACTCAACAGGGTCGTCACTAACAATCATTTTAGTAGTGGATTATTAGTCTAGATTATTATTATTTCTAAATTTATTTCTATTTTATATTGAGACTTTTTATTTTTTTTATTTTTTTAACCAAGTATAGGTGGAAATTTAGTGACTGATGACTTCTAGGTAGAACATACTGTATTTATGAATAAAGTGCATTTTTCATTTTAAATATGTTATTCTTTTTTGACATTTTGATTGAATAATCCATAAGCCATCTTTGTTCCAAGTTTGTGTGGTTGTCTGTATAGTCCAGTTAAGGACTATGATTATCAAAATACAGTTATTTTTTGTAGGTGACTAGTCGCCATTAGTTGACTAATTGATGGAGCCCTATTGTGTAAAAGTCACCATAATATGTAGACTGAGATAGTTGACAACATTACATTAGAGAAACAGTAGCAAAGAAGCAGAACATTCATGTAAATATAAGATGTGTGGCTTCAGTAATTCAGAATCAGAAGTGTTTTATTTCTATAATCATCACACTATTTCAATTCGCTTCGACAATATAACATAAAACACTGCATAATAACAGTAGCTGCTGTAATCTGCTGAGGTTATTCCAACAGCAATACTACATTACTTTTGATTTTTCACTTATTGTTCAGATAACTAGTAATTTATCTGATTTGGTAGATGTACTTTAGATCAGGGTTGTCCAAATTGAAGCACAGACAAAGCAGAGGGCAACAGACCTGTGAATAAGTCTGGATGCATTTAGTACTGGTTAGACTGATCTCCAGACCTTTATTTAGGCTTAATAGTGCACACTAAAATGTTTGGTATTGGGTTTGTAAGGGCACATTTTTAAATGTACAGTAAAACTCACAGCTTATGGTATATTGGGCCAACACTATCTGCAGCCACATGTCTGCTTTAAACTGTTTTAGTTTGACCTACTCATAACACACTAATGCTGAGGGATCTACCACCTGGTTTGTTTGTTTGTTTGTTTGTTTGTTTATGGTTTATTTATTTAGTTTTGGTATTAGTTGATAATAACTACACTTTTCATAGCCTCAATAATGTATGAAAAAACCCTCAGAATTGTTCATAAGAATGATTCAGGGTTAGTAAATACTTTACTACTCCTAATCCTTTAATTAAGTAGTTAAGTCTGAATCATGCTCAATAAACTTTGTTCAAGCTTTATTAAGTCTATTTAAGGTGTAGTTATTATAAAGTGGTACTGACGTTATACATTGGAGGTCATATATGCTAGATTGTATTTCTAATAAATGCATAAGTTATAGAGCCCTGGACATTTTCTTTAAAGCACAGTAAGGTCTAGTGTGCCTGGGCCTGGGCCTCCAGCCTTGTACACTCGCTGAAGGCCTTGCTTCTTCTATATTGAGCCACAATGGTCCTCTGTCAGTGTACAGTGTGTTGGCTAAGTGAAGAAAGGTGTGTGTCTGAATGTCCCTGTGTCTCATACGTGTGTTTGGAGCCGTGTCGCCCTCAGCACAATCTGAGGTGGTGAAAGGCGAGCAGTGGATTGTGAAGGCGCTCCTCAGACTGACAGCTCATGTCTGTTCTCTGCAGTATTCGCACCATGAGTCTGCGCTGATGTGCTCCACTCTGCCTTGGACAGCACTGATGACAGGTTGCCTGCAGCAGAGCATGTCTGCACACATTCAACAATTACAGTATACAAATGCCTATTGTTAGCTCTATTTGCTTTAGTCTTTGTTTGGTTACCGTAATGACATTTTTGAAATATCAAGATCAACAAAAAACATGTGCTTGAAATTTACAAAACTTGTCAAAAATGGCCTTATGGCTCTGACATTTTTATACAATTACACAATTACATAGGATTTTGTGCTGATTCCTGCCTAAAGACACAAAAAATTAATGTTTAAACTTCACAGGATGTTTTGGCTGGTACTATTCCATACTATTATATATTATGACTTGGCATATGAATATTATATTTATGATGTACTTTATATTCATCAAAAATAGCTGTGTACCTGATTTGCTTATGTACAGTTGTACATCAACCCAAAACTTGCACCATAGGTAAAATCCTCCAGCTGAAGGGGTCTTGACCAAGCCTAGCTCAAGATCTGGAGGTGTTCCTGACACAGCAACACTGAAGGATGGCTCAAATACAGAGGGAACGTTCCAATGGGGACTAAAGTCTACCTCAACTTAACCTTAATTTGTTGTTGCATTGCAGATGCAGAGACTTATATATTTATCTCATAAAATGCATTATGATATTATCATAATGCATTTTATAAGATCCAACACTTTTCTAACATTGATTTAGCAAAAAAAAAACAC
Organism: Eucyclogobius newberryi; assembly: GCF_026437365.1. NCBI lineage: Eukaryota > Metazoa > Chordata > Actinopteri > Gobiiformes > Gobiidae > Eucyclogobius > Eucyclogobius newberryi. The sequence continues at coordinate 26,062,686 of NW_027316532.1, read as the reverse complement.
CAAAAGTGATCATGCCTTTATGCCCGATTTGTTTTGGCTGAAAGTATTATTGACTCCCAAATCTCCTTTTGTCCTGCCAGGCTGAAGGCTCATAGTCAGTCTCCCATAAAGGGAGAGTCAAGTTTGGCTGGTTCTTTCCTGGTTGTAGTCCAGCCTGGCATTGTCTTGAAGTGGAAAGTTTGTGTGGTCAGTAACATGTGGTGGGCTTGTCAGTGAGAAGCTGACACCATTTGTAAAGCCATTCTTCACAGCTGGTCAGGGACAGGTGTGAATGTGTCAAGGTGTGTGAGTGATGTTACCAGCAGGCTCTGTGGCCGGGGGTCACACTCGTAAATCAGAGGGGCTAATCTCCATAGCAATGGAGCTGGTGCCAGGGATGTGAGGGTGGTTATCAGACTGAAAGAGTAATGTTTCTGTTAACTCCTCGTTGATTAACATTCTTATGATCCAAACCATGGACCATGCACACTCCAGAGCTGTGAGTTATACGTGATACGGGCACTGCAGAATTCCTGACACAGGTGGGAGCTTCTCTAACAAGAGTGTGGATAAAGAGACGAGCTGCTGCAGCTATAATGGATTGGTAATATGTAATATTAGGACTCTTTGAAGTATCATTCTGGCATAAGCTGTGGTTACAAAGGAGAAGGATGAGTTCATGGCGGTGATGGCAGGCGTCTGCTGTGCAGTGATTTGTGCTCACTTCTGGTCAGATCATGTTTGGAGGGATTCTCCTGCTTATGTAAATCATCCACAGCCCTCCTCCTTAAAATGGAACAACATACCATTCAGCATTGACAATTTGTCTTCCACAGCAGCTGTACTTTTTTGTCTGGCACACTGTGTTTGGGTCATTGGCCCTCTAAATTACATTTTATTTTATGTTTTGCTTCTGTTTGGAACACGTCTCTAAATCTACTGTGTCAGTTTACCAAGCAAATAAGACCAGATGTTACTGAATATAACAGTCTTAAATAATTAGAAATGTCCAACTAAATGTACCAAGTACCCACTAAATGATGCTTTTGTCCCATAGAGGTGTAAAGACATGTTGTACCCAGTCTTTCAGTACAATGTGTGTTTTCTGGGATGTCTGTCAGAGCCGTGGCCCCTCTCGTACTGACAGATAGTAGGTGGGATGTGCTCCGTCATAGGGCCCTATGGCTCAGCATGCTGCCTGAGTCCTTTCTTTTCTATAGCTCTCTCCTGAACAAATAATCTGTTAATAAAGATCACCGCTGCTGTTTTCTTTTTCATCCTCTCTGCCTTCTTTACTCTTGTCTGCTTTAGACTTTATTCACATGCCTCCGTCTTTCCCTCTGAAGGATATAGTTATGACGTATGCTCAGTTGCACGGGCCCTTCCCCTCAGCTCAAAGCTCTTCCGCCTCAGCGTCGTGGGGTTCTGGTACAACCCGTGCCTGGAGAAGAATGACCCGCAGTGTGCTGGAGGCTCTGAGGAGGTGTGGCCGCTCCAACTGACATGACGGGGGTGGAGGGGAGGAGAGAGAGGGAGAGCAACCTGGGTGTTCCATGAGAGTGGACCTCGGCACTGTTTTGCTTTCTAATTCCCCTCAGCACTGAACAGCAGGGGGGACAAGAGGAGAGAGGGATGATGAGGGTAAGAGAATCATGTTTTCACACCAAAGTGCAGAGGCGGGTGGGCCGTGGGAGCCCCTTGGTGTCACTGATACTCATGTATGAAGTAAATGAGCCCAGATTGCTTAGAGGTGGTTTTGTGTTCATAGCTATTACAATTTATTGCTATTACATGCATTCTTTATTAGTATTTTTGGTGACCCATATTTATTTTCTCCTAAATGAATTCAAGCATAAATGCCTAAAGTTTGGGATATTTGCATTATCAATAAGCACAAAAAAATCACACGATTATACTATAACACTCATATCCCACACTCCTAAACACACTTTATTTACTAACTCCTATATTAATCATTGTTGTCAAAACACTATACATTTTGAACTTGATACTAAGGAATAGACTCAATAGTCGATACCAACTTTGATACCACAATAATAATTAAAAAAAAAAAAACACTAAACACATAAAACAAACACACAAATAAAGCGAAAAGTAATTTTCCTTCCTTTTGAAAACCCTAATATGAATAACTGGTATAATTTTTAAAATAAGGTTGCTTATTTACAATCTATTTATTAGGCATTTACTAGCATTTATGACTTAGTTATTAAAATATGTTTAAAAATACGCAGCTTAATAGCATTTTGTACAACTTTTTTTTTTTTTAATCACACATGTTTTTGTTAGCATTTTCTACAAATACTTGTAATTTACCGAGGATCATTATTTTAAAGTGCTACCGAATAACTATATCACTATCTATTTCGCATAGATAAATGTACGCAGAAATACACAGCTCATTCATACCTGTAGTATCCAAGACTCTTTACTACATGGATGTCTGGAATTGATTCACGTGGAGTCCTTGTGTTGCGTCCCTCAGCCCTCCCTCAGCGTGACCTCTCCCTTGCTGAAGACCACACCACCAAGCACCACATCATCTGGATCTGCTTGCCCATCTCTGCTCCCAAGGCCACAGGAAATAGCTGCCGAGTTTCGGGGCCTTATCCCTGAGGGCGGAACTAACAGGTGCACCAGTATATGTTTCAACTTTGCTTATTACCACCACATTTGTAGTAATAAACAAAGAGCAAGGCCAGATGGATGTATAGGTGACTTCTTGTTCCTATACTGTTGTGATTCCGACGTACTATATAAGAATTTGTGGCGTTACCGCTTTCGAAAATGCGACGCCTCTGTGCAGCAAACCACAAATATGTAAAACGCTCAAAATGATCAGTCATCTCCGCAGTAATTGACGCCCATTTGGTTTAGCCGTCATTATAGCAGGTATCTTTGCCGTCTTGCTCTCGTATTACCTTGCTCTGCCCTAAGTGAGTCATCAAATTGCGAACGAGTCGTAGAAAGGCAGTTTAATGGCACGCAGGGTCACCTCAGAGGAGCGTAGGTGGGAGGTCAACTGTTGCCATAATCCCAAACTCCAGGTTGGGCCCATAAATAAGAGCAGGAGCAGCTGGAGGGAGGAGGAGGTGACTGCTCGGGGGGGAAGGGGCGTATTTCACCTGTGCGGGAAACACAGTTGACAAGTGTTCGATCACTTTATAGCTGCTGTTGTGTGGGCACGTTCAGTATTTAAGCTGATGTTTATGTTTGGCCATGTTGTCTTTTTCTTGAAACATGTATTATATTGGCTGACAAGGCTTCATTTATGGAAGAACAAGATATTCTTCAAAATGACCTTTACAAAATGATGTGTAGAAGGGTAGAATCGAAAGTTGTCAAATCAAGGGTGTTTTTCTTGAATTTAATTAGATTATTTCTGAATAATGTTGCAGTTTTTTATTTGGCAGATGTTAGAGGGTTATCACACAATTTTATTATTGAATCAAATTTTAAACTAGAGATGTGGAATCTACTTTTAGCTGTATAAAACTAAATGTTGACTTTACAGTAATGGACATTGCCTTCTTATCTAGGGTGCTAGCTTTGATGCATGCGGTGCATTTATTTTTACCCATATGCGTCTTGGAGCTGCCTCCACAAATCTCGGTCTTAGCACTCGCCTCAGTACATCAAGTGACGTAGCGATAGCCAAATTCCTGAGTGCATTTTCATTGATAAACATGTTTTGATTGGCTCAACAGTCCCGCCGCAGACAGATATCAGAAGCAGCAGAGTGAGTGACCGTTTCCTGTATAGACAGGAAGTGGGAGCTTTTATGAGGGAATTGCATTGATTTCCTAGAATGCCAGGTCTGGGAGGGCAGCAAAACGGCACCTTCCTGTTCAAGAATACAACATCATCTAACTGACTCTCCCAGAAAGGTCTTAACGAGTGTGACATTAAAGATTATATGAACTTTCCTTTGCCTCACACATTTCTGCAGTGAATATCTCAAATGAACACACCAGTTTCCGGGTTAATTTGACTGTTTGTGACACAATCACAACCAAACGATGTGGAAAGTGCCAAGAGAAAATCATCTTTTTTCAACACCCATATGGAGATCTCCTCTTTCTGACTGTTTACTCCCAATGGCCCGTCAGTTGTCATTTAAAGACCTAAAGCTTTGAGTTTATTGTTCCATGCTTCTATTTTTGCTTGAGTGATACGTTTTTCTTGCCTTATATGTTCCCTTTAGCACTTTTCCTTCAATCCCAACTATTATATAACTAAAGGGCTATAATGGACTATCCAGGTTAAGACATCTCTATTATATACATACAACATTTTGGGTCTACACACCCTTCAATTTGCACTGACTTTTGAGGAAAAATGCTGTGGCCTACATTTGATATTCTTTGGGAAAGCTTTGACTGCAAAAGAGAATTCCTCCATATTAGTACGTCCTGTTCTAAGTGTGCTCTCCTGAGGCTCTCTTCATCCTTCCTTTAGTGCCTCCTCCCTACTATCCTTTCTTCATCCTCCCTTACTCTATTTCTTAACACCTACACTCACTCCTCCTCTGCTTCACCTCCTTATCGGAGCGCATCTCTCCTCCCTCGGTTCCTCTGCCCTAGTTTGAGGCCCAGACCTCTGTCCTCCTCTCCTTAGCCGGTGGTCTGTGTATGGGCCCTTAGGGATTGATGGTATTCTCCTCCACTATGTCCAGCCAGGAAAGATGCAGACACAATTTCTTCAGTTACCTCCCTCCATTGCGCCTTTTTCTTCCATCCTTATGTCTTTATGTCCTTCTCTCCTTATTTCCTTCACTATATTTCCTCGTATGTGCTGATAACTGACTGATGCCAGGCTTGGTTCCAGGAAGGTCAAAAACATTACGAGGGAAAGATGCGGTGTGCTGTTTACATTCTCTGCAGCGTCTCCACTCCCCTTCTCACAGGTCAGGGGTGAGAGGTCAGAGGGGAAAGGCGAGGTTTAGTGCGGCTTCTCCTGGAGGATAGAGGCTGGTGGCAGTGGTCCCCCCAGGTCCAGCCTCTGCGTTTAGTCTGAACTGAGCTGGGCCTCCCTTCACTCCCCTCCTGCACATCTGGCTGCCCCACAACGCTCATTTGGAGGGAAAACAAGAATGTTTTTATTTCCCTGGAGAGAAGAAGAACTCTAGAGTGAAACCACAGAGTTTTTAGGCATTGATGCATGATTGTATCTGCAACTGAAGGTTCACATTCAGTCCTCAATTCCTTCTTATTTCTCAACTAGATATATTTTTCCTCAGAATTTTATAAATGTGCCTTTTAATTTTTAGAGTTTGGAATCCTTTTTATGATAGCTGGTATATGTGTAGGATTGGGATATTAACCCAAATGCAATAAAATGTCGTTACATGTACGTAGTACCCTCTATCAGCTGCTGATAGTACTAGCACACATCACACCCTCACAGCTGGGCCCTATTACAGTGGTGTACAGTAGTTCTCTCCAGCCCTCGCCTGCAGCCTCTCTGTGGCTGTTATTGGAAATGTAGTGCTGCTTCAGGAGCTCGCTCATACTGGATTTATATGACACAGGTGCACGCTTTTGGAAAGCGCTGATACATGCACTCACACACACTAGGAGGCACGCGAGTGGTCCAGCTCGCAAAGACTGGATCCAATGTCAGCCACTTAATGTCTACAGCGCTCACAAGACACAACGCACTTCAGACAAACTTCTGTCTGAACAGTTTAGAGCTGCGTTCAAACCAGCCTGGAACTATCAGCACAACGCCTGGATCACACCATGTGATTCTGATTTTGGACTGTGCGGATTGAATATGACAAAAATGTCTCCAATTTTAACTTAATATATTTTCCTCTTTGCCCTCTATGTCTAGGTTGTGCCTTTTGTTCTGGGAATATGCCAGGCATTTCCTGTGTGCACTATCCTAGTTTTCCAATAAGAGGGAGGCCAGAGGTATGCTCTGGGCGTGCTGGGCTCTGGCGTTCCTCGATGGCTCAACACATACAAGAATACCAATGGAATATGGTTCCCTCTGAAAAAGACAAAAACATTCCAGGATAAAAACTGCCAACGCAGCATTAGTGCTTCTTAAAATCTCAGCCACGTTTTGGATTGAATAATCATTATCTTTTATTGCTTACTATTAAAAACTTAAATTAAAAAAAATAAATAAATCACAATTCAGTAAATTATTTGGCCTTTGTATTTAGACCTAAGTCTTCTTTTAATTCTTCTTTTGTTTGTTTCGTTTACAAAGACAAAATCTGTCACATTCAGCTGCTCTTCCCTGAAAAGAGGTGGATGTCTTCATAAAGGAAATAAACAAAAGAAAAGACTACATTTATATTGTTGAATGGTTTGAGCCCCTCGGCCTGGGAGAGTGCTGCTGCACGTCCACATGTAATGCAGCGTTAGACATATGTCTCTCGTCAGCCCCTTCTGTGATGTTCATCCTTCTATATTAAAAGGCAGGAGGCTGTGGTTCCGCACATGGTTCTGGTTTAGCCTGTTAGAGTTGATCACATCTTTACTGAACTGAGAGGTCGAGATGTTTGACTCAGTTTGACTTGTATCTTCTGTGTCAAAGCAGTCAAGCGTATGTTGCATGAAATTGGTTTATAGGACCCCAGGGCATTGTGTGCTTGAGAATCTGAGACACTGAAGTAGCAAAAGTATCTTTTCCATAAATCTTCATGTATGGAGATCAACCCAACCTGAGTATGTGATGTATAGTTATCGTATAACTATACATCACATACTCAGAGGTGCACGGTGGCAAAGGCGGATAGCGCTCTTGCCTCCCAAGAAGGAGGTCATGGGTTCGATTCCCGGACCAGACCAACATCACATGATCTCTCTGGGTGGAGTTTGCATGTCCTCCCCGTGTTACCGTGGGTTCTCTCCGGGTTCTCCGGCTTCCTCCCACCATCCAAAGGTAACGTCTGAAACGTCTATGTCTCTGTGTTGACCCTGCGACAAGTTGGCCAGTGTCCAGGGTGTACCCCGCCTAAGCCCCGAAGTCACTGGGATAGGCTCCAGTCACCCGCGACCCCGGTAGAAATGGATGGATGGATGGATTGATGGAGTTATCGTATAATAATAGTTATAGTTATTATAATACCCTATAAGCATGAGACTACATGTCAAGAGGTGAGAATGTTGTTGATGCTCAAACTGTTTAACTATTCAAAGAGATCTAATGATAAAGATATATTATTCCAGTGGGGAAACATGTCTTTGTTAACAACAGTATTATCGGACTCTTATCATAGAGATCTCGTCGTCATTGGGTTTGGAGGAATTATCGAGCAAGGCTATATTTGGTCTTTACGTTTGGCTGTTTTAGGCATTGACTGCTTTCTCCGAACCACAGCCACGTATTGTGTACCTCACCGCACCTGTTTGATGTTATGACCGCAGGTGATTCCCTGTTTCTTAGATTCTGTGTGTATTAGATTCTTATCTTATTCTTATCGGATCACTGTTTTGCATCATTGTTAACTGGTTCTGTGGGTGTGCACTTAAGCAAGAAGAGACGGTGTAACGCGGTGTAGATTCTTATCACCGCGGCCTAATCACTACCATGTGTTTTATGGCCACTTGCTTTATTCGTCCAGGCTGTTGGAATCCAAGCAATTAGTCTCTTTTTCGCTTTCACATGCGTTCCCTCTGGTTCATCACATAAACTTTCCTCCTTAAAGATGACCAGGTCCTATCTTGGGCCATATCTTCTCTCCTCCAGCACCTCGGGCTTGTTCTGCCTCAGCTTTGGCCGCTCGCTCGGTGGTCCGCGAGCCTGGGAACCGGTCGCTTTGCTCGCTAACACACACATTCACCCCAACGGAACCTAATGTACCTCGGATCGTATGTCCTTTGTTCAAAACGGTCCTTCCTTCATTTTTTATTTTGGTAGAAGGCCGAGCTACTGATTTTGAGATACTGTTTAATTTGGCGTGGATGATTACTTTGCCTAATTTACTTTTAACAAGTCCAGATTGTAATAAAGCAGGTCTTTACCACCCACCCATAAGGTCTAGCAAAGGTTAACCTCATCCAGATTGGGGTTTTGGTTCTATAATTCCCTCTGTTTTTCTTTAGGGATTAAAACATGACGAGATTAAATACATTTTACAATTAGTATTGACAATCTTGACACTATGACTGAGATTAGTGGAATTATTTACGGCTTTATGAAATAACATTTTCTCGATCATGAAGCAACGTTTATGTGACATAAATATCCACATAAAAAGTTTGTAATAGTTGGGTTTGTGTTTTTTCGGGTAAAGACTGATTTGAAATGGGTTATTTTTTCTTCTAAATTGTTTCGATGAACTAAATTATCTTGTCATCTGTGGCAGTTTAAGTTCCATCTATTAAAACTATATTCTGTACGCCTTTTGCTGCACTAGTGATTCAAAATATTCAAGTGGATTGTCATTCCATCCAACAAAAACTGTTCATTTAAATTTGTTAATTGATTCAAGTAAAACAAAATGTATGCTGTTTTCCAAAAGGCTCTAGTGACACAAAAATGTATCTATTCTTACGCTTGATGTGATTGAACAAGTACATCATTACAAATACTTGGGCCTCTGGATTGATGATAAATTCTCCTTCAACAAACACATACAAGTGATCTTAAAGACAAATTATCTTTCTTCTTTAGAAATAAAAAGTGTATTAATCAATTGAGATCTCAGGAAAAAAGCTTTCAGCAACTTTGCTCCTCCCATTTATGTAAAAAAACAGAGACTTTTTAAATTAAATTAAATTATTTTTATTTTATTCCATATTGTGTGTGTTTTATAAATGTGTTTTATTGATTGTTTTATTGATATTTTACCAAGATGTTTAAGACGTTTGTTTTCAAATTGACTTGATTAAGGTTGCAAGGATATTTAAATCAAAGTGCCTGTTTGCTGATGTAATGGAAACAACACAACGCGGAAACAACTGCTTTGTCTAGTTATTGGTTTTGTTTTGTCTGCCTGTGTAATACATTCAGCCGAACATGACGAGGGAGGCTTTTATCAGAGTTATACGGATATATAATGCACCATTGTTGTTGTTGTTACGTTTGTGCCTGGCTCAATCTGCAAACCTCCTTCTGAGGCCAAACTGTTATCTTACCAAAACAAAAGATTCTTTGAATATCTAGATTGAAGGGAACACCCTCGGGCGACTGTGTGTGTGTGTGTGTGTGTGTGTGTGTGTGTGTGTGTGTGTGTGTGTGTGTGTGAAAGAAAATATTTCCCACTGTGCTCTTGCTTGGAGTCTGCCTGAGGGATATTCAGAACACTCGAGACGTTTGTGCTCTTCTTCGCTCACTGCCAACTGTCGCTGCAGTACAGAAAATCCTTTTGTTGTGTTTGGGAATTTGGAGCATGTTTGGATTCACAGGAGTTGTCCAGGCGGTGTGCAGATGTGTATTTGTTATTCAGATGGACAGTGAAGCGATGCAGAGGAAGAAGGACAGGGTGTTTTTTTGCTGAAAATAACACAGCGGTATTGTTTACTGAGTGAGAAACTGCTTGAATTACCTCTAGAGTTGTAGCATGTGCTTTTGTATGAAACTCTTAGTCAGTTTTTGTCAGTTTTTGGCAATAAAACTTCACATAGTTGATAAATACAGTACATTAATTGATTATGGTTTTAGAAGTCTTATTGAACTATTTTCGGTCGACAAACACATACCTAGTGCATCGATTAATTGACTGAAAGAGGCGTGGTGCAAGTGGGAGATATATTGGAAAAATGAATGAAATCGCAATTGTTGTTTTCGAGATATACAAAATTAGATTATGGAGTTTATGTCTAGAATTAAATTTTAGCAAAATTACTTTGATAATAATAATAATAATTTGACAAATAAAATGAGGAGTAATTTAAAAAACAACAACAATATAACAATATAATAACCACTTAGTCCTATGATCCTTCAGATTTTATGCAAAACTTCAACAGACATTTACAGGCACATATTTGACTCATTAATACATAATACAAAAAAGAGTTAATCATTTTTGTGCAAGATATTTTATATCTCTATGATCTTGTTTCTGGACACGTACAAGATTTGATAATAGAGAAGTATTAATTAACAATGTCTTCATGTGTAAAAAGGCAGATTGCACTCGACATTTAAATCAATGTAATTTCCTCTCTGCTGTGATAAAACAGTAATCAACTGAATTACTAAAAGCGCACAGCCCTACAATCCAGGGTACTGTTTGGACTTGTGCCAATCCTGATGAAGTTGTACATGCGAGACAACAATTTGGAAATCAGTTCATCTTTTGTGCGATGGCGTCATGTGAGATCAATCCAGAACATGGACAGAAACATGGAAGTCTCTGATTGAAAGCTAAATCCATAAGTACATGTATTTATGTTGAAGTTGAACACTTGCTCTCCCAGACTTGTCTTCTTCTCGGGAGGAAGTGGGCTGCCCGCTGAGATGCAAACATCCTCCAGCGTGTCCCGGCGCTGCTCCACAGGAAGTTGTGGAGCAGAAGTGAAGGGGCAGAGTTAGTGCACCCTCAGGCACCATCACTGCAACGCATCCTTCTGTGTCACAGGCGAGCGGCGGATGAGGCTCACATCAGGCACATATTTGAAGACGTTTATGCTCTGGAAACGCTTTAATAAGTCACTGATTCATACTGTCTCTGGTCATGTCTTTTGCAGATCAAACTCCTCATTTATGTTTTATTTAGCTTACTCTTGTTTTAGCCAAATATTAGGCAAGACAAGTTTATTTGTAGGGCACGTTTCATACACAAAGCAATTCAAAAGTGCTTCACAAAACAGGAAATAAATGCTTTCAAATTAGTGGTTATTTAGTCAACAGTTAACACTGGTGTTGATTTGGTTGTATGGTTTGGTACTTGTTTAGTTATTTAGTCCAATATTGCATTCTGATCAAATAATTGTCTTGTTTATTTTCATTTCTATTGCTTTTTCCATGCCATTCACAGTGAATCTTGTAAGATTTTGTGTTTAGAAAATGATTCATGCTTACTGGAATATTCTAGTCCAAAATAATATTTTTTGAACCTAACCAGACTTCATAATGACTATGACACCTGTGACTCACCCAAATACTGTCTGTCTAACTTATTCATGGTTCAATCTGGTTTGTTACCAGATTGTTTCCTTCACTGGGTGTAGAATCAGGTTAAAAGGTAAGGTACACTTTATTGTGTACTTTATTTAGTGTAGAGCTTGTGTTCAGTCTCACCCAGTAATTTATGAGTCTGGCATGTTTAGTACGGTAAATTACTGGGTGTAGCACTCTGACTTAAGTTCAACATATTTACCAATTTGGCAAGGATCTTGCCGACAGCAACTGGGACGATCAAATAAATACTTCCTGCTGATTGCCAATAAATAATTAACTTTTATCAAATCCAGTTGAGAGAAAAGCACATAATTTCCCATCCACAAATGCACAAAGCCTTCCCTCTGCAGATGAATAAATTAAATGGCTTACTATACTTATTGATATATTAAGTTGTGAAAATGTATTGTATGAGAACTTTTGCCCATCATCTCGATTAATGTCCCAGTCCGCGGGGGTCACAGGGACAGTCAGGACCAAGAGCCACAAGGCGACGTGTTCCCTCTGCACAGCTCCAATCCAAACTGCATCTCTGTGTGACTCGGGGCTGATGCATCTGTTTCCTCTGCTCTACAATCAGGCACTACAGTCATTACACGCTCTTGTGTTTACACCATGCTCTTATCTGACTGGCGGTGTCATCGGAGCTGTTAGATACACACACCGCTGTCGGCCGGCCTGAGTAATCGCGCTGACCATGTGTTTTGATGACTCTGACTGGCTGGTTCTTGTCCTTTTGCTTGTCATTTGGCCCTGAACTCTGTGGTAAATTGTCCTGATGTTATCGTGCATAAGCAGGGACACCCCCACCTATCAGATCTGGCCTCTTGCTTCGATAACGGCGCTAAATGTGGTGGTGCATGTTCATATGGGTGGAGGCTAGTGGGTTGTTTATGAAGCACTTTGTTTTGTGTCATTGCGGCGCAGCTTGAAGGCCACTGCCCTTTACTTTATCTGCGTCGGGTCTCATCTGTCTCCTTCCGGTAGATGATTATATGACGAAATGAAGGTTTAATAAGAAAAATGTAACAATTCCGAAGCTAGAGCTGGATCTCATTGAATATTATACCGTTTTTCTTTTTAACATAAGCCTTTATCATGTTGAGAACTGTATTTCTTGTGTCTAGTTACAGTTAAAGGCACTGTACTTGATTTTACAGTCTTAAAAATATAAAAGTATATAAGTTCTTTTGCAGCTTGCTTACCTAATGCATTCTGAGCATCTTAAATATTCACTGCGCTTGTCACAACTCTCTGAGGCGTGAGCGAGTTTTGCCCTCCCGCTAACGAATCATGCTAACAGTGCACTTTAATTCTCTATAATTAAAACAGATTTTACTATATTACATTTAAACAAAACATTGGTACATCCCCTTTAACAGACCCCACATGCCACACACGGCTGTATTTATGAGTGGGGAAAATTGACGTTTGCATTGTTTCAATCATGATATTTAAATGATACTTAAACAATATGTTACGAATTAGCCTAAATGTGCCTTTAAATGCCTTGGTAAAGTTCAAGTATTGCCCAAAATGTGAATGGACCATACGATTGTCCAGAAAGTGCAGAAATATCATTTTAAACCTTTGTTTGGAAGATTACACCAGATGTTTCTGTTCAGTTTATTTATAAGAAACTCTTTGTACGGTCATTATTAACACTGGATACACTTCATATTTTAAATGTGTATATCTTCAAATCAACAATTGCAATATTATGCATTTTTGATACATCGCCCAGCTCTAGTTTATGGCGTGTCTGACAGCGCTCATTTACATGTTTGTGCCCTAGAGCTGAGAATATGGGCCTGATAGATGTTTGTTTTGACGACCCAACATGAAGAAGGGTGAGAAGGCTAAAAATGAATAGTCGAAAAAAATCAATGCATTAATAATTCTAGTCATTTAAACCAAGTAAGCAATACGCACATTTGGCTAGAAGTTCAATAACTGTAATTATGATATAACTAAAATTGTTTCAAAAGTCTCATTTGTAGTATTTTGTATTGACAATAATGAGCCATGTCTGCACTGCACGGATAAAGTAATAGTTGTACGGTTAAATTATACTACATCTGCTTAACTGCACTCCATAAATCTTTAACCAGAGGCAACAATTTGCTCACGCGTCGTAAACGCGAAATCGACACTGCCTCAAACTCATAGATATCGGTCCGTGCTAAGCGGACTCCTGTCACATAATATACTTTGCTTTGTTTGTGTTCTCAACTTTCAACTCAACTTTATTTACACAGCACTTCAAAAACAACACAGCGCTGCACACATGTTCAACAGGATATAAAACAATTAGTCAACACTTAAACTGAGACAAAATGAGTCTTTAGAAGGGATTAAAAACAGGAAAAGTGTTTGCAGGGTAATACTGTATATACCGTATTTTCATAGTTTTGGCTGGGGTGCGATTTATATTCCAGAGCGACTTATATGTTATATATATATATATATATTATTTATTTTCACACTGACATCCTCAAGAGGCTGGAGGGACTATGTCTCTCGGCTGGCCTGGGAACGCCTCTGGATCCCCCCGGAGGAGTTGGAGGAAGTGTCTGGGGAGTGGGAAGTCTGGGAGTCCCTGCTTAGACTGCTGCCCCCGCGACCCGGCCCCGGATAAGCGGAAGAAAATGGATGGATGGATGGAACCTCAAGAGGGCGCTCTAGGCTGTAAGCGACGCAGAAGAATCGGCACTTCCTCTATCTCCGGAGTTTGGGGAGTTGTTTAAAAGTGACACAGAAGGAAGAAGAATTCAATGGATTTAGTGATTTGGGGTAAAACTGATGCTTTGGTAAACTTGTTAGCATGTTCTTTATGCTATAGTTATCTGAATAACTGTTAATTCACCATGTTCTTTAATCTGTTATTATTTTAAATTGTATTCAAAGATGAAATTTCTGTTCTTGGTCCTGGATTTTATCAAATAAATGTCCCCAAAAAAACGCGACTTATACTCCAGTGCGACTTATATATGTTTTTTTTCTTCTCTGTTATGCATTTTTTGGCTGGTGCAATTTATACTCCGGTGCGACTTATAGTCAGGAAAATACGGTAGCTAATGGTGTTCCCAGGAAGTGTATGTGTTTTTGAGGAAATAGTAAGCGTTTGTGTACCGTGTCTCCCTGTGTCGCGGCTGCTGTGGCCAGATAACAGTCAGGATCTATCAGAAGGGACATCAAAAGAATAGAAGCAGATTTTTATCTGTTTTTCAAATATTTAGCTGGGCCCGTTTTGATGGGGTGTGAAACGGCTGAGCTTGCGGTTTCCAAGCCGTCGCCAAAAACTCCGAACATCCCACAAGCTTTTGCATTGGTCTTTATCAGTGTTGAAAAGAAAAAATGAAAGATTATTTATTCGAGATCACAACGGTTATACAAATTTAATCAACTATTTCCGGATCATATTTTGGAATTACATTTCATAATATCCATATTGTCTTATTGTATTAATTAAAACATCAATGTAATTTAAATATTGTGTGTATGTAATGTGCATGTTTTATTACACTGGAAGTAATGGCATTAGTTCAATAAAAAATAGCTATTTCATGTCAATTGAATAATAATGATTAACGTGCTGTAAATCTAAAGTAATTTTAGATTACCACCGCATTAAATTGAGTCTGAATCAACTGCGATGCATCTGTACACAAAAAAGAAACTAGAAGAAGTTTCATATAAGGAACACCTTAAATGCAGTTCCTTGATTTGTCTAGACTTTTTAGTGGCCAAGTTATGATGGGAATTAGAAAAGTTAGTGTTTGTAGATTACATAAAATGACTTGGTGCCTAATCACATCAACGTGTCGCCAGGCTTTGGCCACATGTATGCACTTTTATAGGTTCATAAAATGGGGAAAATAACCTTGAAAATGACCAAAGGTTTCAGTCTACGCCTCGGGGGGAGAAGTTAGAGCTCCACCTGCACTGGGGACACAAAATGAAGAGTGATCGTACCCTCACAACACTCTGACTCCGTTCTTAATTGTTCAGTTTGTCTTTGTTAGCGTTCTTTGGGAAGTTTGTAAAAAAAAAGAGACCAGTTGGGTAACGCCACTGCCGCTGCGAAAGGAAAAGCAGACCTGGTCCTTTTGGGTTTGGCAACGAGCAGCTTGTTAATTATATTTATTCTACTCCATGATACGAGTGAATGCAGATCAAACGATTTACACTTTTATGTTTGTTTTTGCTTGTCTTGCACTCCACTTTTGCAGTTACAGTAGATTGTCGAAATACATAATACATGCAGTATAGTAAAACAAAGTTAAAAAAAAAACTATTTTTTGCTCAACTGGAACTTTTCTGAGCTTCTAATGTTTTTTCTGTTTCTGGCTTTATGTAAATCTATGTATGCACTATGTTGACAACGGTCCTTTTTCCCATAATGCTTGTTTTATGACATGGTTTCCCAAGCTATTTCACCTACTCTGCCTTAATCTAAAAATAAAAACGTCCCCCCCTCTACCGCCTGAGTTCGCCCCTCATGTATCTGGCATTACAATTCCACCATTATTGCACACATTTGTCACACTGTATGAAGCCGGTGCTGCCGTGCTGCTCTATATGGTGATGGATATAGAAGTAAGTCTAAACATTGAGTGGCTCTGTTAAGTTAAGCAGCTCGAAACCCCGCTGTCCTTTACTGATGTTTGCTTTTCTTCCTGCCCCTTCAAACGCGGAAAAACAAATCACGTGTTATTCTGGTCCACCATCAGTGGCCTGTCTGCTATCGATACCCCCGACCGCCCCGTCCATGTGTGTATACGCGGGGCTGGGTTCTGTATAGTAAATATAGCGTCAAATGTCCAAAGGAGCTTATTTTAAACACCTTTTACATCCTCTCCAGTCCCCGGACACTGGCTATTCATAATTCAGCTATACTGGGGACGGTATATTAAGCAGCCCGTTATGCCGGACTGTATGTGTGTGTTCCTGCCCCTAAAATGGTAACACACCCACACCAAATCAGAGGGCTCCTTTGAGAACTGCGTTTCTCATGTTCTCACGGTGTAAAAATGACTATAACGCCGAGCTCCAAGAATCAGCGGTTCAGAGTGCAGAGTGTCGGTGGGTGGCGGCGCACGGACCATTTGCACCGTTTTTTGGTCGGAGTTATAGTCTCAAATAGTGAACGGCGGTCTTTATAGAAGCCCCAGAAAATGTTGTTTACAGAGGACTGGTTGTTCGTTTGGGGGAAAGGTCACAGTGAAGTTCAAATGTGTGCAGTTTTTGATGTTTTGGAGGGCAGAATGCACTGTAAAACTGTCTACACGGGGGAATAGAGCACGGACCAATGAGTTTGTTGTCGTTAAAGGCGCACTATGTAACTTTTCTGGCGAGCTTCTTGTATTTATTATTAACAAATCTTTTTATTGCTCAAAGAATACCGTGACAATGGTATTCTGACTGTGGGTATGGTCTCCTTTCCCCAGATTTGACCTGTAACTTGGCCTTGATTTAGATTTTTGTCCCTTTTTCCCCCTCATAATTCATCAATTCTGTTTCCACGCCAGAAAGTAAAAGGAGGGGGGAAAAAACAGACCTCCACATGTCATCCAATACATATTATCCATCCATCCATCCATTTTCTACCGCTTGTTCAAACTTAGAAAGAAAGAGCCACTTAGTCACTATATGACACTTTGGACACTCTGGGATGAGAGCTGATTGTCTGTTTAGAGATTGATTGAAGCAAAGTCATCTGCTTCACTTTTGTGTCTGAAAAAACTTTGTTAGAGGCCTAAAGAATCCTTACCACTGTTGTGTGAAAAGATTGGTGAGAGCTAAGAATGAGTTAGAAAGGTTTAAATACATTCAAATATTGTAATAATATTGATATTGCAATGTCGTCCAGCCCCAATAATCTCCACTGAACATACTGCACCTTCAAGTATATAACACAGAACAACGTCTACTTTTACAGTATTAGACCTTGGAATTGGCAATAAAACCACCAACTTTCTTTTTGAAAAGTGTACGATCTGGGATAAACTCACGCCTAATCAGCGCTCTCAAGTTTTTCTGTTGACCCGATTAGAGCTGTCGTTCGAATGCAGAAGACGTCTCCTCTCAATAACCTCTGTATCATTCAAAGCAAACGTGCTGTGATGTTGAAACTATTGACATGTTTAAACATATACATTACACACACAAACACAATCCTTTCAGTTATATAAAAACAAAATGTACTGTACAATGCATGCTTTAATTTAATTGTTCAAGCTGAGTCAAAAACGTGTTGGCTGATTTAGGCCTTAACATGAAAAAACACAAATAACATCAGTCTTATTTCATGTTTTCTTCTTTTTTTTAAATGAATGAAGGAGGACCTTGGTGCTATCGTGATACATTTAGTTCATTGCAATATTGATTACTGCATTAGCCTAAAATATCAATACTTTTGTGATACATTGTTCAGCCCTGTTTGTTTTGTTGCAGTATAAACTATTGGGTCTAACCTTTTTCTACATAATTGTATAGAGGTGTTAAAGCTGGTATGGACGATTTTTTTCAGCAATTTTTTTTAATCATATTTCCTCGTGGCGTGGATAAATCATTTGTCCTGCCACGCATCAATCATAAAACGCACCTACCGCTCACCTGCAGCCGCGTCAGGCTCGTCCCCACGTTTCCGCGTGCCTAGGCGCATGGATCTATCATAATATAGTTCCCTCAGGGGCAAAATGAAGACGGAGAAAGACAGTTCGAGCTGACGCAGAAGTGGACAGAAATCTACGGGAGACGAGCGATGCGATGCGCTCCGTTGCGCTAATAAACAAACGCACGTGTGTGTTGTATCAGTCCGCACGGGGGAGAGCGCATGCGCACTTCCGCCTGCGTTCTCAAATGGCCGAAAAATTGTCCATACCGCCTTTAATCTTTGCTAACTTCAACGTTTTAAATCATACTAGTCATGAACTTCTTTTAAAATGACTTCCGCATACAGTTACGTTGATTTATTTGAGTTTAATACAACCGCTATGCACTAATTACATTTTAAGTTACCAATTGAAAATATTTCATGGTTCGTTTGGTCCAGACTGACGTTTTTATTCGGCTGCGGTTTGAACTCCTTGTTACGTCCACGCTTATGTGGACCGGTGATTATGATCGACTGGAATCTCCCGTTTTTGCTCAGACTCGCTGACCTTCTCACGCGACCTTCTGTTGTCTGTTACCCGAGCATCATTTGAGGTCGACGGTTTGCCGGTTTGCGTCGCGCAGCACGGTCACGGCGGGACGGTCTTCTCTGCGTCACCGCGTCCTGAACAGCCGGCCCCGTGCGTGTGCGTATGTGGCTGTGTTTTCGAGCTGAAGTCAGATTGTAAATATAGCGTCGCCCCGTCTCCAGCCTCACGTCCAGACAAAGTGCGTGTGTGAGAAGGAGGAGGGGAAAAAAACTCAAGACTTTTTTTGGGCAAAATGCACCCGGAGACGACGGGAGCGAGGAGGCGGAGGAAGAATGAGTAAAGCGCGGGGGTGGGGGGGTGAGGAAGGGGGTCATAATTTCAGCCGTCTCTAAAAATAGCAGTTTATGTAGAAAGCAAGAAAAAAAAGAGAGTCTGTCCTGCTAAAAATCACAGCTCCTCAGCAGCCATTGGGAGGATGTGTGCTCCCTGCGGTGGAGCCTGGGAAAGTTCGACTCATTTCAGCCTGATGTTGTTGTTAAAGGGGCAGAATGTATTTTTTTTACACACACTTTATTGAGATAGCAATGTATCTATTGAACAATGTGCGAATCAATGTCTCTGTCCTTATATTTTGGATAGTAGGTTACACATCAGAGGTAAACGCCAATGCCAAATGAATCGTCTTAATAAACACTGGACCAAATATATATAATATATAACACTTCCGACTAAAAAGCTTGAATAATGTCACGTTTCGATATGTTATAACTGTTTTGAAGACATATAATGGTAATTTGAGACGCCTGTGATTGATGTAATGGTCCATATAAAGTGTAAGAGTGCTTTGTCACACATTTGAAACCAGCTACTTCCACCTGAGTGTGTATTTGCTGTATAATTTGGGCTGACTGCATATGTGGTACATTTACTCAACACAAAACTCTCAATAACTATTATTTTACACTGTTACGGCTCCTTAAAAATGTTATTAGCAGAAATGATCTGTGTTTGGAATTTCGAAATGCCACACATGTTAATTTACACCTCTTAATTTGTTTAATATGATGAATATGAACAAACCCGACAGCTTAACTGCTATTAGAACTCATTTCCAGATGTGAGACAGGCCTCTACTCTGACAATGTTCAAATCTAAGCTTAAAAACTGTTTTGTTTAGCTGTGCATATTGACTGAAAGGATTTTATTTGCACTCTTCTCTTTTATGTCTTAAACTGTTTTGTGATTTCTGTCATTTCTTTGTGATTCTTGTGTACGACTTGTGCTCTACAAATAAACTTGTTTTGTTGAACGATAATACAAAAATACCGCACATGTTAATCATACAGTTAGCATCTTGTTTATGAAAGGCCTCGTTCCCCATTGACAGCTCGTCCTGGCACACGTGCATGAGCCGTATAGTTCACAAATGTCTCCAGAACAAAGGCTTTTTTTTTGCTTGTAGAGCTGAAGCTGTCAGGCTAATCCACTATTCGAGCTCATTCCACATACCGCAGAATTAGTTATTACTATTGGTCATGTCATAACCATTTGCAACTGCATATAGTGAGTAAAAGAACACGTGTAAACTGATCTAAGGGCTGTTTCTCGTTGTTTTATTGGACTGTATGTACCAGGATAAGTATCACACCGTGTGCAGCATCGGATCGCTCACAACTATTTCAGGGATCAAACTTTAAATCTTCAAATTGAATCAAATTGAAATATGGAAGTATAATATCTGACAAATGCAACAACTAAATCTAAAAAATTTCAATGTACCTTTACGGGTGTGTATCACTGTAGTAGCCATTAGTGATCCTTATCCATCCATTGCATTAACATTGGAATTAATAATGGAGGGATTCTTAAAATGCTAAATATGCTGCTTGTATATACATAATAAATCTGGTATTGGACTTTGACGCAAAGCTTTATGGTGGAGGTTATCTGAACTCATTCCGTCACCCCATGGGACAAGGGCAGGCAGGCCAGAGTCATAATTTCAATACCATTCGCCTAATCTGGTACAAGATGGCCACTTGTGATTGCGGTATCCGGGAAGCAGTGAGATTGATGAATGTGGCTCCTACTGTGACCAGCTGATAATGCCGCTCCATGGCGTATTCGCAATTTGCCCATTTTCAAAGTGTATATGCTTTGTTTATGGGCTAGTACCTGGAATAGTTTGTGTAGTTTCACGTGAGTCAAGTGGCAGTTCGCGAAGAAAAGTTGAGGAAATAAGTTGGAAAATTGCAGGGAGTGGCTCAATCTGTGTCATCAATACAGAAAATGATATCTAAATGCAAGAGAAATTTAGAAGCATGAAGCAGATTTTTCTTACTGTTCCTTTACATAACAAAAATGTAGTTTATCGTAATAAAAAGGGTAGTTCCTGGTACAGTTTGAATCATCATTATACAAAAGTAGTTGCTGTTTTGCCACCAGATTCTGCAGATCTATTCAGAATGTATAAAAGCATAATTATTAACATCCATAGCATTTTGAGACTGTCAGCTGTTTTAATAATTATGAGGATTTATTGGTGATCGCAATTAAGTTTTTTGGCCATGATAATCTCTACGCAAAATGTCTATCGTCCCGTGCCTTTTTCAAATCATTACTATTGTGTAAATGAGGTGAGCTTTTGCCCTTATTTACAGTTATGGAATTACCTCTACAAATGTCACATCCGCTGCCCGTGTCCAACCAGGAAGTTAAATTAAAACTAAAGAGAACTAGGTAAGACGATGATTAAGTCAAATGAGTACCGTATTTTCCAGAGTATAAGCCCAAAAATGCATAATTGAGAAGAAAAAAATATATATAAGTTGCACTGGAGTTTGAACTGTGCTTGCAAGTGTGAAAATAACAAATAATATCACACATAAGTCACTCCGGAGTATATAAGTATAAATATAAGTATAAGTCGCACCCTGGCCAAAACTATGAAAAAAGGTGCGACTTATCTAACCTGTCATATGCAATCTGAAATGTCCCCATTGTGTGGTTCAGCGTGGCATTTTCAAACCTGCCAACCGATTCAAGTATGTAAGAATGCCTCCTACAAATATCCCCGCATCAGCTCTAGTGATTCACGAGATTGTAAATGGGAAGAGCATCAACTGTACTTGTTCAGTAAAACTGAATTTGACCCCTGCATAAATCCTGGTGTTTGTAATTTGCAAGTGGAAAGGAAAGTGGGGTTGTGCTCGATGCATTTACCGACATGTGGGATAGTGCATGTGCCCAGAGGTTAATGGCATTAGCAGACTAGTAATTGTGGCCTATGGGTTTCTCAGACGCACCACTAGGGGATGCATTAAGTGTTTACTGTAAGCCATACTGCACATAGCTATAATTCTTTACATGTTGAATTGAAGCGGACTGGGATACAAGTGCTGTTTTTCATACAATATAATGGCGTGTGTGACCTCTGTAGCTGTACAGGAGTCAGCAGGTCCTATTTGATTTGCATGAGGGTTTTCCCCACAGCCTGGGCTCCATCTTTTTTTGTGTCTGTCAAGAACTTATGGAAATGATTATATGTAATAAGCAAAAAGGATAGTCATCGTTGTAAATTGTTTCAAAGTCTCACACAGTGAAACTCCCACACTTTTTCCTCGGAGCAACTACTTTATTTATTTGGAATTTAACTTTTTTTTATCTATACTTTTCATGTATGTCAATATCTCTTTAGAGATCTTTCAGTATTATAATAAATATAATAAAATATTATCTACAAATGGGTTGGCTACGGAACTTAAAAAATAGATATATTCCAGTAATATAGGTAACAAAAATCAAAAACGTTTTATGTTTTGATGAATGGTGGGTCATGATAGTTGAAAAAAAAAGTATAAAATAAATAGTTACATATTCCCACCACAAATACTTGAATGTTTGTTTGTTTTTTGGTAGAAATTGTCTTTTTTCAGTCATTTATAGTTTATATGCTTCTAGCTGGCATAGAATAGGTACAGACAAGACATTTTTCAGACGCTGGTATTGTAAGGTAAAACTAGGGATGGCATATCGGTTATCGGACGTTGGTAATATCGGTGATATTGGTGTCCCCAGGTATCGGTATTGGTCTGATATTGAAAATTTTGAGGATATTTGGCACCAATCATTGACTTTTTGAACAGACTCATGAGTTAAAATGGAAATATATGCAAAAATTAAGCTAAAGGATATGGCTCACTACACAATCATGCCAGAAAACGTTTGTAACACTATATTATAACCATTTGGTCTTATTATCACTATCAACAAGTATCAGTTATTGGCTCGACTGTAAGACCAAGTTAAATGTCCTAACAGTTTCTTTCTCCATTGTGTTGCTTGTAGCATTGACCCCTCACATCGAAGGGCAGTAAAGAGCCATTGTACCTGTTTTTCTCCACTAGAAGCACAACAGACTAATTGAACTCTTGAGCTCAGGTTTCTCCCGGTGGTTTCAGAGGCATGATTCAGGTGAAGGGGTTTGAGTGTAATGCAGGGGTCAGTGCGGTCTCTGAGGTGGAGTCGGCCGAGGGCTGAGTGTGTGATGGGGGTCATCCTTTGGCCATGTGAACAGGAAGATGTGGGTTCACAGTGGAGGGACCGAGCTCTGGGCTGTTTATCAGATCGCTAATGAAGCAGAGCCGTCAGGAGAGGGCCTCTGTGGGATGAGGGGAGGAAGGGAAGGAGAGGAGGGGAGAGAGGAGAGGAGGGGAGAAGGGGAGAAGGGAGAGAGGGGAGAGGGAGCAGGAGAAGCCATGGGTGGAGTTAAGTGTAACGTGAAAATTGTTTAAAGGCGGTATGGACGATTTTTCGGCGATTTGAGAACGCAGGCGGAAGTGCGCATTCGCACTCCCCCGTGCGGACTGATACAACACACACGTGCGTTTGTTTATTAGCGCAACGGAGCGCATCGCATCTCTCGTCTCCCGTAGATTTCTGTCCACTTCTGCGTCAGCTCGAACTGTCTTTCTCCGTCTTCATTTTGCCCGTACACTGAGGGAACTATATTATGATAGATCCATGCGCTTAGGCACGCGGAAACGTGAGGAGGAACCGCACGCGGCTGCAGGTGAGCGATAGGTGCGTTTTATGATTGATACGTGGCAGGACAAATGATTTATCCACGCCACGAGGAAATATGATACAAAATTTGCTGAAAAAAATCGTCCATACCACCTTTAAGTTATTGTGATTAAGGGTTGTAAAAAACAAACAAAACAATACAAATACTGAAACTAAAATCAAAACTAGATAGTCATTTGTACATGTATCAATACTAGGAATGGGCGTATGTATTTTTTTGTTTTGTTTTTTTGTCTTGGTGCTGAGGCCGATAAGTTATTTGCCAATACGAATAATAGTCATTTTAAATTCATAGAAATGTTAAGTTAAAGTTAAAATTACATGGGAAAAAATGTATATAATGCATTTTTATGTCCAATAATAAATGATTCCCTTTTGTGTAATAGTTTCTGTGTCTATATTGTGTAAACAAACATATTTTTAGCCTAATTGCTCTACTATTTCCATTTTCATCATTCAAGACAAATCTGATTCACTGAGGACCAACTGGAAACACAGATAGGATACATGTGCAAACAGAGACTGGGTCAGCTAAGACTTAAACATTTTTTTTTTTACCTGATACATATATCAGTATCAGTATATATAGTATACGACGTGTGGGGGGATACATAAATACTTCTGATATCGCCAATACTTACATTGGAACCAATATATCGCACTATCCCTAATTGATATTTAAAAATTGCATACATTTGGGGGAAAAATACCTATCATGACCTCTTTTAGAATGATGTGGATGTGTCCGGCCAACATGTTTTGGAAATGGATACACAGAACATGCAAAGTAGACACAAAAAGGAATAAACCCCAGAACCTTCTTGCTGTGAGGTGACCGCACTAGCCACTCAGTCACTGTGCCACCGAAATGCATTCTTCCATTGTCATTTAAGTTATATATTGTTGGTTTACCGCACAAAACACAACTTAAGCCAAACGACTTCTCCTTTAACACGGAAACACCTGAACTGAAGCCAACGACCACTTTCTCTGGGCTGTTATTCCCACTACAATAAGCAAAAAAAAACATCTCATATTATTTATCACATTTCCGTGTTTAACATTAGCAAAGGCCAAATCACTCAGCTGCTGCTGTAAACATTTTCTCTGGCTACAAGAGCAGCGGTTCAGTGTGCTCCCCATTCCCATCATCGCAGGCGTCCAGTGCACTCGCAGCTCCACATTCATTCAGATCATTCAGTATTAGAAGCACGGGGGACTTCTGCTCATTACAAGTTCAAATAATCACACATCACAGCTCCAAAACATGTTGTGTTTGATATTTCACGGAGACCAGTGATAATGAATCCTGTTAACACGTAAAACAGAATTATTTTGAAATAAAGTATCCAAATATTAGACAAAAATCTGAGATACAAATGTTCAAACTTTTTGGGGGGAATGTTTACAATGGGCTATTAGTCATGTGGTCAATCAAAAACACTTTCTGCTCTACAGTTTATTCAAGTTTATTTGCTGGAAAAATGTTCAGTCTATAATGTTTTTTTAATATATTTTTATATATATATATATGTATTAGTTAATAATATAATAGTGCTAGGGCAGGACGATATGGCCTAAAATGTAATTTATTTATTAACAATATAATTGATGGTATACTATGAATAGGGAATATTTAGGTTCCAGTTTGCCCTCAGTGCATCAGATTTGTCTTTTTGAAGAGACTCATGTGTAAAAATGGAAAATGTAGGCTAAAAGTATGTCAAATCTAAGGAGTTGGTATCGACAAATATCGGTTATCGGTCACATCGGCCCATCCCTGCTATATACTGTATCTAGGCTGCTTAATGGCCTTCTATCTTGGTCTGCCTCGCCTCAAAACTGAGAGGAAAGAAAATCAGCTGCAATTATATCACGATACTCCAAATTTCATCATCACATAAATCATATCACAGTTTATGATGAACTCTAATTAATACAGTACTATTTAGTTTGGCAATTCTACTTTTGTATGATTTACTATTAACTTTATGAATAAACATTGTATCCAGTACTTTGTAAAGTTTATCTGCATTGACAGCATGACAAATGTGCTTTTCTGACACTATTTAGCTTCCCCTGTCAGACTAACGAGCATTAAGTGTGGAAACAATTGAAAACACAGATTGTGAGCATACTTCCCTCGATCGGTTTCCTCCACTGTCACTCATGCGCAGAGATGCCATTTAGTCTTGTAGTGTGAGAATCTGGTTTGTTCATCAGGGGTGAGAGGTCACAGGTCAGGCTCAGGGGAACCATCAGCAGTGAGCAGTCAGCTGACCCCGAACGATCCCGGGATAGGACGGCCTCCACTCCCCGAGGACCGACATTCAATCACTTTGTGTCCATACGTCGATAAGTGACTTCTCCGTCCCACTGCGAATGAAGTCGTATTGTATTTGACTTATACATCACCCACAGTGAAGCATTCAACTTTTTAACTCGTAATACGTCTTCCAAGATTGTTGAACATCCCTTGTCTTGCATGTGCCAAATACTTTGTAAATGTTTAGAGGGATTTTCCACTTTTTGGTCAAAACACTATTTGGAGCTAGGAATGTTCTACTGGATTCCACTCATTTTTAATTTATTGGCTTAATATTTCACAAAACAGGCTGTACGGCTCAATTTAAACAGCGCAGCGAGATGATGCGAGGTTCAAACTGTTATTTATTTTTACCCCTTAAACTTCCCCTGTCATTGTGTGCGTATTTGCTGCTTCCCGCTAAATCTCCTTTGCTCAGACTGGACGGGCCAAAGGTCAGTGGCATTGACCCCAAAGCGGCAGTTCAGCCTAAATATTGACCCACACACAGACACTCTTGTTGGCTCTTGAATATAGTGCTGTTCCATTAATGGACTATCGGCTTTCACTGGGGCTGAAGGGCTAAGAATAACTGCAGAGGAGTCAAACATCATTCTGCTGTGGCGATTTGAGGCCACTTTTTAAATATAGTTCTGAACATGTTATTGTCAGTCATGTGTAAGCTTTTTCTGTGTGTGTTTTTTAACGTGTGCCAGCAGTGCAGTTGGCCTCTGGGACTCCTCTGTCCTCCTTTCCCACAGTATGGGTCCCGTGGGGGCGCTGTGGTGACGTCAGGAGAGAGGTACAGGCGGGGAGGTTGCGGGTTCACTTCCTGTCTGTCAGGGCAGGGTTGGGACGTGTCCAAAGTGAGCGTCAAACTGTCTTTATGACCTGTCAGCTCTTTTGACCTCTTCGTCTCTGTCTGTTTCAGGCCATGTGGCTCATGCTGCAGCAGGAGGAGCCGGAGGACTTGGTCATATCGACCGGGGAGGTGCACAGCGTCAGGGAGTTCGTAGAGCGCGCCTTCACACACGTAGGGAGGAAGATTGTGTAAGTGCATACAGGTCCAAAATGAATTATGTTTTGAGTCATTCAATATGAGCCTGGCACATAAACGTAGTCTCAGACGTGATCCTGTGAGGAAATCAGTGTCACAGCTGAATTTCAAACTGCATGTTCATGTTTTGTACTGATTGCAAGCATTTCAGACTAGCTAAAGTCTAAATATAAAAGTGTTACTGGCAGTTCAGCGAGTTTTTGAGCCATTTATACATCTTACTTGCATAGTTTTATCAGCAATAGTTCAATGTGAGGGTGCAATAGTGTATTCATGTATACCTGTACTTACAATTAGGCCTGTAACAACAAAGTGTTTTTAAATAGTTTGTGATATTTTCTACAGGAAATATCACAATAAACAAGAACATGCTTCTTTATGCTGTTGAAACAATAAGTGAATGAATGAAACCGTTATTGCCCCGAGGGAAAGACGTCTTGCACACGAGGGCACTCATTACATAAGAAGAACACAGATAGGCGACATTGAAATACAGTCCGTGTGTCAAACAGAGTACTCGAAATACAGTTTATTGAGTAACTGATTGCTACATGGGACAAAGGATGTAAAGCCTAACTTGGCCTTCATTCGAGTAGGAGGCAGTATCAAAAGCAGGATACTCCCTGTTAACCCTTTTCTAAATACACGATTTACCGGCGTATATAGATTTTTTTTTTGCAAATTTTAAATGTTTTAATAGTTCTTTAGTTTATAGTTAGTCTCTTATATTACTTATTCAATCTTCAAATATGATCATATAATAAACAATATATATAAATATGTCTTATCTCTTATTTACTAAACAATAAGTTGATATAGTAATAATCTTTACAGGCCTGCAAAGTTTTTGAATAGCATTTTATCCTCTATTGAAATGGATTTCTAAACCCCCCCCAAGCTCGAACCGTTATCGTCACACGTTTGCTGTATGGGACAAACTTAAACAAAGTCACGTCTTGCTGTATTTTGCTTCCTTTCCTTTGACTCACCTTCTTTTACATTGTGCCATTCTGACATGTTGGTCAGGGCCGGTGTCCGGAACGAAACATGGCATTTGACATGTTTTGTCTTCTGAAGTGGTGAAGAAACAACATCTTTTCTTCTGGTCGTGTCACTTGCAGGTGGGAGGGAAAAGACGAGCAGGAGGTGGGCCGATGCCAGGAGACCGGAGTGGTGCACGTTAAAGTAGACCCCAAATTCTTCCGTCCCGTTGAAGTGGTAAGTCTGGGATATTTTTGTGCCTGCTTTTCACTTCCTTCGCTCCGCCAGTCAACAAAGGAACAATTAGTGCCCCAAAAAGACCCAAAACACATGAATAATAAATGATTAATGGTTCCATACGAGGTCTCATTTCACTAATACTTCCTGCTTCATGTACCTGACCTTAGCTTGAATGTAGCACTTTTTCTGTGGTCGTATCTGATTGCCGGCCATTGTGTCTCGAGCCATGCACTTATCAGCTCCAGTCTGGCTTACAGCATTTACTGACTTATTGTACGCTCCTAAACTGGTAATTCCCATTCTGAAAACCTTAGTCAACAAACACTGATGTGGCACTAATTGGCCTGATGGAGCAATTCACATTTAGGAGGTACTTTTTAACTTTCCGTTGGCGGGTTGGGCGTGTGCTTTCCTCCATTTGGATGTTACTGCTGCCCTAAATGTACCACTGTATGGCATTAAACTTACTACCATCTTGCATTTATCCATAGGCATGTAACAAGCTCAAATTCTCTCCGTACAATATCACAATATGCATCTCACTGTATGATATTATTTATTTATTTATTTATTTATTGCTCTATTTTAAAGACACAAACAGAATTGTAATGTGCTTTTTTTCTTCTTTTAAAATGCTTTGACAATCCTTTGGTACAAATAAGTTGTGTCATAGTGCGACGAGTTGGCAGAGTGTACCCCGCCTAAGGCCCGAAGTCACTGGGATAGGTTCCAGTCACCCGCGACCCCGAAAGGGAACAAGCAGTAGAAAATGGATGGATGGATATTTAAACAAGATTATAAAAATAATATTTCAGTTATTGTTGTCCCTATTTCATCCCACTTTTAAGTTATGTTATTGTTATTTTGGTTCGACTCTTATACTGAGATAGTTCTTCCTCCCCAAACTCCTAAAGCACTTTACATTATTTAGAGGTTGCACTACACTTTCTGTTGACGTGTTAATAAGTTGGCTTGATCAGTCAGACATTTTGGGAGGTCTTTCTCATCCCTGGGGAGAGCGTTGGGTTACTCGTGTGTGGTGGCTCAGATTAACTATCAGGCTCTCACTTGAAAGCCGCGTGCACCTTTCTCCAGCGCTCTGGAGCTGCTGGAGATTAGGCCACAGATTCAGTTGAGTGATGGCAGAGGATTACCATGGAGACCTGCTGATGGACAGCTGAGCCAATGGAAGCAGCTCTCACACACCTGGACCGATGAGACGCTTCATTCGCACTGGAACAATACAGGGAAACCAATTCAATGTAACAGTGATATTTAGTTTACCCCGTGCAAGTTCAGACATAAACAATATGTACATTTGCATATCCATGTACTCTTCAAACTAAATATTACTCAAGCATAAGTTAAAGTATGGCGTCACTGACTTCCCACCTCTGGGGTTGAAAGAAATACAGAGTCTAATTAAATGTTTTGGCAATTCTGTATTTTAACCTTAACTTTTGGAACAAATGATCAGTGAAGGCAATAAAAAAATGTCCTGTTCAAAAATATCCCTTAGCTTTCCCTGTTCATTTTGTATCTATTGTAAGGTTTAAGGAGACTGAAGGGTGTTTAACCTTTCACCCCTGCAGACAGGAAGTGGTTGACACCGGGCTCACAGCTCAGCATTGTGGCTCTCCTCAAGTGGAAATACCTGTCATCACATGTGTTTGCGAGGACCCCAGCTGACTCAGGCCTTAGCGGTGTCAAGTTTGCTCTTTAAGTCGTACGAAAGATTGTGCCTTTTTGGAGTGCGTGTGTTCGAATGTGGGTGTGGATGCCTGCTTGGTTTGAGTGTGTCCCCGGGCTGTGTACTAATATATATGTAATTCATCATTATCGCTGTCAGGCAGTGTGTCTGACATGAGCTCATTTATCTCTCCAGCCCCCTGGGAAAGTGCTGGGGGTTCACGGTGCAGGTGTGCTTCACATGTGGAACAAGTCTTAAACTTATCCATAATGTTGTGCAATTGTCTATATTTTTATTCATCATCAGATTTATTTAGTCCATTAATCGGCCGACATTTTTTGTTAGTCGACTATTTAATATTAAAGGATTTAGTAACATTAATGTGAAAGCATAGGATGAGTTTGCTGGAATGAGATGTGAATTTATTCAGATTTTTTATATACAGATATGCAAGTACTTTTCTTGTCAGTTTTTATGACTTACCGGTAGTTTTAAAGCTTCTGCTAATTCCACCCCCCATATAATCAACCAAAAATGTCTTTAGTCGATTACAGCCCTTGCGCTATATACCGTAATGTTTCTGGAGGGTCCATCTTGTCTCATGAACATTACTTTGCCTGGTGGATTTTTTATGGCATTTTGTGGATGATTCCTGAAAAAAACAATGATAAATGGAAGCTTTCGGATCCTTCACATTAAAACTCAGTGTCCCAGGGGATGTCACAATATTAAATTCTGGTGCTGCAATTATTGTGAGAGAAAATTCAACGATTACTCACAATTATTCAGACTGTGACTAAAAAAGAGGGGATCAAGTTTACAAAATTGAACTATCTTAAAGACAAAATAAATGTAAATGTGACAAAAAAAACAAGTTCTTTACATTTAGGTACATTTTTGGACTATATATTTAACAAACTTTATTTTGTTTCTGAAATTGTCACAATTACTATTTCTTGATTCTTATGATTATATTGTGACCTGAATAATCACTATTATCGATTAAACAAATAATCGTAACATACGATTATTACATACATAACTACGTGTCCCTTTAAACTTGTACCTAACCTCAGTTATACACGTGCACTCTTTACAGTATATTGACAAACTTTAAACATGAAAATAAATCCTTTTATTGCATATCTGACTCTGGTTCTGATTCGACACAGAAGTTCATGAAGCTGCATCATAAGAAATACATTTCAAGCACAAATTCCAGAACGTTTTTTATGCTAAATATGTGTATTTTGAAGCTGTTGTGGCCGTTGTGAGCAAACTGCTGCTGCTGTCAAGGCGTCTGTTTCCATTGTACACGCTGTCAATCACTTTTCGCCCGATGGGGCCCTGCCAGCGGAGGTTTGGCTCTGCCCGAGCTCCTGAGCAAAGGTGTGTCTGTGTACCGAAATCTAATGGTTTGATTGATTCCGGTTGCTAGGTTACAAACACATCACTGAGGTATTAGAGCGTGATGAGAAATTCTTCTTACACAATCGTGCAGACAGAATGAATTATTGCACTTGATCGTAATTAACTCTGCGCTGAGATGCTCCGATACGGGGTGTGTTAAGCCAGAAAAAGTTAGCCGTTGACCGAAACTTGGAATTAATATTGTTATTTTGCTGCAGTGATATTTTGAAATCACATTGGAAAAGGCATTGCCAAATAATAATTTATTGCCGTGTATAAGACGTGCTTATTTCATTCCAGTGCCGTGTAATCTCATTAGTTATGTGTTATGTGATTAAGAATACAGTAGCAGTGTACATTTCAGCTACATTTTTTGTACATTAGTTAACCCTCAGGCGTTGTCACATTTGTCTCTGTAGTTTTTATTTGTGTTTTTTTATGAAGCAAGTGTGAATAGGGAAATATTGTGATGTGACAGTGTGTTTGAGAGTAAATCTAACCTTGTATTCGACTTGTGAAGCCCCTCAGAATGTCCCTAGAGCATATACGAGTGTCTGTATACATGCAGGAATGTGTGCGCTCTGTGTGACGTAACCAGCTTGTCAAAGTTCCAGGTTCATGTGTCGCTTGAGGCCTTAAGTGCTCTGTTGAGTGACAGCTGTGTTTTGGACTACACAGAGTGGGAGGTGGAGTCGTGATGAATGGTCCTACAGTGCTTCATTATCTCTCTCCCCTCACAGCACTTCTGTGTGTCCATGTGAGTGTCATCAGCTCTGTGTGTGTTTTAGCAAAGAACCTTTGTATTATTCAACCCTTAATTAAAATACTTCATGATGACACCGCACACAATTTTCATTGCAACTTGACATGAAAATGACATATCAAGACATTAAAGATCATAATGATGAGAAATGTCTTATTTTTTTATCTTCTCATCTTTATTGGAAAATAGAAATAACAATTTATAAATTGATTTATTGAGATATTGATTACACAATTGTTATTTTTGATCATCTCAAATGAAACTCAAAAATATTCACCTTACTGTCATTCAAATGTAATGCAGGCTATCAATCTTTGGATCAGTGTTTAATGGACATGTGGGAATCACCTGCAGTTTCCCATAAAAAGCAGTGTGTTACATGAAATGTAAATGTAAATGATTCTGCTGTGAGTTTGTCACGTACCAGCATTCCTTTATACACACTGAGGCTCACCCTTTTCTTTTAACACAAGTTTAGTCCTGTGTTCTAAGATACCACCACTTTTAGTTGCAAGATGCTAAAAAAAATATTGAAAGAGCTTTCAGATATCAAATATTATTTATACAGCGGTTAAACCAAGTCTCAACTCTTTGTCCTCAAGTCTGAGTCAAGTCCCTAGTCAAAGACAAGCAAGTCCTATTTATGTCCCAAATGACTGAGCCTTAAGTCCATGTCAAGTCCTCTGGTTTGAGTTTGCAATTGATTTTTGTGACCACTGGAATTCAAGTCCAAGTTGAGAGCTAATTTGTTGTAAATTTGGTCTCAATCATCAAATTTGTGAGAAATCAGCAACTGTTCGTCCTTTTTTTTTTTTTATGTGCTCACCCTCCTGTTCTTTCCAAGAGCCGCCTACCATCAAACCTTGTGCATGAACACGCTAGAGCTCCGCTGCTACACGTGCATTTGTTTATTAGCGCGACTGATCGCATCGCATCTCTTGTCTTCGCAGATGTCTCTTCTGAGACAGCTCGTCCCTCAGCCATTTTTGTACGTCGCGGTCCGAAGTGTGGAGCTACACTGAAGGAAGTCGCTGCTAGCTTTGCTAAACACACACCGGCATATCAATCATGCATGCACAGCCAGGGGAACATGCTGATATCCTGGATATGAGCCAGAACGAGGCTGCAGGTGTGCACTAGCACGCAGGGAATGATTGACATGTGGGAGAAATACACTGCTGTCCACGCCACGAGGAAATGAGACTCTGATTGGTCGCCAAAAATCCTCTATTCAACCTTTAAGTCAAAAACACGACTTGGTTGTCCACATCTGATATAATCGCCCTCTGAGACAACTGCGGTTGTGATTTTGGGCGTTACGTTACAAAAATAAATTGAATTTAATTGAATAATATTTTATCTTTATGTGGATGAGCCTGTGACTTGAGCTGCCCTGCTCAATTTGCTTGGTTTGTGAGATGAAGGTGGGTAGGATTCAAACGTTCCCCCATTAGGTCCTAAATATAATCCTTACTAAGTGCCACACCGGTATCTTTATGATGCATGCCTATGTGTGAGAATGTGGCAGCAGTCTAAGCAGGGACTCCCAGACTTCCCTCTCCCCACACACTTCCTCCAACTCCACCGGGCGGATCCCGAGGCGTTCCCTGGCCAGTCAAGAGACATAGTCCCTACAGTATGTCCTGGGTCTTCCCTGGGGCTTCTGAGCTCCTCACCCTATCTCTAAGGGAGCGCCCAGCCACCCTGCGGAGGAATCTCATTTCGACCGCTTGTATCTGCTCATGACCATAGGTGAGGGCAGGAACGTAGACCGACCGGTAAATTGAGAGCTTTGTTTTTCGACTCTGCTCCTTCTTCACCACGACAGTCCGATCTCACAATTCACAAAGCCACTGATGCACGCACACTCATACGTCATTGATCCAGCCCTCACTGCATCAGGAATTGAAACAACCTGTGATTAATTGGATTTGAGGATCTGTTTTGATAACCGTTTGTAACACTTGGCAACACCTGTTGAGGTAATTTAACTGACAAACCTCGTCTGGCTGATCTGGTCTGGTCACGTAATAATGTTTGGTATTGCTGTGTGCTTCATCATGATATGATCAAAGACTGTCAGAAGTGTGCTTGTGGTTTAGTTTACTCTAATGAACTAGCAGATATTTGACTTGTGTTATGTTCTGACTAATAAGAGATATAAGAGATTCTTCTAAAATCTAGAAACCACATTTTAGGATTATCAGTTACCTACATTGTCAACTATTATCTTGATTATATGAGGTTTTTAATGAGACTGAAATAAATACTGTTCATATCTGGTATGTTTTCCTGAGGCAATATTCTGTAAAACTGTCAAACTTGCATACGCAAGCTCATTCACATAAGCGATTAGTCAATGTAGCTGTTACATTTTAAACCAGGCAAAAATATTGTTTTTAATGTGACTCATATTTTAAATATCTTTCTCTCGGATGGAGGACATTAACGCTTTCTATAAAGACTTGATTTTGCCTTAATCAACAGTTTAAGTCTGGATTTTTACCTACTCTCACTCCATTGATTCTGAAGCTTAAAAAGCCCAAAATAGTTATTTACTAAATATAATACAACTGTGAACATAACAGAGTAGTCTTAACATTTAGTCAAAACAAAAGCAAAACTCAACGAAACCCTTTTAACTTATAACAATGGGTTGTGTAAAGCTTTGTGAGGACAGGAGGGTGTGTCAATAGGGTTGTATGCGGTGAATATTGCCAGGTAATGTATTTCTAATTCATTTTTGAACATTTTGTATATTTTCCTTTTATGAAGTTACACGTTACACATGGGTGAAAAATACCCTAGTAAAGACACAGAAGCAGTGTAGAGTTTTATTTTATACAGTCTGTCCAGACCTTGTAAATCCAATCCCCAGTTTGTCTCGCCTCACAATTGAACAGCTATTTCAGTTTAGCAATGAGAAAAGCAGACGTGTCCCTACATGCAGATAAATGTGTTGACACAATGACCTCTGGCCACCTCTAACTCGCACACATTTTTATCCCAATGAAGAATTTAACAGTTGACTTGTTTCTTTCAAGCTCCTTTCAATGAAATTTCAGCTTTTCTTTTTTACCTTGTTCACAACCAATAGACAATTCATCATTCTGCTTCAATAACTTTATGGATTAAGGATATTTACGGCCTAACACAGCCTGATCTTGGTTTTATGAAATACGGCGTGCCAGTGAAGCCACCATCTGAGAATGTCGTTGTCAGTCAAGGCACTGCTTGTTCACATGGTGTGGATCTGTCTTGTCTGAAAATTACATAGCTGTCAAGTGCATTGTGGGAAAGATGGGAAAAGCATGACTATTGGAATCACAAAATTAGTTTAATGATAGACTTGGACTGCTCATTCATCACCTGCAATTTCATCTGAGCACAGTTCAAGTTCAGGAGGTGAGGTTGTCTGGAGGTTACGTACTACTCCATTTCTATTATTAATATTCTTCTCATTGACTTGAATTGTGGACACATGTATCAAATGTATATGTGCAATTTCATATGAACTTGTTTGTTGATAGGGGTATGCAAATATGTAATTATTGTAAACCATATTATTATTATGTGTATGTAAGACAAATAGAGACTTTATAATTGTGATGGCGTGTCTCCAATCACTCTTAACTTATGGATTTGTGTGAGACGGGCACCAAAACCATTCGACTGACTGATTGGAGCTGCAATTTGTCCATCAGGTTTCTGTGACTGATGGAATCTGTCCAGGTTAAAGTTTTGCGTTCACAATAGAGGGCAGTGCCAAATGTACCTGTTAACCGGTTCCAGGGAACCTGTTTTTATCTCGATCATAATAAGAGACTGGATTTGTGCAGCACTTTATGTAGGCAGATGTCCGATGGTGAACTATAGGTACATCTGTTTCAAACATTATATTATAATACAAACTATTTAAGACACAAAGAGCTGGGCAATAAAATGAGAATTACCGTAGTTGTGTAGTAACTTGATTGTACATATAGTTTTGCAACCTTATTTTGACTCTACTTGCACAATGTTGTATCCTAACCTTTACTCAAAGTATA
Organism: Eucyclogobius newberryi; assembly: GCF_026437365.1. NCBI lineage: Eukaryota > Metazoa > Chordata > Actinopteri > Gobiiformes > Gobiidae > Eucyclogobius > Eucyclogobius newberryi. Next base: position 26,026,873 of record NW_027316532.1, on the reverse strand, counting down.
TTTTAAATTTAAATTTAAATTGTTTTAATTTAATTTATATTCTAATATTTCCGACTGCTTTCATTCTTCTTTTCTTCTTGAACTTTCCCCATAGTTCATAGTTCTCTCAGAAAAATCCAATTGTGATGTGTTCTCTATGACGATATGATATTCTGGTAATATCCCTATGCTGGGCTTGAGTGTTTCTCTGTTTAAAGAAGTCTTGCTATATAGTAATAATATTATGACACCAGTGGATCATTATATGTTATTCTGGACATTTTAAATTGCAATATTGATCTAAAACCAAACAACCACAAAATGACCAAATGCTCCTGCATAATTAGGTCTCTTTTAAAGCAGCTCTATGTCCAAACCCACACATTTCCCCACCCACTCCTTTCATAGATCTGCCTGCGTCTTTCAGTGATCGACAGTTTTAACCAATCATTTTGAACCCTTCGAACAAGCGGATAGTTAAAAACTATATGAACTGAACATGGATCGCAATTGAACACATTTTATTCATTTATTGGCACATTTCCAAACTCTAAACAATACACAGCAGTGACTGTTTGAACGCACTGTGGTTAAAAGAAGCTGATTTCAAAGGAGCTGAGCGACTGCTGGTGTCATTGTTGAACCATCTCATATACTATGGTGGACAAGGTGGGAATTTTCAAACGCCTCTGAAAATGTAAAGCTTGGCAATAACTAAAAGCACTACATCTCTATCTCTTTTAAGCCCATCACTTACAGGATTAGACTTGCCAAGATGGTTTCCCCCGCTAAATACCGCACTTGAACCCGCACTCGCCGATTAGATTTCTTTAAGGGTCGCAGACTGAGGTATTTACTGTCATTCGTCAGCTCTTCGCTTAAATCTCCTCTTTGGACAGTCCTGAGCCTCGTCTGCCTGCGCGGGATAGGAATGAGCTACTATTATTATCCCGCGCTGCGTCTCTGGCAGCGGGTTGGTGTCAGCAAGAGGCCGAGAGGCAGTGTGCGCTCGAGGATCTCTCCTTCTCTCTCTGGTGGTGCTTCATCTCGGGGCCTCGGCAGCTCAGACCTCCACGTGAACCACAACGGCTTGGAACGGAAAAGCGCCGAGTTTGCAAATGTAGCTTATTCCGCCGGGTGTGTACTCTGCGCTCTGCACTGTAAAAGCCAAGATTCTGTGTAGGACTTTACAACTATCATGTTAACATCGTCCTTGGATTGGCGCTTGAAAGTCGATTACCGCTTTAGTCCTTCTCTCGTTCCCCCCGCAACAGTAGTTAGCGCCAACATCTGCAATCGATTTATGCACGCCGCGCGCCAAAAATTAGCAAGTGTTTTAAAAAAAACGGCGCGTTTCTGTGTTTTACCGTGCCATGTCCAAGTTATGGGATTCTTGGGATTCTTCCCTAGCCCAGCCCGATAAGGGGACTGTGAGGTAAGCGTGGCCCTAGTTTGCTGCCTTGATGGATCGAGGTGAATGTTTGAACACCAGACAGACCTAAAGAAGCAAATGGCTTTTTATGAGAACCGTGATTTATCCGTCGAACAAGCTTCGTCGAGCTGTGCCGGGCTGGATTTACGACTCCTGACTCATGGAACGGCCCTATCAGCGCCGAGTGTGTCGAAAAAGTCTGGCAGAGGCACACGGGACTTTCACACTGAGGAAGCATGAAATATTAGCGTTATTTTAAAAGGTGCATTATGGGGAATTGAGTGTCCCGCGCAGAGATGGGTCAAAGTTAAGCCATTCTCGTTCCCTTACCTGGAGAAGTCTTAAGGACCTTCTGTGGAAAAAAATAATAATGGAGGATTATAGTAGGCTGGTCTCGCGCTTGAGCTGACGGTTGAAATGTGGCTCAGCTTTAGTAATCACACCTGTCAAACTGAAACAAAAAAAAAAAGTTTAAAGACATTGGCAAACATTGTGTGCATTTTATATCGCTGTTTAAATTCACATGTCCATTGATAATAGATATGGGTGGTTTTCAGATTTTATAATGTGATCATCTCAGAGCCAGTTCTCCCCCACGTTGTATTTTGTCTCCAAATACAATATCTAAATGGTAAATTCACAAATATTCAACCTGATTGTTCTATTAGTGACTAGTGTTCACATGATGCTACATTTTCCAACTCGAGTTTGATACTTAGGAATAGGCTCAATACCCAACGGTCTGTTTTTTCAGCACAAAATAATAGTATAGTATGTTAAAACTGTTCAGGATAGGTACCTGTATTTGTGATTTTTGAATACATTTGTTTATTATTGATCCTTGTTAGAATGAGTATCTATTTTTGATGGTAGTTTTAGTATTGATCAGTGTCTGTTTTTCGACACCTTACATGACCTTACATTGTCGGGTCATGTAAGGTCACGTAAGGCGTACATGACCCAAGAACACACTGTATAAAAAGAGTCCGCATTTAAGTATTAATTTCAGCTGCGCCCCATCTGTATTAAATATTATTGGCCTATAATGTTGTGATGTCATCTGAAAGCCAGTAATTTTGTTATTTCCATCTTGATTGATGTAGTACACAGTGTTCTTTATTAGTGACACAACATGTATCTCTACATTCCTTGACTAATAGCACCCACGGACTCTCATTGCGAATTGAAACTTGTAGATTCCCATTAAAACGAATACTCGTGTCACTCATTGTTTTCCTCCAAACAGTCTCTGCTTGACGCCTGTGTCTCTGTCCCATCTCTAATGCCTTGAGTATCGTTTTATGCTGTGTTTTGAGGTTAAAGTATTTATTAAAAGAGGCAGGTCAACCTGTATTTGCACAATGAGGCGTAAGCTCTAGTGTCCTTAAAGCCTGAATCATACACAAGATTGGTTAAGTTAAATCACTGAGCTCTATGTCTAATCTTGTGCTTCGATGCAAGGCGTTCACAATGATATAGTGCAGTCTTCTATCGTCCTTGGGCCATCTTTTGAGTGCCTTGTCACCTGATCCCCGTAACACTCTAAAGTCCGAGCTTTAGTGATCTAACGTGCACTACACAATGCCACAATGAACCAGCATGTTTTTACCCATGTCCACTCTTTGTGCGAGTGTCCCGGGAGATCACACAAGAGTTTCTCAAACAAAGCAGTCGACGTTTGGGATGTGAAGACTTTCGGACGGATACCACTCCCTCGCCACGCGTGAACTGATGTGAATTTAGGTGACAGGAGGCTGTGAGCAGGGAGCACTGAAAAATGGGATTGACCCTTCACCTTCAGTGTCGGTAATGTGATCTTGGTATCTCTATTGTGGTAGGAGGGAAACGCCGGGGTGGGGGTCGCCGAGGGAACGGGAAGGTGGACTCGACCGGCCGCTGATTAGAACTTCCTTTGGTCACCCGTGTTTACAACTGGACAAATGTGTGGCTATGGATTGACCACCAATGATATTAGATGTTTTCATTTTAAACTGAAAATGTAACGTTTGTTTTTCTTTTAAATTTGAAGTATATTGTCTAGTGTCTAGGCCTTAACGTGAACATTTCTGTGTTTATTTTGGCTCTGATATGTTTTGTGGATTTTTCATGACGTTTAGGAATCAACGCATCTAAATATAGCTACACGTTCTTAACATTTATCGCGCCTTAGAAGGAAATGTGACGATAAAAATCAATAGAAAGCTTGTTATTCTATTGTCTTTACTCGTAACAGCTCACTGAAATAATGATCTTATCTGAACTCGTAGTGCGTCAGAGGCTAAATCAGTGGCTAAAACACACAAAAGCCTTTGACCTGGTATGTCACAACGAACCCATCCCGATTGTGCCCTATAAAGAATTACCGCATGAATAGGATTGGTAATTTTAGCTGTTTGAAATAGCTCTATCTGGGTGCCTCCCAACTGACATAAGCACCTGGATGACTGGCACTTGTGGAGATGTTGACTGTGTGTTTATGTTGATTTATTTACTCTAACTCGCTCATTAAAGTTGGCTTTAATTGATTCTATTAAAAACATGACTCTGTGCCAAACAGCTGCACACATGCCTCCATACCTGAGATATTAAACCTCTGACTTCTTTGTAACGTCAGAGCGTGAGAGAGAGAGAGAGAGAGAAAGTGAGAAAGTGAGGAGCTGGGCGCTGCAGTTTTCATCCACTGCCGCAGGAGAATGAGAGGGGAGATTGTGGATTGTGTGTGTGTGTCTGGCAGTCTGGTATTTCCTGAAAGAGTTTCCTCCTACCGTCAGAGCGGAACCACCCTGGGCCCCTCGGCCGTCCAACCCACAGGCTGACCCGGTACTGCTCCCTGAGAGGAACACAGACATGACTACAGGCACAAGACGCACTCGGGAGCCAGCATAAAGAAGCATTGATAAAAACATTGACAGGCAGCGCTGTGTAGGTTGTTATTAAGGCTGGAACACACCGCGTGAAGGTGGTGTCTCAACCTCTGCTGCAGGCTGTCGCCACCTCTCCAGTATTTTGACTGTTGTACCGTCTATTTACCACGCTTTTGTCCCCGTTTGTACGCCGATGCCAGACGAGTGATTGATGGGTACATCTCCAGCGCGCATTACCATAAGTCTTTGGCTCACGTCTGCCGCGTAGATACGGCGCAAAGAATTGTGGGACAGAATTCCTGCGCAATCAGCCAACCTTAGTTAGTGCAGAGAGAAATCTGCCAGACAGGGAGGAGAGAGAGGGGGTGGGGGGGACACATGTCGAGGAGGGGGGAGTGTTGTTGACAGGGTGCGCGAGAAAAGGGTGAGTTATGTCAGCTTGTGTCTTTGCCCCCTAATCCCAGCTGGGCTTCATTACCCATAATTCTGTGCTGAGCAGGGAACATGGCCGCCGGTTTGTCAGGCTGAGGAGTGCTTTAGGAGACAAGGGGAGGATCCGGGCCCGGGGTTCAGACCGAGGCCTCCACCGTGAACTCGCCGGTGCTCCCCTGAACTGCAGCGGCATCGGCTTTATTAATGAAGTCATGTTGTGTTTTGACAGTAGAAAATGTTTTATAATGGTTTGGGGAATGGAAACGCAGACAACTTAAACATACATCAGTTTTAGTCAGCGTCTTTAGACTCAGCCCTCTGTTTCTGTGGACCACACATCCCATCAGGCCTTTCTGACCCAATAGTGTTTGCAATGACACGTCTCCTCTGACGGTATGAAGTTGCAGCGCCCTGAGTTTGCTCTCTCCCTGTGATGCTGCGCTAGTGTCGTGTTGTTTTAGTTTTTAAAGGATATTTATTGTTCGTAGGCTTTATTAGAGGGGACAGTATAGCGTTAAATGGGGATGAGAGTATATGAGAGGCTTTCAATTGGTATTGAAACTGACATTTTCACCACAAAATAATTGCACTTTCTTTATTAAACATTGTGGTCTCATAGTAGATCTAATTTTGTACTGGTAAAATAAGTTTTTTTAATCTAGTTTTGATACTAGTTTTAGTATCGATTAGTATCTGATTTTTTTTTTTATACATTTGACACCCTAGTTTAAGGTAAAATAATATTTCTACACTTTCTAGACACATTTTTGTACTAGATTTGAACTAGTTGATTTTCTAATTATGGCCCACCTTTGTTTATTATTTAATATATATATATATGTTTTATTGTTATAAAATGCGCCAATTTACAGAAAAAAATATTAAATCGATTCTAAGCAAGTATCGAAACTTGATAAAATAAATTTGGATCCTTTCTGAATGTTTTTTTTAATTATCTTGATTTTGTTCAGAACTAGTATGAGACCACATAACTATATTCAAGAAACTACTCTTGTGTTCAAAGTTACATTCCATTTGTGTGTGTTTTTGTTTAATGTCTTTGTCTTAGTCTCCTAGTATCAAAACTGTTTGCATTTTTTGTATCATGACAACAACACTATTATTGGTGACTGATGACCAACTTTCTCCTCTCATTAGTCTTTATTATACAGGCAACAAACTGAAGCAGTGCCAAGAGTCCAGTGACAGGAAAGGCAGGGAGGAAGTAAAGGAGGAAAGTGAGTGAGGGATGGAAGAGTGCTTGGGCTGAGATTTTACCCTGTGTGTGTCTGAATGTGTGTGTTTGGGAGCATAAATCAGCCCCGTCAGTCCCTATATGTGTGTGCGTGTTGTGTGTTGTGTGTGTGTCTTGCAGTGCCGGTGTTTCCTGCAGTGTAATCTGAGTCTCTGATGGAATGTGTGAACCGCATCCGACTCCACTCGGCTCAAGCCCTCGACTCACTCAATATCCCACTGTAAACAAGCCCGCTCTGCCAGGGATACTGCTACGGGACAGGTACAGAGCCGGCCACTATACCGAGTGCGCTCCCCAACCCCCTAAAATAACACAAACCCTGTAAAATAGAAGACGTGGACAGTAGTCAACAATCAACACTGCAGTTTAAATGGTCTAAATGATCAAATCGTCTGTAATTAATTAGGTATTATGTCCTCTTTTAAGAACAAAGCAAAGTCGGTAGTTAAAGTTATGAAAAATTTACTTTAATGAGCTTTCAATCATGTTGTAATGGCGTTTTCTCATCATAAACACACAACTAATCAGAGTTGTATTGCATGTGTTTGTAATCCTGTCTGTCCTTGTTCTGCATTTGGGGCTCGAGTGCTCAGAAATACTCTGTTTTCACCTACCCCCTATCCCCAGTCTACTTTTCTAAACTTACTTGCGACTATTCAAAAAGATTCAGACCCAAACCGACAATAAAAACACCAAGTTTAAAATCTATGCTTTTGAACAGGAAGTCAATGGATTTTACTCTTGTTGTTTGTACTTCTTTTGACAGTAACTTAACTTAACGTGGAATGGACGATTTTTTTCAGCAAATTTTTTATCATATTTCCTTGTGGCGTGGATAAATCATTTGTCCTGACACGTATCAATCATAAAACACACCTACCGCTCACCTGCAGCCGCGTGCGGTTCGTCCCCACGTTTCCGCGTGCCTAAGCGCATGGATCTATCATAATATAGTTCCCTCAGTGTACGGGGCAAAATGAAGACTGAGAAAGACAGTTCGAGCTGACGCAGAAGTGGACAGAAATCTACGGGAGACGAGCGATGTGATGCGCTCCGTTGCGCTAATAAACAAACGCACGTGTGTGTTGTATCAGTCCACACGGGGGAGTGCGCATGCGCACTTCTGCCTGCGTTCTCAAATCGCCGAAAAATCGTCCATTGCGCCTTTAACTAACCGTCTTTGTTGGTAATGACGTAATCTCTTACCTATTGTCTGATACAGAAGAAAAAACAAAACTATTCTGCTTAAAAATACAAGATTAATATCCTTAATCTATTAAGAGGAAGCTATAGACAAGGGTGTGTCAAAACTTTCTGCAGAAGCTAGAAATAGAATGTGCACGTGCAAACACCAAAAAGCCTCCAAATAGACTAAGACAGAAGTTGTCCTTGAAAATGTCAAGGTAATTACATCATCTCAATGTGGCAGAGCAGAGTGCAGACTTTGGAAGTAATTACGGTCGACTATGCGTTATATAAAATGGCACCGACTTGAAAATAAGTTTGAAAGTCTTAGTTGTTTTATTGAATTTTTAAAGAAAACATAAAATATATAAAACATCGAACATGGCACAAAGAAACAAGTTAACAAGACACAATAAAGAAACAAGTTAACAAGTTAACAAGTCACAATACAGCCAAAGACACAATCAGGCTTTTAAATTTTCAAAATCATTTTGTCCGGGGGTACGGGGGCCGACAAGGCGGAAAAACGAGTAGCTTCGGCATTCTCCGGACCACAGCTCGGCAGCCAATCAGAGCCGAGCCAACAAATTTCGTCGACCAATCTGTGCGCAGCATGCAAATTTTCACTTATAAACAGTAAACTGTAATGGCGGACTATTGTCAAATGCTTCCCGGCCCGAATTGATGGTATTATTCCCTTTTTTTTCTGAGATTTATTAATAAAATGGCCATGACTGCACTCGAAACTGCCCGTCCACATTTTAAAATACCCCGTCCATCTAAATGCCTGGACACAATACAGCCAAAGACAAGTATAAAATAAAAGTCACGGCACATTTTCCACACAGAACGTCTCATCAGAAACAGAGCAGAACTGGGCTCCTCAAACCAGTGTGAACGTACCCTTAGCATAGCCGTTCATATTTCAAACTTTTCCCCAATGTTTTGTAAGTAATGCTCTTGTACGTGTTTAATATGTTCCATGTTGAAAGCGTGCAATATAAACTTAATTGCAATCCCATTTCCCACCCCAAAGTCACGTCAGCTTTACGGACAGTTGGTCTCGTAGTGCATAATGCTGACAGCTGTTTGTCTCGCACCACTCCCTCGTCTCCAAGTGTGTTTAGAGTTTGGATCCAGGGGTTAATTGTACACTGACCTGTCTAATGGCTTTCCCCGGCTGGTTATCTTGATTGGGTAATTAATTCTAGCCCCGCTCTCGCCCTAGTCCTCGCACACTCATATGTCACTTCTTCTGCACAAGGCTGTTGAACTCAGAAGCCCCCACATTCCCGTAACCCTAAAGCCGCCCCGTCACATTATTTCTCCCCTCAGTATTTCATCCAGGCTTCAGGGCTCGCTCGTGAAGCCATTATTAACATGCATTTGGTTTCCTAATGCTCAACCAAATTTAAAGCTTTTCCTGTTTTGTCTAATAGTCTTTCCAATGGTTTGTTTGCAGTTAAATTTCTCACCTTTACGTCACCTGTCAAAGTCATTTCAATACCCGGACATTCATTTACTGGTCATTTTCTTGGTTTTGGTCTAGAATTGCACAAAAGTAAATGGACTGTCTAATTTACCACTATTATTACTGTGTTTTTACTCTCACCTGAAACAATGCACTGCAACTCATATTTCTTTTTTATCAGTTAGTGTTGCAGTTCTCTTGTAATGAACACAGTGAATATTCGTAATTGGCAAATCCTTAAAACAATCATTTATAGGAATGGGGTCTTACAGTTTTGTCGGGATTTAAGTCTCAATTTGGGTCACAAATTTGATATAGCTGTTGTTTTTGGGGACCGTTTTTTTTCTGTTGATTTGTTAAATAAACCAGAACTTGTCAATAAATTACAATTGCATTATTGTAGTCTATAGGCAAAATATCTCTGAATTTTTAATCATTGGGCTTATGTGTTTGTTCTATGTGACTTAGATATGCAGTACTATAGGTCTGTGTTCGTCCTGACTCTCATGTCTCAGGCGTTTCTCTGCCTCGTGCCTGTATTTTACTACTAAACAAAATATGCTAAAAAGGGGGTTGTTTGGGAAGATATTGTCTTGAAAAATGGATTAGGTAAGTCTGCCGGGTCTGGTATCGAACCCAACACCCAAGTCGAATCGAACCACCAGCATCAAACTATCCAGTACTATTTTGAGAATTGTCCCATCCCTAATAATCGTGTTAAGTACTGGAGATAGTAGTATATCAGTTACACAATGAGAGCAGTTCAACGATATGTTCTTGTTGCCAAGTCTTGTAGTATACAGTAAAAGCTGCTAAGTAAACTGTTCAAATTATAGACCCTCATAACAGTTGCTTTTCTGGAGCATGCTCAATGTACTGATCCTGTTCTGTTTTGCTCAAGACCTTATCGCTTCCATCAGCTGCTACAGACGGGAGAAAGAGTGGTGCAAGAGCAAGCGGTGGAGGAGTGACTTTTGGCTCTCCCTGTTTGGGCACGATGAGAACGGCAGATTATTGGACTGATAACAGCAGGAATGTGGCTCAGAGGAAACGGCGGTGCGGAGGAGATGTTCCCTATAAGAGACCGGCCCTTGTCCTTTATGTAATCGAACCCTAAACACATCTATCCTGCCTCGTGTTTCTTACCAGCACGGCAGCTTATAGCACAATACTCCAAGGCCTCAATCAATGATGCATATCTGCTTGGTTTTACCTCCAGGTTAAATGCTTCTGCCACCTGCTTGTCATGGATATGTTATTGCTTTTCCTGGAGAGTGTTCAACAGAATGGCATTAAACTTATCTCCATGAAGACGAGCAGGTGATGATGCCACTTGGCCGAGTCATACGTCAGGGGTTTAATTTATAAAGTGTGCGTACGTTGAAAAAATGTGGTTTGTGGGATTTTCCTTGTCAGGTCATCTGTAAAAAAAAAAAAAAAAAAAAGACAACTTGTGGAAATGGCCGGTCTGATCCAAAAACTCTCAGAGACGACAAGTGAGTAAGTTGGAAGTTTGTGTTTCGTCCTTACGTACACAGTTTTTGTTGAAAAATCCACTTAAAGTTTTATGAAATAGACCCCAGATCCCAGGAGAGGCGAAGTATTTCAAGGCCAATCTTTTTTTGAGCAGTTAATGCAAGACTGATAATCGATTATGCTCTTTTGTGGAACATCCCAAAGGCAAAGCAATAATATATCCAAAGAGACAAGCAAGTGACTAACCCTTAATCGTTCACCTTTGAATTACTTTCTTGACCTGATCGTCTGTCTTTTTGATGCTCTACACTGCAGTATATTAATAATACACCATAATAGCATAAAGCCATTGTTGTTTTCAGAAGGGAAATTTAGAATCATTTGAAGGTCACGTATTTACCTATGAATACTGTGTGTGCCGAGGCTGAAGACAAAGAAGTGCATGGATCAGCCGGGGTGGAAAAGACACTACTAGGACCAGGAGACTAATAAATAGTGTGTGAGGCAGAAGCCGGTGTGGGACCACCTCAGCTAACCCCAATATAGCATAGAACTGAGCCAGAGGCAGATTAAGGCCCGTAAATCACCTCTGCAAACCTGTGTGCGCCCACTGTTCTCACTGCACTAACAGAGCTCAAAATGTGTGTCTGCCGTGTTAGTTATGAAATGCTACGTGATCTTCCTCTCATTATTGTTCCTATATTCAGAGCACATTGAAATATTACTTCATACCCTTATTTGAAAGTTAACCCTGAACGTTTTTTTTTTTAATTGGCTCTTTCTGCTGATTTTTCATTCACAATTGTACTTCCTCCTAAACCCGGAATAGCCAAATTATCAGTATTGATGTATATCTTACTTCTATCTACTCATTAGGACACAGGACATACTGTTGTTGTGGAATGAAAAGACAAACATATTCCAGTTAGAGAAGGTGTCCCTCAAGGATTAGTTTTTATCCCACTGTTTTTTTTTGTGATTTTATTGTTCATCTTGTTGGGAAAAAAGTGTCAGAACAACAAATCATCTCCCATTTTAATCCCTTTACCTGGGATGCATTTTTGCTGCGTGTCTTAGATTTTTGCCAAAAAAACTGAACAAAACTCAAGCCTATGAATACAGGATTTAGCAGTAATTATATTTACCATTTTTGCATGTAATGTCCCTATGGATCTTTTGGAGCCAAAGCCCAGACAGGTCTTTTTTCTTCTACTATTGCATAAGCCTGGATAACACCTTCTATTCATTCTGGCTGCAGTTATGGGATTGTGAAGAATGTCAGAAGAAGAATATTGTTTAGAAAAGGCAGATTATGTGGTTCTTTGAAGTGCGCTGAGACCCATCACGGCCGATTCTCAGGACCTCTCTCACTCATGACTGCTGCTCCATCTAGGATATTACGCAAACAGACTAAACACAAGTCGACCGATCAGCATTCGTTTAACTTCCTTAAAACCCACAGCCGCCTGAACCCCTCCCCCGTGTAATGGCCCCTCCCTAAACCTCTCACTTTGGGCTCTGTACCTTTTTGCTGACTGCACAGATATGGATGTGAGAGAGAAAGTGGTGAGTCGATGGTCGAAAGGTCACAACTGCATTGCTAGTTTCAAGGAAGTAAGACATTTAAATCTGCTCTAAACAGCTAAGTGCTCTCAAACCCTTTCACCCCAAAGCGTTCTAAATTAACGTACAAAACTCGTCGTTCTAGTTTGTGATTGATAACATGATTTACAGTTGGATGCGGAAGGTTTTTGTGGGGGGGTTTACAAGGAAACATTCGAACTATGAGCGCAGAACACATTTCAGTTCCTCTGACGTTCAATTGTGACAGAGAAACAAATCATCTTTGAAGTGTTTAGGCATTATAAGTATGTCAAAGTCAATCCATATTATCATCTGCACAATCTCCTTTAAATTATAGTATTCCTGTCTTTTACATACTACCTATAACAGAATCTACACGCCTAAAATGTATGGAACAATCACATTTTTGCTACAATAATGTACATTTTCAAACCTATGTCTTTTAAACACTGGCAAAATATGAAAACCTTCTTCAGCGCAGCGGTGATTTTGGCGATCACGGGCCTCCCGCTCTCCCCTCCGACACACAATATGCTCCGGACTAAAGCGCGGGATCAGTTAAGCCTCATAAATTGACGGCTATCTTGACATTAAGTGGCTCGCATGTACACAGCTCTCTGCTCTCTTCTGTCTCCGTGCTGCCGGAGCCTCCAGCACTTGACTCCGACGCGCTCACGTCCCGCTCCTCCGCAGTGTTTGGAGTGCGTCCTCAAACGGGTAAATATTTATCGCCGCGCTCCCCCAGGAATTTTAATGAGCGCTGATGGAGAGTAATCAACGTGGCCGGCCAGAGATAGACGGCAGATCGCGGCTGGAGGGAGATGTGGCTTTTTTGAGCTGCTGCTTTTATGTGTTTTGATTGGTAGTTTGACAAAAAGTTAACATCTTGACATGTTATTAGATTCATTGGTAATGCTTTGAAATAAACTTCCTTAGTTAACAATATGTAAGGTGTTTTTAAGCACAGATAATTTGTTTATGAGCATTTTGACAGTTACTGGCATTTGGTTTATAATACCTTTTACAAATGTTAATTGTTTTTGTTAATAAACCCTGTACACATTGTTTGTAAGAGTAATAATAAGCTGCTTGTTAAACTGTTTTCAATAACCAAGTGACTTTGCTTGCAAATTCTTTATTGCTTGCTAATGCATTGTAAATATTTTATAAATTAGCCTTATTTTAAGTTGCTACAGTTTTTTTTTTTTTACTGTAAACGGATAATATATTTGCAATCCACCAGAAATCTGCTACAAACCAACTGTAAATGTCTGAGGTTCAAAAATTGCAAACAGTGAATGGACTGAATAACAATGACCACAAAAGTGCAGAAATATCGCTTTATACTCTCTTATTTCAATTACAATGCAAAAAAAAATATATACTCTTTTCTGCATTTTTTGTGTTATTACTCATGATTAGTTTTGCATATTGCCAAAGCCAAACTTTCAATATTATCTTTTATATTATAAGGCAATATATTGGCCACCTTATGTTATGGATAAATGGATGTTACGATATCAGGATAATGTTATGTTGCATTGTTCTGTTGTTGTGTCATCGGACTCTTTTATATATAAAATTACTGTACACATTTTACCAGGGGTTCTTTTCATGGCGGATGCATAAGGTCGGATAAAGACATTTACTGTACCGTGAAGTCTGGATTTAGGCCCATTTTAACATTTTGTCATTCTGAAGAGGCGATGATTGTCCTTGTCAAATTGAAGACCGGTGCTCTGGTCGTCAGGGTGACAGGGCCACCCTTTAGAGGTCACCTGGCACATTGTGTGAGGGCTGCGCTGCATGGGGAGCCAGGAAAGGAAACCTGAGCTATAACTCTCTCTCTCGCTGCGTTTTCCGTGGACCACATACTGGACCTGACCTTTGAACTCTCGCAGAAAGAGGCTAATGCTAACGTGTATTCCCCAAGACATTGTAATTTATGTGAAAGAGAAACCTACAATTCTTAACTGCATCTACTGCATACTCGCGCATCATTTTAGTTTCATTTGTTGCACTAAATGTACTAAAGTAAAATGTTGTAGTGTGTGACATAAGCTCATGAAACACACTTGTCCCTATCAAAAAAACTAAAGTGTTTAAAATGCCGTGCTCTGGCCGAAATATGTTACAAAATACATTTCAATGCAAGTATTCTGTAATTAAATACATTTTCTCACTGCTGGTAGAGAATCCTCATAAATTGACCCGTGACAAATTTGTGATTTTGACTTGTGGAGCCGGTTTCGCTGCTACCCTCATTTGCTTTTGCTGCACTTCGCTCTCACTTTCGCTCTTACTTTCTCCCTCTCTCATTCTTTGTTTCAACCTCTTTTTCATTCTCTACCTCCCTCTCTCTCACACACACACACACACACACACACACACACCTGGTCTCACGCCCCTTCCCCGCCCACGACGGCGACGTCAAAGCGGGGAACGACTTTTTCCGCTGTGTCCTCGTTCTACTCCGTCCTCGGTATAAAAAGCTTGGGATCGCAGTCGAGAGCGTCCATTAAAACCTCAGCCAGGTCAAAGTTCACCGCATTTCGCTCTGTTCCGGAACATCTGGGGACGTGGAGACCCAGAGCTCTCACAGCCTTTCTCGGCCCACTTTATCTCAGACACTTTGAAGTCCCTCTTACGTCCGCCACTGTACGAATGCCAGAGATGCTACCGCCTGGACGTCCAAAACCACATCACAGACTCCCAGCATGCAACGCCGCTTTCTTGGGAACATGTTGCGATTCGAGAGGGGTGGAAAAATAAATGGATTCGGAGGGACAGTTTTCCAGTGTTGAAATGTAGGTGCTTTAGGATACCTGAGTTTTGGGGGGTCAGTCCCAGTGTGCCGTCTGATTTATTGATAGGTCTTGCAATGATAGCAGAATTCCTTAGCGTCAAATGCCTGCGCGGAGTGCCTTTTACTGCCAGCGCGCTTTATGGACCGTGATCGCACTCTATTTGTCTCGCTGGCTTGTACATTTGCGGGGATTATTTTTATGGTTTCTTGTTTTTTTTTTTTATTGGGGTGTTTGGAGAGAAAGGGCTGACGGGAGGAGTGCGAAAGGCCATGGGGTTTGCCAGCTTTATGATGAAGGGTCGCAATGTTAGCAAGCTTTGTGTTTTGGGGAGATTCGGACGAGCTCTAATCAAAATCACCCGCATAAACTAACCAGCTAAAATGTCAACTTTGAACGTAACCCTATTATTAAAAAATAAATCAAATCAATTGCACCGCGAAAGATTTTTTTCCCAAATTGTTCAGCCCTAGCAAGGAGCAATTGTACTGCAAAGGTGAACTAATACAATGTTTTACCTTATTAATTCTCTTTGTAAGTCTCTGTGATAGTTAAATATGTATTTTGGGGGATTTTGAAGTGTTTGTTGTCGCCCCCTTCCTTCTCTGGGGCGGAAAACCAGCCGACATCGACCCGAAAACAACTCTCCTGAGAAACCCTGGCTCTTTTTTTAAATATATTTGGCAATGTTGAATGTTTTTATGAGACTATACTGTCTACTTTTGCAAAAGAAATGGGGGGGGGAAAAGAAAAACGGGTAAAAAAAAAAGTTCAATCAACTAAAAATGTATTGAAGCTTTTCATTTGTGGCTGACAACTATCTCTCCCCATTTCCAAAGAGCATTACCTCGTTCTTTAGAAGTTACATCACATCTCGCCTTCCTTAAATCACTCTTGACTTTTGTATTACCCAAATCGTTTTGGAAGATTGACCGTTTAGATCCCAGTTTGAATATTCAAATCATTTCTTGGGAAAGTAAAATTTTTGTTCACATTTGATAACCAAATTTAGCTGGCTTTGTGGACAACGATCAATCAAGAAGGTCTCAGCAAACTAAAGTCCATTAACGACACATTAGACTACACTTTTCGGTAAAACAAAGGGAATACGATTATATTTAAGATTTGACCAAACATTTTGCCTGTTTTTGGCCATTTTGATGACATTTACAATTGTACTTCCTGGTTTGACATGTCTAGCAAATATGCCATAGATAGAGGTAAATCCACAACTGTTCCTTAGCAACCAGAGTGTAAACAAGGGCCAAAATCCATTCAACAGTTTGATGTGACAAATAATTACACCCGTCAACACGTTTATTTTGTTAAATTATTGTCATAAACTGTCATAAAAAGGTGTAAAAAGGACGACACAGGGGACAAGGTTTTCTGTCATTGAACTTCCTGTAATCATCAACTTTTTTACTGTCACATTTTTGTCACAAGCTGCTACTCGACTAATGGAAATAACTGCGCTAATTATTTACCACAGGCGCAAAACGACATCACAATTAGAAAAGGCACGAGAACCTGTCCTGCGGGCTTCAACCTCACCAACCGTCGACACTGCGGAACGTGTTGGCATCGCTCGTCGCCGCGTTAAACAGGATGTGCCGAAACGCCGGCTGGCTTGGGTTCCAAATCGGATCCATGTGACGATTATATTGTTCCCCCATCTGTTAACGGTTCATGTCGAATTATGCGCTACATGCTCCGTTTGGGGAGAGTTCACTTGTTTTGCGGAGGGATTTGCGAGGGCGAGATAGTCTTGTCACCTGCACAAAGCCCGGGTGAGAGACGACAGGCCCCGGGATTAACTTCCTGGATTATGAACCGTGCGCGGGTTTCGCCGCGGCAGCCGACTTGCCACGGCAGAGTCGGGTTTCAGCAGATGTCGGCCTTCCAGTCTGAGTGGAATCTTTTACAACGCACCAGACGATGACTGATGATTTAAATATACTGTAACTGCGAGCAATTATACTTTTTATTAGTATTTTTAATGCTGTGCAATTGTGCGACTTAATGTATTACAAGACTTTGGACGAACATTGGGTTACATCTGTAGATTTAACTGTAAATGTTGTGTACATAGTAAGCCTATTCAAATTGTTTTTCTTTGATGCATACGCTTTTTTGATTTTATATTTGTTGCGTTGTTATTGTTCATTGTTTTATGTTGCCCCGAATCATCAAAATTGTTACTTGGCAATGGCAATAAACTCATTCTGATTTTTAAAAATGATGATTAAACTTGAATTTCAATGTTAAGCGCGTGGAGGTCATCTTATTGTAGCGGTGAGTGTCAAAAACACATGGAGAGAAAGGACAGATCTCCTGTAAGATCTTAAAACATAAATGCTTACCTTTCTCTCCTTAGATAAGCCGTCTCTCTGTCAGTGTGTCGGGGAAATTGTGTCCTAAAATGCGACTGTCGTTAGCAAACAAGCTAGCTCAGCCCTGCACCGTCGCAGCAACAAAACGGAGAAACTACTTTCACTTCCTTTGAACACAAAAAAAGTTCCGTGGACAAAATCTTGGCAGAAAAAAAGCAAAGAATCACGTTTAATTTGTTGTATTGCCCATAGTTCTGCCACTCGGTATGTTGACGAGCATTTTTCGGATAAAAGAATCTCGTGCATTAACTGTTTATTGTAAAATATCTGGTCGCTTATAACTTGGGCACAGGGTTTTCAAACTGTGAAAGTAGGAAGTATAAATCGATCGAATTTGTTCCTAGCTCTCACAAAGCGGATGGTATTCACATGCATGTTTTTGAGAGCGCGTGCACAGCTTCAGACCGCTCGCATCCCCAAAGCATTACGAAACCACATGCGCAGTTTGGGTCTTCTTCAATCAAATATTCAGATATATTAGCGGTGGCCTGATTAATGATGTAAGAAGTTTAATGATCAATAAAATTGTGCATGTTGTCGTTTATACTTAAAAAATGCAGCAAAAAAGAGCAGATTATACTATCGTTCTGCTCTTTTGTGGGTATTTTTATTGTCGTTTCGCATTTGTTTGATGCTTGATCCTCACGTTAAACCTATTTCTGTTGGATTGATGGTGTTTTTGTCAACACTGCCGTCGACCTTGGTCTGCTTTAATCACAAAATGCTCTGTGGCGAAACAAACAAACCGGATTCATTTACGAGAGCGGCTAACAGATTTGTTTACACATTACGTTTGTTTTATAGCATTATCAGAACATACCAGATGTTTAGTTTAACGATTGCCTAAGTTTAACTCCTACGCTATTTTTGGACTATTATTATTAAAGTTAATAGCAGTTATCATATCGCGACTAATCTAAACTCAAATGTATCCGTCTGTACATTAGCTTTGAAAAGGCCTTATCTACTGCCGGCTTTCATCTAACTTTTACAGCTCATTCATAACTCAGATCCCTTCCATCAGATACCAGAAGATCCACATTTCATCGCACCCGCCCCCTCGGTACGGAGCAGCCAATCGCAGAGCCGCTTCCACACCACGTGACTCCCCCCTGTCATCACATCCCCCCCGAATATGTTCGCGCGCCGTGTGTTCCGTGACGAGCCTTTGTGAAGTGTTCTTGTTCCTTTTTTTTCAAGCCGCTGCAAAATGAACTTTCTCCATTACCAGCTCTAATCAATATAATTATGACGAAAGTGGATTATTTAATGTAATTGGGGGGAGTAAATCGACCTATAATAATCGCGTTCGGCCCCGTGATGAATTATGTCTAATTTCTTTGGATAATTACTCCGCGAATGGTTCCAGTTATGTGCGGCGGAGAGCCAAAAATGGATCGGAATAACACGGCTCTTCTCACGTGCAAAACAAGAGCTGTTTATTCTTCTTTCATCCGTCAGTTGAAAATAACTGACGCCCCTTGAACCAGGTCTCTGCCGCCGTGATAAAAGAGCGGCAAAATCGGGCCTATACTTGTCCACGGGCGACGGCGCGTGTGCGTGGAATCCGAGGCCGAAGCTGTGGGTCCTCGCGCTCCGAAAGCCCCCATCCGCCCCCGCCCTGCCACCTCCGTGCCCCCCCGGCGTTCCCCTGTCATAAGATCACTGAGACGAGACGTTTTCAAGAGGCGCCGTGTCAGATACAAGCTACACTCTTTTGACGACTCTGTTTTTTTTGTGTAAAGAAATAGTGAATATTATGCGTCTGCTCCGTCCTAAACTTTGTCTGTGGCTCAGTCTGAGACGTTCTCGTGCAGTTATGTCAATGTTTATGCATCTTTTAGGTTAGATTTAAGGGTAAAACTGTGCTTCATAGTTCACGTGAGGGGGGGAAAGTAAAAGATTTGAAACATGTATCATATTTTGTAGTTTGATTCCAGCCAGTTTAATCTTGTTGATCTTAATTACTGTCATAAAAAGCACAGTACAGATGTTTATAAGATGTTTTTATGTGATTTATGTACTCAAAAGGCCACTTTTTCTTACACAATTCCGCCAATACTACTTCTGCCGTTGTGTTGTATTCAAACTTTTCGCTTTCCGACCATTCAGCTTCTGCAAATTCTGCCAAAATGAAACGCCTCCTTCAAGATCCGGAAATATCAACACGAAAAATAATACTCCATCATCAGACTTCAAGAGGGATTTCAAGTGAGTCCGGTTTACGTGCAAGGCGGCATGAAGCATAAACGGGAAGATGTTTATCAAATTCACTTTTAAGTTGAAGGTTTTCCACTCGTCTTTGATAGCGAGCGTGAAATAAAACGAGGTCACGTGGATGATATGTGCTTTGTTTTTGCGCTGCGTTGATTAAAACAAACAACAAAAAGCGTATTGGCTTTGAAAATTGCTACCTCGCTTTTTTCTTTTCTCTTTTTTAAGGGAGGAGGGGGGTCCGGACTATACTTTTCTGGTTCTTTGGTGGTCCTCAGCGAGTCTCTCCGGATCTTGAACTCCAAGGAAAACTCAACAGGAGGCAAAATGAGCGAGGGTCCGAGGAGGAGGGGTCGCACCACCAGAGTCCCACAATTCATCAAGCTCTGGCAGCGACCCCGGGGTGGGGACGGGGGGCTTTTTAGGGGGGGGGGCGTATCTCTGCTGGGGGGGCCCGGCACTGCGGATTGATGGCCGATTGAGACTCGGTGACCTCCCCCTTTCACTCATCCCCCAGAGATGTTTTGGAACTGCGTGGTCTTTACTCCTCGGGACCGCGAGATCTGACGTATTTCTCATGGTTTGTGTTTTGTCTTTGCAGGACTTTCTTCAGGGGGACAGCTCCAAAGCGTTCCAGAAGTTCGGTTGGAAGCCACGAGTGACGTTTGAGGTACGAGTCGGTTCGGACGCTCCTGGTACACTGTAAAAAAAGACTGTGTAAACAAATGCCAAGATGCAAAAGGTTATTCCTGTTCGCACAAAGCGCCGCGGTGTCAAATGTTTTTCCGTTTTTACAGCGTAAACTTGTCAGCGACACTTGATGCGAGGCTTTTGTTTTCGTCTGTTCACTTTGGAATGTTTGTATTTGGCAGTAGAAGTTGTTGTAATTGTAGTAAAAGTTGCAGTAAACGTTGCAGTAAAATGTGCAGTGGTTTGCTTGGAAAGATAGATCAGATTTCATTCTAATCTGATTCTTTGTAATTGATTTTATTCCTTGCGACGCTCCTTTTTTGCATAACCACTTTTTTTCTCTTGTGCAACTACTAAAGAACTACTTAAAATAACACAAAACAGATTTATATGAGAATCATATACACATTTGGCATTAACAGTCATAAAATGTTATCGTATTTTTTTTTTCTTCAGGCTTTGATAACAGTTTATTTCCTCTTTATCATATTTTTATTGTTTTATTTATTTGAGTAAAATGATATAGCGTTATAGTATTTTATGATTATTTTTAAAGTACATTTTGGTTATTAAATCTAAATATTAGTAGAAATCTTTAACAAAATACAGTAAAATAAATGCATTGAATTTTTCTGCAAAAACTTGAAAAGCAAAAATATGCAAATAGACATTGAACCAAAATACGTTTAAGTATATTTGACAGACAATCATCAACCATACAATTATCATTTTCACAAATAAAGGCCCAACTCACCTGAATCATTTAATAGCCAAAAGTCTCTCCGTGTTGTTGTACTTTTAATGTTTAAGAGTTGTAAATGACAGGTAAATGACAGGTGCTGATGTGATTTAAACCGTTTTCTTCTTCCTCTTGACGTGTTGCTGCTGGTTTATGTTTCAGGAGCTGGTGAAGGAGATGGTTGACGCCGACATCGAGCTCATGAAGAACAATCCCAACGCCTGAGCGCCACCAACGAGACCCACACCATGTGACACTCCAGAGCTGACCTTTGACCTTGGCCAGGTCAGGGACAGCGATGTACTTTTCCAGCGGCATCTCCAAATGAAGTAAATCCTGTGTCTACTTTTCTTTTAACAAGATTCAACAATTTTTTGTGCCAATTTCGTATCAAATTGAGATTTCCATGTTTTTATTTATAGCATAGATAGAATTAATATTTTAACGTTTTCTTTCTTATTGTTTTGTGTTTGATTTTATGGCCTTTGTGCGATCATTACATTGAATCCAGATGAAATATATGGGCTGCTATATCATGTACTGTAAATTAAATGAAGACTTTGCAAGTGATTACGTTTGATACAAATAAAAAGCTTTTTTTTTAAATAACTGATTCATGTCATTCTTTACACTTCTCACTTTCCTCATCTCCAGCTTTTCTTTCTGTCCAGGTTTCAGCATTTGACAAGTTAAGCTTTTTCCCGGTTCCTAAGACCAAGGCTTCGGTAAAGTCTGTTGTCACTGGCACAAAAGGAAAGTAAGAAAATATATTAATAAAAAATAATAATTAAAAGTTAAATCAGGGGTGAAAGAAAACATTTTAAATATAGACTAAAAAATAATTATATATTACAGCCAGTTTTTTTTTAATATCTATGCCCACTTGTCTCTAAAATAATCTTTATATTATAATAATGTTTGTAATGTAAAAAAAAACACAAAAACAAGTGTCCAGATGACTACAACTGAATCTTTCTCTACAATGGAACACTCCTGGACAAATTATTGTTTTTAATGATGCAAATATCTTGTATGTATAAAGATTTTACCAACGGAAAATGTCAAGACCAAGCTGTATAAAATGTGAAATGTTTTTTAATGTGAAATTGTCTTTTGATTCCATTGCACGTGCACACAAAAGTGCCGTTACAAATCCTTTCTGATAAACAATGTCACAGAATACTACACGCAATGCCAGCGTAACCCAATGACAACAGATGCATCCATGGACTGGAGTTTATCTATGTTCCCATGATCCTTTGAAAGCCTTTTGACACTGTAACAGCGGCCTGCGTGCGTCCTGCAGCGAGCCAGCCGCACAGAGAAAGGTGGGACTGTGTGTGTTTTGAGGACAACACCTCCAGGACGTGAAAGCCTGGCTGAGTTGTGCTGCTGCGGGGTCTGGGCTCAGATTAGAAGCAGATGTGGCCCTTCACAAACACACGCAGCGCTCGGTCAGGCCTGCCTTTGAGACGCTCACAGGTGCAGCTCGCCCTCAGCAGCCATCACACGGCTCCCATCAGCTTTAATGTTGGCAAGAAAAGAAAGTCAATCGCATCAAGATCTGGACGGAGATGTTACACGAGTAAAGGGCCTTTTAGACGGCTTTACAAACATCTACAGAGGATTAGCAGCTTTTACGCTCCATTTGAGCTCGTGAGATGACCACAGTCTGGACCAGAAGATTCAGGGTGGTTTTAAAACTACTTTGGAAATGTCTTTTTATTTATTTATTGTTTATATAAATCAAACATAAAGGAATATTCTATAATTTTTTTGCAGGCACAAAATTTGAAAAAAGGTTTACGAACCACAAACAAATGAAATATCAATGCAATGTTTTAGCAGCCAAATTTATTCCACTATTTACTTGATCAATTAATAATATTTAAAGTAATTGGAGATTGTCTATTTCAATTATCTACTGCTAAATAAAGTAGACTGTTTGTATTGTCTGAGTGAAAGTTGTGAATCAGATATGGTTCTTTATTTACTCATCTATAATTACTGAATATATGTGAAACTTACTTAAACATAATTTAGTTTACTGATAAAAGCTAAAAGGGTTCGTTAGAATTTTAGGCACTTTGTTTTTACATATTACGTAAGTGTAGTTCTCTCTCTCACACACACACACACACACACGCACAAAACACACACCAAAAACAACATTTGGTTCAGACGTGGGCTTTCGAATATTTATATTTCAACATATTGCGCATAAACGGGCTCCTCTGTTGTAAGTGGAGGGCTATAATTACGCAGGG
Source organism: Eucyclogobius newberryi (assembly GCF_026437365.1). Classification (NCBI taxonomy): domain Eukaryota; kingdom Metazoa; phylum Chordata; class Actinopteri; order Gobiiformes; family Gobiidae; genus Eucyclogobius; species Eucyclogobius newberryi. Next base: position 26,004,088 of record NW_027316532.1, on the reverse strand, counting down.
AAGGGTCTGGTTTTAAGTTGCGCTCGTGCGCCAAACGCATCCACAAATAGGCCTGCGCAAAGAGGATACCCCGACTTTACGTTTGACTTTGTTGCTTTCAGTAGATCCATTAAATCAGATAACTCCTACAACAACTGCACTTGATCCTTTTTTTTTCAATCTCTCTTTCAGAAGTTAATTTAATTTAATTCTTCCCGGGGAAAAAAATGTTGTATACGACGTGCGTATCGAAAACGCTTCAATTCGTTCTTAAATAAAAAATGAAAAGAATGTGCCCGTTTTCCCTTGCGCTGCTTCTTGGGGGATAAAGGGGCCTGTCAGGAACACATCTGCCTTCTTCTTTACTCGTCAAAAGAGACACACACCTGGAGCTAGAAGAGGAACAAACCAGACCTATCCAAACTGTGATCCCTTCAGGCTTATCTATTCTACTCGTGAGGATTTGACAGCTAATCTTTTTTTTTTCTAATACCTAGCTTTATAGCTCTAATAGTTGTCCTAACACGGGAGTTTAATTCGCGTCCTTTTCCAGACTGAGAGACCTCTTTTTCCTCCTGGGGCCTTTCCTTTCCAGTCAACAACTTTATAAACTCCGCCACGATCCATCTCGAGTCGTAAAATTGCAAAGAGGAGACGGTATCGTGACGCAGGGAGCTCAATGCAGCTCTACTGCAGCTCTACTGCAGCTCTATTGCAGCTCTAATGCAGCTCTACTGCAGCTCTACTGCAGCTCTATTGCAGCTCTAATGCAGCTCTACTGCAGCTCTACTGCAGCTCTATTGCAGCTCTACTGCAGCTCTACTGCAGCTCTACTGCAGCTCTATTGCAGCTCTAATGCAGCTCTACTGCAGCTCTACTGCAGCTCTATTGCAGCTCTAATGCAGCTCTACTGCAGCTCTACTGCAGCTCTATTGCAGCTCTAATGCAGCTCTACTGCAGCTCTATTGCAGCTCTAATGCAACTCTATTGCAGCTCTAATGCAGCTCTATTGCAGCTCTATTGCAGCTCTAATACAGCTCAAATGCAGCTCTATTGCAGCTCTATTGCAGCTCAAATGCAGCTCTATTGCAGCTCTATTGCAGCTCTAATGCAGCTCTAATGCAGCTCAAATGCAGCTCTATTGCAGCTCTAATGCAGCTCTATTGCAGCTCTACTGCAGCTCTATTGCAGCTCTATTGCAGCTCTAATGCAGCTCTATTGCAGCTCTATTGCAGTTTCTCGTTTTCTGTTGTTGACGTCTCCTGTTGACCTGGAGAATATACCTCGCACTGTCTTTCTTGTCATGATTTTCTTTCTAACTTAATGCTCCATGAATCATAACGAAGGCCTTTGTTTAAATGTAGTCGGAATTGGGTAAACATCAGTGACAGCGCGCGGCCTGCCCAGGGGAAGACAAGTCCTGTCACTCATTTGAGCAGATTGACACCAAACAAACAGCCACTATAGCTTATGTGTAAAGACATTTTATATTTCTAGAGTAGTATTATCATATTTCATATCACAATATTTATTTAGGCTATATTATTATTATTATTGTTGTTGTTGTTATTATTATTGGTGTTATTATTAGAATTATTATTATATAGTCGTATATATTTGCATAATAGGGTATGTATAATATAATATGTCTTATTTATTATTATTGTAAAGTTGTTGCATACATTATTTCCCCTTTTTTGACAAACAAATCTAACCAATAATCTGTGTAATTTCTATTTGCAACATCAAATTCCATGTCTTGGTATGTATACTTTTTTTTAATTTATTTTTTTAAAACCAAAATAGTTCAAATCGGCCTTTTATGAAACTCCCGTAGAGGGTAAACCAATGAGCCCGCTCTCCCTCACAGGCCCGCAGTCTGTTCCCACTCTGGGTCCACCGTGTGTGTGTGAAGGTGATATCCAGCATGGTGCAGTGTCAAAAGCACAAACACAGGAGACTGGCCTGTTGTTTGTAAAAGAGCACGTGGGTTTGTTTACGGCCTGCCCCTCACGTGAACACAATAAGCAAACAGTATGTGCACCGCGGGCTACATCAGACCTGTTTTCTTATGAATGAAATGAGCAAAATTAGTTTAACACAGAAGTGTGTCTCTCCACGCAGCTCTATTGGGCAATACTGAGACTTTAAAGGGCAATTTTGAAATATATATTATTATTGTCCCATGTGTGTGTAAAAATGTTCACTTTCTAGGCCGCAAATTGGCACAGGCTTCTGTCATTTATGGGGAAACTTCAAAATATATCAAATATAACAGAGCCTTTAATAGAGCCCTTAATTGAAAATAAAATCACGGCAAATATATTTTTTGCTGCATTTGGCAGAATATTTTGGCAAACTTGTCCTAATTTATCTGACATATATATTTGTATTTTACCGTTTGGTTCTAGAACAAATGAAGATTTCGTAGTTTCCACAATTTGTTGCCAAAACGTTGAAATGTTTTGTATGTTATCTTTGCTTGGACCTAATAATCATCACTCCAATTTATCTCAAATGAGGCACTTTATTAAGAAACATAACGTAATGCCTTTTGAACATGAACAGGGTGAATAAAATACTGAGCTACACAGTCTGTCTATTTCTACACAACAATAGGCACTTATTCATAGTGTGACTGCAAAGACGTTATAAAGTGTTTGGTCCGCCAAGTCTCTGACCACTCCCTTCCATCTAAAATAAATTACTATTAAGATTAATTTACAGTCTATAACTGTTTGGAACGAAGCAGAGAGACTTACGTGTCTTAGATGAAACACGTCTTGTATTCAAAACTCTTGTCCATAAACAGTAAAAATACAGAGCGTGTGCGCAAGCATTATGTGCGCGTGGGTCAGAACTTGCTGCAGTCGTAGACGAAGGCCCCTGGCGCGCGGTACAGAGACTGTCCGGGTCCTGGAAAGCCCATTTGGCAGCTGTTACTCCCGTTCATCGCGTGGAAGTTCTGCTGCTGTGAGGTGGGGTAGCTCAGGTGGCCCAGGTCTCCGTACCAGGACGTGATCCGGCCCTGGTGCGGGTGGTGCGGGTGGTGGTCTTGGCTCAGGCTGCCGGGGCTGCCGCCGGCCGTGGTGGTGATGCAGTATTCTGGTAAGGCCTCATCCATAGCCGCGGTGGTGGTTGGAGGGATGCTGGCCGCGCGCTCCACGCCCGCGTAAAGGCTCATGGCCTGCATGTTGCAGTGATATGTGCCGCTGCTAGAGTTTGTGATGACGTTCTGCGCACATGGCGTGGAGGGGCCGTACGTCTGTCCGGGAGAGTAGCTCAGGGACAGTGGCATACCTGTGCGCGAGGGTGCCACGAGCGGCGGGGACATGTCCGCGTGCGGAGAGCCTCGCAGTGAGGTCATGATGTTGTCCACAGAAAAGCCCTGCACCGCGGCCTGGTTGTGCGGGTGCTGCTGCTCTTCCAGCCCCAGAGAGCGCGCGGACGGGCTGCCCGTGGACTCACCGCTGGAGCTCGAGCTGTCTGGGCTCTCGATCTTTGGCACCGCGTGTAAAGCAGGGGACGTGGCCTGCGGGGGCGAACAGCTCCCGTTCTCAGTCTTAATGTCCTGGATCCGAACGGGCTGCGCGCCCTGACCATCCTGGTCCCGGCTCTGAGTCCGGGGCTCCTTCGGCCGTGGATCTCGATCGTCCTTCTCGCGCAGCACGTCCTTCTTTTTGAACCTCCTCCTGCGTCGTAGAAAGCTCCCATTCTCAAACATGTTGTACGAGTCCGGGTCCAGGGTCCAGTAGCTGCCTTTGCCCGGCTTCTTGTCATCGCGTGGCACTTTCACGAAGCACTCGTTGAGGCTGAGGTTGTGGCGGATGGAGTTTTGCCAGCCCTGCTTGTTGTCACGGTAAAAGGGGAAACGCTCCATAATAAACTGGTAGATGCCGTTCAGCGTGACCTTCTTCTCGGGAGAGTTCTGAATGGCCATGGTGATGAGCGCGATGTAGCTGTAGGGCGGCTTCACCATGTCTTTGGGCTGGTGGTGCTGAGGCGTGTAGGGGCCGTAGGCGCGCGCCATGCCGGCCGGGTACTGCTCGTGAGAGTACATGGTCATGGGCGCTGGCATCCCCGTGTAGCCGCCGCCGCCGCCGCTCCGGTAATAGCTCTGCTCGCTGCTGATGTACGGCACTACACCCAGTGAGTTGGGACTGGACACGGAGTAACGCGCCTGCATCCTGCCTCTGCACAGTCTCCTCTGAGTCCTCTAGAGTGTGTCCGCGCGCACTGCTCTCAACATCAGGAGCGCTTCAGCTTCTGACGAGTCACGAGCTCCACGCTCTACCACCACTTTTTTTCTACTTCACGCTTCGACATTCTTTCTTCCCTTTTGGCCGCGCGCGCTGCTCCTCCCTCCCTCCGCGCGCTCCAGCATCCGATTGGAAGATGGAGTGAACCTGTGGAAACTGATAAAAGTTCCCCCTTCCTCAGTTCACTCCTCCCTTTTACTCTTAAGACTGTTGGAGTTATTAAGCGCTTTGAAGGGCGTGAGCATAATCCAGAATTACACGTAATGATTTTAACTGTTGGACGTGATGAAGGCCACAAACTTATTCTTATATTTGCTTATATTTATATTACTTGGACACAGTAGCTCACACATTACAATATAAAATCAAAGAGCAAAAAAGAAATGGTAATACAAGTCAAAATTCAAAATAATTTGTTCCCTGCGTAAAATATCCACACGCAGAAATATATAGATTTGCACGAATAAGTAGCATATAAATAAATATAGTAAATATTGAATGTATCTATACAAGAGAAACAAAGGTGGAAAGGGTGACTTTGACCTAAGGTTATTTATTTATTAGGGTTGTTGTCATTGTGGTTACCATTTTTATTATTGATCATATTTTTTTTATAAAAGATTTAGAAACAAATAAATGTATTTCCTATTTCTCTTTATTTTGGCAATAGCCTTGGCAGACAAAGGCCTCACATAAACCAATGCAAAATAGGCCCAGGAACGCCATTATATACAATGAAGATAGAACATAACAAAAAAAAATCATAAACGTTTTATTCTTTTAATTTCCATGCAGCGTTAGCATTTAAAAGAAAAAAACCTTACATTTTAAAGCAAACTAGAGCCAGCACGTCACGCTGCACGTCGGCCCTAGTGTATTGCAGCTGTTTATTCCCATAATGTAAATTGCGTGGCTCTGTAATGAGGCCTGAGGTGTCACCGGGGGCCCCATGTCCTGAGTCTGATGCGCCTCTGAATAAACACATAAAAGAGGCCACGCCCCCCACGCAACGCCCGTGGAAACTCATTAAAGCCTTTAAATGAACATCGTTTGGCCCGGACGTGTGAGAACTGCGCAGCGGGTGGATATCAGGTGTTTTTTAGAGTTAAAGCTCCAAATGTCGTTCACACTGCGCGGGTGTCAGCGGAGCCATCAGCCACAGGACCCGGCTCATCTGTGCCACACACAGGAGGCCGCGGAGGCAGGAGGATTTATGTGGATTCCATAAAACAACAAGGGCTTAGGGCTTTGGAGTAACAACTGGGCCGAAGAGGTCTTTATTGGCTCACGATTTAGTCATCTGTGGCACTGACAGTGCGAAACACAAAGCCCACAGACCACAAACATTATGCCACAACTGGATGATTTACACCGACTTTTAAATGGTTTTAATTGCCAGACAATTTCAGTGCATTTAAGGGCAAATCAAACAGACGTATAATTTTAGACTCCATAAATAAAGTCTTATTAAAAGGCCGCAGCGGGACAAAATAACCCCTTGTGCACGGGTTTGCCCCTCTAAGGGAATCGTAAATCTGCGCTGGGGTTTTGTTGGAAAGATATTTACGAATTGATCTCTGCAAATCCTGTGAAACAAATGTGTTTGCCTGATCCAGGTAACGGGACACAGCAGAAGGAGGATGTGAGCGGGAGACAAACGATGCTGTGGTGATAAGCCGGTGCTAATGTGTGACAGTCTGGTTTATCACCCACTCTTTGGTCTGTCATTTGCATGTGTCGCCGTCTCCGCGCGTGTGAACAAACGCTCCCGGGCCTCTGCACCTGAAGACCGGGCCGCGGGACCGACACTGGCCCCTCACTGCACTACGCGCTGGGACTCAACACACTTCACACGTATTATCCTCATTCACGTGACTTTTGACAATAACGGGCCTTTTGCAAAGTTCTAATTAACGTTCTTCTAATACGTGTTTCAAAATGAAATTATATATTTTGAATGTGCTCAAAATGTGTCCTGTAAAAAGCTGAAACTCACAACTTGCAATATCGACATCCAATTCACCTACAATCAAGAATCCATACAATGCCAACATAAACAGGCTCATAGTGTTAAAATGTGAGGCTCTTATGCCTCTTAGTGGCCACAGACAATATTGCATTGGCCTGTTTTTCAGTGAATTACGCATGCGTCACGCCTGCTGAACGTCCTGTAAATATAATGTAATGATGATGTACGATGTGGACTCCATGGTGGTCACGTGGCCTCTTCAGGCTGTTGCAACAATACGTGCCTATATCATGACAGAATATCATGTTCCGTTTCATCCCAAATGTCAGTGTTAAAAACAGAATAGTCGTCATTGTAAACTAGTGCCATTATGGGAAAGTACAACTACAGCGCCCTCTGCTGACTTTGTTGGTAAAGTGCAGATTCAATACCCACATACGCCACAGTTAAAAAAGTACCTCAGTAAGTATCTCATGCATGATGTGTGCTCTGGTGATGTTTTAGTGCAGACTGAACGAGGTCGTGGCATCAAAAAGTGAGTCCATGTCACGGACCCTGTTTGTATAGGAGCCTAATTAAACACAGAGCGAATTCCTCATATATTCGTGGACCTCAAAGCCACACACCCAGAGAGCACATTTGAAACGGATTTCAAATAAATACGTGCCAATCATCCATGTGCAAGCCATTAATGTGTGTTAGCGTTGACTGAAGAAAAGGTCTGCGCTCAAGGCCATGAAATGGACAACGTGGCTCTCCCTCTTTGCGCCTCAGTCAGGGATTTACCCCAGCAGCTCTGTGGGAGAAGTCCTGCCTGAAGAAGAGAGTTTAGACCATAGAATAATAAAATACATCATCAACATTTAGGCTTGACATTCCACATGATGAGCCCTGAGCATAATTCACCTCCAGTGATCCTGATACTTGAAGTTCATTGAAAAAATGTTAAAAATTCAACATGCAAAATGTGTTGGGCCAGTCATTTTGACCTAACTAAATGTATATATATATTTTAACATTCACGTGGATTTCATTTATAGGCCCAGAACCGGCCCTTTAGGACTGACGTGTACTAACCCCAGCCACAAGGGGTCAGAAGTTCCATTCAACAAGGATTGTGTTAATAAGGAAGTATTAGTTATGCGTAATTGAAATAAGATAAATCGGAAATGGCCAAAATTATTCTTTTCTTTTTTCCCGTGAGGGCCTGGACAGCCCGCTGGAGAAACTCAACAGATAAAACATGTCAGCCACTTTAAAGTAAATTAAGCCCATTGATCAATTCTCCCTGTGATACATGAAAGGTGAACTGTGTAACGTCCACGGAGATGTTATTGCTCTATTGTTCACAGTGTGGAACAAATCCCTGGAGACGAGCAAACCACCCACGTTACAAGGAGCTGCAAGAAGAACACAATTCAAGGTATTTCAGCAATAAAACCTTTGTATTATTGCTGTCATGATACTACAATTTAAAAGTTAATTTCGATACTAAAGCTTGATACTCGATACTGATTTTGATATGAGAATAAGAAAAGTTTTATTGCCACAGAATTCGCAAACATAGGGACTTGTTTTGGTGATTTGGTTCAACATCATGATAAAACAACCTATATAAGACAAAAAGAGAAACAATTTAAATCGGATGTGGGATAAAAACAACACTAAGCTATAAGATGAAAAATAAGAATAGAATAAAAAAAAATAGGCGTGCTATGTACACAAACATACAGTTGAAATGACACATGTAGTGCAGAAGATATCACAATGAAATGCAGTTTTCAATACAAAATCATATATATTTGAGTATGTTTCCATTTCTGATAAAACTCAAGATCATTCTAAAACTGTCCAGAAAAGGCCAAATGTTGTTGTTGTTGGTGGTGGATTTTTGCTCAAAGGAGAATCTAGTTTCAATACTCATTTTAGTATAAATTAGTATCCGACTTTCGATATTTTTGGAAGCCCTATTGTATATTAATAAATGCAAGATAAATAAGTTTAGCACCATGAACCTGGAAAAACAATAAAAACCTTACGGAGAGACGTAACCAGACCTCCCACAAGAAAAGCTGCATCATGTCTTTAACCCCAGAAATCTGAAGCTTTTCCACTATCTACACCATATGACAGCGTCTCATGATGGCTCTGTTTGGCCTCTGCTTCCTCTCGGACAGAACCAGCCAGGACCGTTCCATTCTGCGACACTAGAGGGCGCCGCAGTCCCGCTTTTCACTCCTCCACTCCCGGCGAGACTCCTGAAGCTCTGGGTGTCTCCTCTCTCCTTTTGGATGGACGCAATCAGAACCAGCACCTTTGAGTCTTGTCCAAGGACATTTTTCCTCTTGACGTGTGGTCTTTTCTCACCACTCTGTGTATCACAATGTGCCTCCCATGTGCAGCTTGTATGAACCAAAACGGGATCAAAGCTTTAGGCCACTTCAGTGAGACCAGGACGATTTCTGCAAAATTATATGCCGCATAAATTAGGGTTGCATTTGTTTACGAATATGGAGAACAAAGGGTTTTTCTATTTGGTTCTGACTGCGTTTTGTCTGCCACTGGTCTGTAAAATTGTCAAATCATGTAACGAAGAGCTCGTTCGTGAGGTTAACTTTGGGGGAAAGAACGGAATCTCACAAAGTGGCGCGTCTTAGATGTCTTAGAGGTTTGGTTCTTTGTATTCTTTATGTGTTTGAAGGTTTGGGGATGGTTCATTTTATCGGAAAGCCTGTTATTTAGACCATCTGCAACATAAACCCAAACAAGTGGAGTGTCTGCTTTGTCTGAGTGTGTGTGACGTGGACAGCACAGGCTCCACGGTCCCCCTGACGTGTCTCTGTCCCCCCCCCCTCTTGTTGTTGTTGCTTGACTCTTCTTTGCAGGACATATCCAGTGATGTGACCTCTGGCTAATGTCCACACAGGCCGGACTGAATACACTGCATGCAAAGAATTATGTCCATGCAAAAGTAAGGGGCGTGTTAGATACAACTGTACTTTTTACTATAGTATTTCAATTGTTCGGGTCTAGAAGCCTAAACTCACATAATCACACCGCTGCACCAAAAAGATCCTTTAGAAAAACAAAAAACATCTGTATTAAAACAGAAGGATTAGCACAGGAAAGAGTTCTTTAATCATATATTCTTAGGGGTGGACAATATATAACATTTTAGATAATATTGTGAATGTTGTTTTGAAGATTATGCAGAATTTGAACAGGAATTTGAAAAATAGCTGATTCAAATAAAGATGAAAACTGTTCTTTTTCTGATAGTCTCAACTAATATGTTGGAGACATTTCTATTGGATTGATCTAATATTGTTTGAATATCAATATCGAGATTCTACAAAACAATATGGAGATTCATCTAATATAATTCATATAATTAATATGTCTGTATCGCTCAACCCGACATATATTCTTTTGAAGTGACTAATGTAGAAGTAATAAAATAGAAACATGGCGCCCAGTTGAAAAAATAAATACAAATTAATTGTGTCATAAAGCAAATAGGCCTGTATCAGAATTTTTATTTTTTTAAATGAAAAATACTATCAATTAGCGGCACCTCTGCAATGTAGAAAATGTTTCTATTCTATTCCACCGTGATGTGGAAAACACATTTGTATTTGTTGTTGAAATTAGGGGCAACTTGATCCTGTTGCTGAGGTTTTTGATTCAATTCAGAATTGAATTTGATGCCAAAACATTTTTCAACTGAAAATAGTAAAAGAAAGAATAGTAGTAGAATAATTTATAATGCTGCATAATTAAACAAGCAAAAAACATGAAAACAACCTACACAAAAACGAAGCTACTTGTATCCCTTTTATTTTATATTCCTTGTCTATTATTTGATTAGAGTTAGCTATAATTTATTAGCCTAAAACATTGAGGGGAAAATTATTGCACATAAAATCAGTTCTTGTAAGAGTGTTCTTCTGTTCACGAATCAGCGGATTCAAATCAAATATGTTTTTTTTTTTTAATTTTGAAGATGTAAAGTTATCATATTTTCGGGGGTCTTCTACCCGACACAGTTTATGATAGAATAAAGTGAACAGAATTAATGGTTTTAAATGATTCAGTTGCCTAAACGAGATTTACTTTACCTACACTAGAAAAGCACTCATAAAATGTTCTACAACGTTACTACAAACTATATCCTTTTAATGTTGACATGCAAATACACGGGAAAAACAGGACCTAAAAATATTATCGGTTTTTATTGAAACCGTTTACAGGGCAACAATTGCCAAATGGTTATACACTAAGTGCAAAGTTTGATGCCGTTCACGTTCAAAGCGTCGCGTGTGTTATTATACAGAAATAGACAACAATACAAAGAATATAATTCGTTAAAAAGCAAACACAGTAAAAGTGTCTTTAAGGCTTGTTGGAAAAGGCAAAGTGGTTTCTGAAAGGCCCCGGGAGGTTCATTTTCTTGCACAGTTCAGTAAAGGTGTTCTGGCGCAAAGGCACAAGGTCCTTCATAAACATGCCTACGACATGCCAGGAGTGTGTCCTCAGGTCACAGTCACACTGCGGCCCGTGGACATGTGTCTTCTAGTCCAACAGTGCGCGCGCTCACATGACGCACGGTTTGACGTCCTGGCACACGCTCTGGGGGTGGTGGTGGTGGTGGTGGTGGTAGTATGAGCTCGATGCAGATGGATGAAAAGAAGAGATGCCGTTAAAGTTCAACACAAAGTCCTTCCTGTCGCACACAGAGGAATGGCTCTGGTAACGAGGGATGCCCACTGCAAGAAACCAGAAGACTGCATTAGCCACGAACCACTAACAGAACCTGAACTATTGGACCAAAGTGGGCTTTTTCAGTTGCCCTGTGCACGTGTAAATTTAGGTGAGATAAATAGGCCTGTGTAGGCTGGCTGTCTATCTGGTGGCTTATTATTCTTGTTCATAATTAGTCTTATAAAAGCTAAATATGCGTGTAACTCCGCATTGCTCCTCCTTATTATCTCTACCACTCACTTATTTAAGCACCTCATCTGTCGATGCATGAGTTTAACCTATAATTGGCACATACTTATTAATCCACCTTTTATTTGGCCTATCGCGTGAACCAGACGACTTGGACCACACGAACTAATTGTGTTGTTTACCTTAATATTTGGTCGTAAAAGAACATTTAATTATGTCAGCTCGACAGAAGTTTTAAGTAACAGCTTTTAACAACGTTAAAAAAACATTTGCCTTGATGATTGAAACCACCGGGAGGCATTACACATTTCAATATCGTGGGCATGTGCAGATTTTTCCATTTCATAATAAACGGGACAGTTTTAAGGTGACACAGTGAGTTAGCGCGCGACTCAAGCATAAGATCAACTACTTTGTTCAATTGAGAATATTCCATGAAACAGCGCACACTGTTTTGCACATGCGACTATTTGCAGAAAAATGTGAATAATTACGATTAGTCGGGTTTTTGTTGTAATAGAAGTTATAGTTGATATCCCATAATAGACTAATTTCACCCTATGTTTGAAAGGCTTGTTTTGCACCAGCAGATCAGCTGCACCGATCTGAAAGACACGTCTGTAGTAGGCCTATAACCTGAGAAGCGCAGGGTGATGCTCATGCGGGCTCCAGATGTGTTTTCCAGGATGAAGACAGCTTTTATTCTCCGCGTCCTGCGTCTTCTCACACAGGACACAGGAGCCACACTCACTGACACAGACTGACACTGGCTGTGCTGTTTATGGCCACTCTCCACGCACACACACGCGCGCGCATTTTGGTGTTGAACGCTGCGTAAAGTTTAATAAGGCGCGCTCACTGATACACAGCGGTTTGGGCTCGCGTCGGTGTGGTCCGACCTGCACAGCCTTTGTTTAGTTAACCTCTGGGACCTTTCCAGGGATCCAGCATGCTTTACTCGCCCCGGAGAAATCCCCTGACTTCACTAAATCCCACTTTGTTGTCTTTAGTTAAATGGACGTTTTAGAGAGACGCTGCGACTACATGGGCTGCTCGGCGTCGTGACCGGTTAATTAAGCTCCGTGTATGATTTGGAATTCTAATGTTGAGTAATATGCATATTTGGACATGGATTGGTTGACTATTTTTACAGATATTAACTATCTCTTTAGTGAGATTTAATTCTTTGGCACATAAACACATCCACACAATATAAAGCGAGGAATAGTTGGCAAGTTGTGCAAGTAATTAAATATATATATTTTAAATGTACACACAAGAAGATGTTACATTCCAAAGTGCGCTTATTCCACAATCTACCTTTTGCTTTCATATTTTATACGTTCTTCTTCTGAAGCTATTTAGGCCTACAGACTCCCTAATCTATCCCCATTTGGATTATGTATTTGATTAATGTTCTCTGTTCAAATTGTAATTGAGTTAATGAACATAAAACTTTTTGTCTCTACATGAATATAATACTTTGACCTAAAAGGCCTAAGCTACAATGACCAGCCATTTAGCAGCCACGTCACGTGTTTAATTTCACACATTACGTGTACACATTATACATTATGTGTAAACATATTGTAAACGTATGTATGTATGTATGTTGTATGTATGTTGTATGTATGCATGTATGTACGTATGTATTATTAGTAATATCATAATAATACTACTAATAATACTAATAATAATTATAATATTACTGCTAATAATAATTATAATAATTTATTTATTTATTTCTCCTGCTTGTCGGAACATAAACATAGGTAAGAATTTATTTCCCTCCATTTCCATATTGCCATCAGTTGTTTTCGATGGTGCTTCGTCTGTACCTGACGCACCTGACGTACCTGAGATGTCGCTGTGGCTGTCCCGGTTCTGATGCAGGTAGCTCTGCTCCAGAGAATAAGGGGACATCCCTGAGTGCAGTGCTGTGGATGCTGGGCTGCTGGAGGCCAAAGGCTGTTGCTTTATGTATGAGCCGCTGGCTGATGCCCAGTGCGCAGAGGAGCTTGTGTAAGGTGAGTGCCCGTCCAGTGCACTGGCCATGGCCGGGGAAGAAGGTACCGGGCTACTGCTACTGTCTGCGCCGTAGTCACCACTGGGCGGCACTGGACAACTCGCCATATACGTGGAACCGGTGCTGGGTGACATGTGGGCCACGTGGTGGTCGTATCCACCGCTCATTGAGCTGTTCATCATGTCCAGGCCGTAGCTGTTACTGGGGCAGAGGCTGGTCTGCGGCTGGAAGTCAAAGCTCTGAGGCAGAATGGATGTCCCGAACCCTATCCCATTCATCATGCGGTACATGGGCTTTAGAGCCTGGCACTTCCTCCTGAATCCCCGTGGTCTGCGCCGAAACGAGCCCTCCTCAAACATGAATTCACTGCCTGGATCGATGGTCCAGTAGTGGCCCTTACCTGGGCGGCCCAGGCCTTTCGGCAGCTTGATAAAACACTCGTTCAGAGATAAGTTGTGACGCACGGAATTTTTCCAGCCCTGGTACGAGCCGCGAAAAAATGGGAACCGAGCCTGGAGGAACTGATATATCTCACTGAGTGTTAGCCTCTTGCTTGGAGAGCTCTGGATCGCCATGACGATGAGCGCAATGTAGGAGTAAGGGGGCTTTTCGGGCCGCCGCAGCCCTGAGCTGGACTTTTTCCCCTTGACCACGGAGGGACTCTCTGAAGCGGCTTGTGGACTCAGCATGGCAGGGTGCAACACTCCTGTGGACGGGCTCGATCTAAGAGGAGGATCCAGCTGCTGTTGAGGGGTCTCCGTGGTCATGACAGCGCTGACGCACTGAGGCGTAATGCACAGAAAATGGTGAAGCAAAAAGAACGGATGCTGATGGTAATAAATTGATGGAAGAGTCGTGGACTGAGTCCAGTATCCTTCTTGGTCAGTCCAGTCAGCACAGAGAGTGATGCACCGCCAGTGGTCCTCACAGCGCAAAATGGAGTGAAATGTGTCTCCAGTTACGCACGACTCCTCCGTTACGCACAGCTCTGTGTTGACGCACAACGGCTACGCTCTGACACAGAGGAAGAGGAAGGGAGCAAAAGGGGAGTGGGTTATCCACTGGAGACTCTGGGTTTCAGCTGGACTCCCAGATGTCACTGCGGTACCGTTTTCATGATAACAAGTTTGATATTGCCTCAGATGGCCCTGTTTGATAGTCATCTTTAAGCCCCACTCATGGACAAGTGGAACCAATCCCAGACGTCACACAATTATGATGAACATAACTCAATCATTTTACATCACACATACAGATTATTTGAATAATAATAATTAGATAACACCAACACTCGTATTTGTCTATTTCTGAAAATGTTTAAAAATCAGAAATTTGAAGAGTGAAATGAGTATTTCTGTTATATTCTGGTCATTCCTATTCCTATCACATTTAACCATAATTTCTCACCATTCCTAACTTCCCACCAGCTCCGAAACCCCCTGGTTTCTCTCTTCCTTCAACATCCCACCCCTTCTTTACCCCTTTTCTCGCTCCAAGTTCGGACTACACGCAATTAAGCCATCGATCACTGCTCCCCCAGACATCCAAATCAACAGTGCCACACGCCAGCAGAGAGCTGAAAAATGAGCTCCTCAGTCACACGTTTGGCAATGGGATATTTAAGTCAAACACTAAACAGAAAGGATTTTAACTTCAAATGGGACTGGCCTCCAAACGTTGGAGAAACGTGTAGCGAGAATAAAAATGCACAGTATGAAACCTGGTCTCGTGATTTCCCAAGAGAGTAACACAAACAAACTGTCCAGGGAATGGGGGTCTTTTCTGTTGGAGAGAGATTGACTGTGAGGTGCTGCCTCGTCGTGGGCTGTGGTGGTCTTTACCGTGCGTGCGTAAAAGGGGGGTTAGCACTCATTGCACTGAGTAAATGACTTTGACATGAGTGGAAGCAGGCTTTTTCCATCAAGCCCGGCCCTGGATACCACACACAGCGCGCCAGTGTCAGCTTACCGCCCCGGGCCACGAGGCTTCCCATGGGCCCCTGCGTTCATTAGAGAGAGAAAAGCGAAATTAGGCGAACGGGCGTCGACAGTTTCCTCCCCCTATGGAGACATCACACACACATTTGTCCGACATGATGGAGTTCAAGATCCCATAAAGGTAATATCAACATCCTGCGAGCGCGACAACCAGAGGACTTCTGGGAGATCTGAGGCCACCTTTTCTGACCAAAGCACTTTAGATTCAATGATTGTGCACAATAGACTCCTCCTCGTTCATTATTTCTTTGTAATTACAATGATCACATTTTTGTTAAATAAACAAGTGACAAACAATGTGCGTTTGACGGTCTTATTGGCCAACAAACACTAACATTAATTCATTTGAATACATTTTTATTTATATTATATTTATATTATACAATCTCAAGATATCAGATTGAAGTTAATTTTGTATTCAAGTAGTAAATTAATTAACGTAACCGAGTTGTACGTTGTTTCAAATATTTGTATTTAATTTTATATCCGTATATTTATATTCGTGACCTCTCACACACTCATGGCCGAATAAAATCAGATTGCCTGCAGGCCTATATTTTACGGTGTCATATTAACTTAAAATTATGCTCATTTAAAATAACACCCCAAATATAAAACAAACATTGGGCTAAAATATGTGCCTTGTTTTGCTTTATTTTGAAAGCATGTCTGACAGCTTGGTGTCCTGTTAAATCGTTTTGGACTTTTCTGTGTGTATAGATTTATTTCGTGCTTTGGCCACCGGTTTACTGAAAATGAAGACTGTTTACTAATTTTGAATAAACATTTTTTAAAGCAAAATTCTATGTTCTTTTCAAAGTGCGTTCTGGTTCTGCTGTGATTCACCTCCAGCCTGGTTTGTCAAAACAATACAGCACATTACGCACAACAAAGGAGGCGCAGATCAAATCCTTTTCCCAGGACACTCTCTGACCGGTCCACCGTGCGGGACCTGACCGGCCGACAAATTTCCTGCGACATCAAAACGCTGCACCCCCGCGGAGATCAGGATGCCGAGGTCTCAGCTCTGGCGCACACCCGAATCTTTGTTCTGGAGGAGCTTTGAAGACGCTGTGCTTTTTACGAACTATAGGTCTACATTTAGAAATCACTTGGACTTCACTGCTCTGCGCCTCGGAGGATTGTGCCGCGGCGAGAGGCAGAGGAGGCGCAGAGGAGGCGCAGAGGAGGCGCAGAGGAGGCGCAGAGGAGGCGCAGAGGAGGCGCAGAGGAGGCGCAGTGACAGGCCTATAAAGACTGCGTATTTTCTGCTCTCAGTCGGACCAATTTGCACCGCGACTATTCCGTCCCAGTTTTTTAAAGGCACAAGCTATTCTTTACGTTTATCAATTTAGGCAATTTCTTCTTCTATGTTGTTGTTCTATGTTAGGCAAGTTTCTTCTATGTGATTAAAATATATTTGAAAATAACAACACAATGACTAATAAAAATATATTTTAGTGCAGGATCTTTATTCTTTACCGATGCTAGTAAACACAGGCACTGCAGTTTCCTGTGTACGGGACAGGGACACAAAGACGTGAGAGTGTGGTAGGCTGTCCAGAGCAGAGAGCAGAGCATGGGACAGAGCAGAGCAGGACAGTGCAGAGCAGAGCATGGGACAGAGCAGAGCATGGGACAGAGCAGTGCATGGGACAGAGCAGAGCATGGGACAGAGCATGGGACAGAGCAGAGCAGAGCATAGGACAGAGCAGAGCATGGGACAGAGCATGGGACAGAGCAGAGCATGGGACAGAGCAGTGTATGGGACAGAGCAGTGTATGGGACAGAGCAGAGCATGGGACAGAGCATGGGACAAAGCAGTGTATGGGACAGAGCATGGGACAGAGCAGTGTATGGGACAGAGCAGAGCATGGGACAGAGCATGGGACAGAGCAGAGCATGGGACAGAGCAGAGCATGGGACAGAGCAGAGCATGGGACAGAGCATGGGACAGAGCAGTGTATGGGACAGAGCAGAGCATGGGACAGAGCATGGGACAGAGCAGAGCATGGGACAGAGCAGAGCATGGGACAGAGCAGTGTATGGGACAGAGCAGAGCATGGGACAGAGCATGGGACAAAGCAGTGTATGGGACAGAGCATGGGACAGAGCAGTGTATGGGACAGAGCAGAGCATGGGACAGAGCATGGGACAGAGCAGTGTATGGGACAGAGCAGAGCATGGGACAGAGCAGTGTATGGGACAGAGCAGAGCATGGGACAGAGCATGGGACAGAGCATGGGACAGAGCAGAGCATGTGACAGAGCAGTGTATGGGACAGAGCAGTGTATGGGACAGAGCAGAGCATGGGACAGAGCATGGGACAGAGCAGTGTATGGGACAGAGCAGAGCATGGGACAGAGCAGCACTAGAGTGAGAAAGCTCCGGCTCCTTCTCGGTGGCGGTGATGCGCTCAGAGCTCGTCTGTAAAGCCCCTGCAGGAGGCGTGCCCTGATGAGAGCGCTTTAAGGCCACGTGCCTGCTTCATTGACAGGTGTGCTGTTCCGGTCTTTCACCTGCAGGTTGCAGCATTGTCCCTGGTAAAACACCTCTCACCTGTCACCTGTGGCGTCTCTGCAGCATCCACAGCCTCTCGGTCCATCACTGCGCTGTTGGATATGAACATGGTGCAGATCTGACCCGTCCAGGAAATTTAAGTTGCAAGACATTTGGGTTCATTTTCATCTAATGTGTTGATTCAAAATTCACAAAATATCTTGTAAATAAAATATTCAAAATATTCAGTTTGATTAATCCGTGTCACAAATCTTCACCGCAGGTTTCACCCAGTCAAAGATGCAAACAAAGTAACCAAAGTCACTTTCTTCCTTAAAACTTCAAAGACCAAGGGTTGACTAACTAAACGGGCCTTTATCTATAGTTATGATAAACGTTATGAGACATTAAGGTGGAGGATGAAATGATTTCAACATCTGAACTGATATAGTTTATTAATGATAATAATAATGATAATAATAAAAATATAATAATGATCATCATCATCATCACAATAATAACAACAACAACAACAACAGTAGTAATAATGATAATAATAATAATCATAACAATAATTTATGTCGTTTTTATTGTTGTTGTGATTAGGCTTATTGTAATTATAATTAAACGTGACCACATTATGAATCACATGAATAACCTATCGTCCCTCGTCTAAAAAAGGCCCTTTTCCTACAATATTTTTTATTGTTGAATTATGAAATATCAAAATAGTTTGAGTTTGTTCTGTTCAAAGCCAGCCTAAGACACATGTGGTGTTTTGCCGTTGCTCTTTATTTTTGTTTCTTAACTTTATTCAAAGTGTTTCTAATTATCTAGTTTGATTTCAGTCTATTTTCCTGTCTTGATTTTTTTCATATTTATATTCTCTTGTTATTCCTGAACCTTTTAATTTCCAACAACGTTGCAACAATGAAATTGCTCTTATTTGATGTTAAATCCTTCACGTCTGCGCGCTGTGCTGTACATTTCCTGCAGGTGTCATGCACCTGCCACCCCTGTCTCTTTGTTTTATGTGGAATCACAAACACCCAGAGCACATTTTTGCCCATTTCACTTTATTTATAAAAATAACATGCATGCATGAAACATTTACTTTCAAGAGTAGACAGACTTTGTCCATGCATTTACGCCACGTGACGTTTTCGTGGCTCAGTCAATATTTATTTTCTTTTACAATTTACACATACAGCAGGTCATACAAAACACGCAAATATAAATAGACGAATAAAGTTTTCAAATAACAGAAATTAACAATGAACCCAAGACTCATGTACAAAGAATTGTAACGCCCAGTGCATTGTGGGTCAGCACAGTCACGAGAGCAGAGAGTCTATGTGGAAGCTCCGCGTCTTGCTGGGCATCCCCGGGACTGCTGCTGAGTGATGGATATGTGTATGTCCCGGCTCAAAAAACGGTTCTGACAGGTAGTTAAAGTTCAGAGCGCATGGCAGGACGTGAGGGGCTCCTGGGGGCCAATAAAGCCGTGCCCCGTAATTCCCAGCATCTGTCTCCTCCCTGCGCGTAAAGGGTGTGCTGAGGATGCTGTCAATAGCGAAGGAGCTGGAGAACTTCACCCGGTCCTCCTGCTCCGCGCCCGGGAGGAGGATGCGCTTCGACTCCTCGTCGGTCCTGTCTGGAGAGTCCTGCTCTTTGTTTGGCCTCTTGGCGATGCGCTTCCTCCTGCGTCTGAACACGCCGTCTGCAAAAGTGTATTCGCTGTGTGGGTTGAGCATCCAGTAGTTGTCTTTCCCCCAGGGTCTGGACGGGTCTCGCAGCACTTTGAGGAAGCAGTCATTGAGGGACAGGTTGTGGCGCACGGAGTTTCTCCAGCCCGTGTAGCTGCCGCGGAAGAAGGGAAACTTCTTCATCAGAAAGTCATTGATTTCAGCCAGAGTGAGGCGGCCGCTGCCGGAGTCCCTGATGGCCATGGCGATCAGGGCGATGTAAGAGTAAGGAGGCTTTGGTCGTCTCGTGTAGGGCTTTCCCTTGCCAACATCTCCACCTTGAATGATGACAGGTGCCGGGCTGTTGGCGACGCAGTCCCCGTCTGACCCCAGTTCATCTCCGGACAGTGGAGACGGCACTCTTCCCTCCACATCCAGAGGCATCTCCAGCGGCTTGTGTGCAAAGTGGTGAGCGGAGAAAACTTCAAGCTTCATTTCCCTCAAATGACAGGGATGGGATTTCCTGCAGCAGATGAACAGGTGTCCCAGGAGAATGTGCACCGCGAGCTTCAGTGTGCGTCTGTCTCTCGAGACACGCGCTTCGCCATAATATAACGCCTCACTGGGGTCGGCCCACTCTCAGGGGCGGGGCTTCCACGTGAATCCATTGCGGCAATGAGTGATAGTAGTATATGTTTACTTTTGGAGCTACCATGACACGCAACTTCAGAGGAAAAAAACAGTGAGGCGAGAGAGGGCAGGTATGAGCTGGTGTTTGTCTCTATTCTTTTCACGCTTTTATTTGACATGAAAGCATTTCCAAGGCACTGTCATAACTCTCAGATCCAAACCACAATAAACAACTTCAATTTCTAAAATAATTTCTAATAAATAATAGGCCTATGAATAAGCCCTTCTTTTCAAACCAAATTATTTTTTCAAACTGAAAATTGGACTGTTGCGCATGGAGCTTGTGTGTAATGTTATAAATGCCGCATTCCCCTTTTGAAGTGGCATCTTGATTTTGATAAGATGGAACGAGGAAGTAACAACACAAGCGTCGAGGAACAACAACAGCACAAATGAACCTTCAGGACAAGAAATGTCCTGAAGCGTGAGGTCGATGTTAGTTCAAAAGGGACTATTGCACCTGCGCACGCGCACTGTGCACGCGCCCTTCTCATACCTTCTCAGCAGGTAATGGACACTGACAAAGGGACTATTTTGCCCCATGGAAATCTGCTCATGGGCAGACATTTATTTATTTAGTTATTTCAGGGACAGTGCATATTAATACACATTTCTGTAAATATGCCAGAATTGGCCAAAAGGCTATTTTTCATCCGTAGTCCCAGATGCTGTTACAGTAACCTCTTTTTCCATTTAATTAGGTACAAATGCTGATCTTTGCTTCGATGAGTGCATGTTGTTGTTGTTGTTGTTGTTGTTGTGGTGGTGGTGGTGGTGTTCTTGGGCAAGACTTTTTACCTTCCTTGCCTAAAAGTTGTGGTTGGATGGAGGCTGATGGTGGAGATTGGCAGCTTCACTTCCGTCAGTCCCAGGGCAGCTGTGGCGCCAGTAGCTTATACCACCACCAGGGCTGGAGTGAATGAGTAATGCAATGTATCTTTAGAAAAATATACATTGCTAGTAGACAATCTTTTGGTATGAATATTTATTTACGTAAACAATAATTAATCTTCTGTTGTAAACATGCTTTTTAAATCGTTTGGACATGGTCCAATACAGGCTAATAATCAAATTGTCACTGCAGGTACTGTCCCTTTGACTAAAAAGTACACAGTCCTTTTCTCACACTAGGACACAACATAAAAGTGTGTTTGGCATCCCAAGTAGTTGTATTTGTCACCAAACTGTTATCGCTTAATTATCACCTTGTGCTGATTAGAGACCAGACTTGTACTGGAATGATTCAGCGTACATGTGAGAAAGTGTCAGGATTTCAAGGCTAAATGGGTTAATTATGTGTTTGTACCTGTTGCATGCACAAACTAAAGTGCAAAGATGAGTCATTAGAACAAATCTGGAGAATGTGTCTGAGACTGAAATATAATTATCTCATTGTCGTGGAGCCTGTCAACCTGAGTTTTAGCACATTAAACACTGTGATGGTGAAACAAAATGGTTAACTTTAAAACTAGGTATTTACTCAGTAAGAAACATCATTAAGAGAAAATACATAAGTACAATTTGCTGGACAAAAACACCTGCCCTAATTTCTTGAGAATCTTTTGAATAGAGATAGAGCATGTGCCATGTTGAATAGATGCATTACCTGTAACTCTGTAACTAACGCCTGTGACACTGTAAGTCAAGTTTATTTGTAGAACACATTTAAAACATCCACGGCTGCTCAAAGTGCTATACATCAGAATCAGATTTTTTTTTTTTATTGTCATTGTCAGTAAAACACAAAACGCAACACAAAACACTGAATAATACAAAATAGCATGCAGTGTAAAGGGCAGTAGTTAAGCAGTTAAAACAATCACATTTCAAAAGAAGTTTAACATGCAACCCAATAAACTATAACAACCTTGAGCCAAAGAGAAATAATAAGTGGGACAAAAGTGCATTTTGGTAAACACTGGTGTAACTGTAGAATATTATACAAAAAAAACAAAACATCTACCGGTACATTGTATTCAAAGGTCATCAAACTCTCATGAATGAAACTGCAACTTTACAAAGTCGTATGTTCGCAGCAGGAGCAAAGGCTTTTGTTCAAAACTCAGGAGGCCGACTGCTGCGAGCTGAGAACTGCAGCAGTATTATTACCACAACACCACGACACTTGTACAAGTACACAATGAGGATTTTTCCCATTTTCTTGGCTGTGGCTGCTTTTTCCACCGTGCATTTTGCGATTGGCCTGTATTTGATTTCAGCTCCGTTGCCAAAGTGGGCCCTGCGCACCTGTGCCACTGTGAATGGCAGCACACCTGTTCAGCTTTACTTCCCCACAATTTGAAATCAACAAAAAGTCAATTTCCCACAGCAATCCATTGAGTGACGCACATTGTCACTCAAAAGATATTTAGATCACATCCACTATAAATACTTTGTGCTATTTGAGAAGCTTCAGGTTCTGTGGAACATTATTGTCATAGTTTTAAATGCGAGGTTGGCGAGTTTGCGAGATTGGCTTATGTAACCTATTATTGAGCGTCTTCTCTAATCTGCTGCTGTTTGTTCCCCGTACCTGTGAAGATTTCGCTGTAAGCCTGGTTGAGATCTCTTTTAAGTGCTGACACGAGTGGAATTTGAGTCATGCGAATATGGGTGAATCCTTAACTGCTCCAAAAATAACCACACCTCCGCAGTGGTCTGTGCTGCTCACACGCGAGCCCTGGTCTTGCATGTCTGCGGATGACTTCTTACCGGCATCTCATCTGTGTTTTGCCTTTCTTTCTTAGTGAGTGAAGGGTGCCCGGCTCTCAGGGCTCTGTGTAAACAAAAAAAGTGTATGCAGTGTGTGTGTGTGTGTGTGTGCGTGTGTGTGTGTGTGTACGTGTATGTGTGTGTGTACATGTCCCAGCCAAGAGGAGCGGCAACAAGAGGAGCTGCGTTGCTAGCATTCCCAAAATTCCCTGCTGCAGATTGAGGCTTTGACAGGGGCTGATAGTAGTCATGCTTCATGCTTCATTTGGACTCACAGGTAGAAGCTGCAAAGTGTCAAGCAACAAACGCAGACATACCACATTCATTTGGCCCGTTCCTGGTAGAATGGAGACGGCAAATAGGTGTTTCCCTGTCTGATCAAGTAGGTGTTTCCCTGTCTGATGCCACTTTAGATGCGAAAGATGTCGCAGCTTTGGCAAAGTAGAAGATGTTGAACACATTCCATCTAGTTTATTCTCGAGCTGTGATTACTGTAATTACATGACAATGCTGCCCGCTAAATGTTTGTAGTTTGCTTTGTTTTGACTCTTTTGTATCATACCTTTGTGTTGTGGAACATAAATGGTGAAGGGGAAGGAACCTACTGTATGTAATTATCGGCGCACCTGAACATCAAGTACTGACAACAACACACAAGTTCCAAGCAAACCAAGCATCCTTTAGATCAAATCTCCCCGTATACAATACTGAAATAAAAGGCATTATTAAGAGGTTTTTTGTTTGACAGATCACTTAACGGGCCTTAAGTGTAAATGTAAAATAAAATACTGCCATAATGTAGTGATGTTATGTATATTAACACTTGCATGTGTATGTCATGGTTGCTGCTTCTTTTTACATCGCAATCAATAGGTTTAATTGAATTTGCTTCTGTTGAAATAGTGGTATATGATGTCTAATTTTCAGGAATGTGAAAAGCACACTGACAAATAGAGTGGAGTGAGTGGTGTGAATTTCCCTCCTCTGTGTTAGTATTAATATGTGAACTCTGATTTAAGATAAGATAAGATAAGATAAGATATTCCTTTATTGTCCCACATGGGGAAATTTCATTGGTGCAACGCAGGTAGATCCAGAGGTAGATACAGAAGAACAGATCACTTATAGGAAGTCTGAAAAACACTTTCAGTAGAAGATCTCCTATAAATAAATAAAAACTCCCATAGACAAATAAATAAATAAATACCATTGCATGTGATCCCGACAGTAATAAAGCTGCATATCCTGGAGTCAGTTGGCTGCATCACATTGTTATTTTGGGCTCTGCTGCATTCTTACCTGAGGTGCTCACTCAGTGCCAGGCCTACAAGAGAGAAAATAGACACATGCACGTAAACGAAGCCAGAAGAGAGAGGTATAATTAAAGTTATTAAGTGAAGAGGTGAAGTGCAGGTGAAGCGCTGGTGAAAGACAGCATGGCACTGCCAGGGCAGGCCCACATGTGATGTCATTCTGGGTCCCCCTTATTGCACTAATGCATTCATATGTTTTAAAATGATAATGATGCGTGTACTTTGTACTAAGTCGGCTTCACAGCACATTATTTTAATTTCCTTATGACTCTAAAACAATATGTCTATCATTATTATTATTATAGGAAACATATCATGTAATTATGAGATTTTACCATTTTATAATAGTGTTTCCTCATAATTAATTTACTCAAAGAATGATTCATGCATTTCTGAGTAATCATTCATTGTCCTGCATTTGAGGCTTGAGTGCTCAGAAATATTCTGCTTTCACTTACCCCCATCCCCTAAAAATAGACTCCAGGTCATACATGACCCCCCTCCCCTCACACACACACACACACACACACACACACACTCACTCACGCACACTCACGCGCACGCACGCACACACACTCACGCGCACGCACGCACGCACACACTCACGCGCACGCACGCACACACACACACACACACACACACACACACACACACACACATACACACACACACACTCACGCACACACACACACACACACACAACCACTCACGCACACACACACACACACACACAACCACTCACGCACACACACACACACACACACACACATACACACGCACACACACACACACATACACACACACACGCACGCACGCACGCACGCACACACACACACATACACACACACACTCACGCACGCACGCACACACACACACACACACACACACTCACGCACACACACACGCACACACACACACACTCACGCACACACTCGTGCACACACACACACGCACTCACACACACACACACATACACACACACGCACACGCACACGCGCACACACACACACACACACATACACACACACGCACACGCACACGCGCACACACACACACACACACACATACGCACGCACGCACACACACACACACACACACACACACACACACACACACACACACACACCACAACAACAACAACAATATATGAAAATCTGCTGCTTGGTGAAATATCACTATGAACTATGTTATCAGAAAGTATGATATTTCTTCTTTAAAATCAATGTGTGGATGTTGTTTGCCCTTTTTCTTGTCTGGGCTTGAAGAAGTATTAAGTACATTTTATTTGTGAAAAAAGTTAAGAAACAGTGCATTTAATGTCACTTATTCTGTTGTGACCGTTCTAATGTTCCAGTCTTAGGGCTGGCACAATGAGTACTCCACTTGCCCTAATATGTCTGTAATTGTATTCTATTACCTGCTGAATACAACAGTTTTATTAGCAGTTCTATCAGGCTTCACACGCTAGAGCAGTTTGCATGTGAAGCCGGGGAGTGTGGAGATGGGAGAAAAAGAAGCAATGATTGATCTGAGCCATAGACACCTTTATGTTATCGCTGCGGCTGATAGCGCTTACCTCCATTGAGCAGTGCTGCAGGCTGTTTTTGTGTAAGCATAAACATAGGCCAAATCAGTACCTGCACTGCACTGTTTACCTGGCAGCCGTTCAGCCCCTTTCTGTCTAAACTTGAAATAGGATCCAAACACTCTACTCACGCATAGTGGTTTGCACGAGATGCCTCTTAACCTACCGCAAGGCTCCGCGCAGGGCTATTTTTGCACCGTCTGAACCCCGGCTGCCACTCCTACTTCTTTGATTGAGAGGTGGAACATCTCGCCTGGGGGACTTGAATACGAACATCGTGCTAAGTTTGAGCCGTTACCATGGAGTCAACCCGAAGACATGCCAAACAAACAGTTTGCTGATTGATAACATTAGTCTGTGGGCTATATTTAGATCATAATTTTCTCACAACACAAATAACAGTTTTCAAAAAACTTTCCCAGGATTACAATTTATGGACTTAATGGACAACATATATTAAATCTTGTGACATTTATTACATTTTGCATTGCAGAGTGCCAAAACCTGGCACACGGTAGTGAGGATTGCAGTCACTTTGCCATGGTGACTAATCATTATTTAAACTTGTTTTTGGCATTTTATGAGCTCACATTCATTTATTTATTTTAATTAGAAGCTGTGTGATTTGAGAGCTATAATATATAATGCTTCCACTCGGAGGCGTCTGTACGTAATGAGCCGTTAAATGTAATTTGACTTCCGTGATTTTAGAGACACTTTATTCTAAGTTGTTCATGGCAACAAACCCAGTCTTTCTAATCTCTGTATGTATACAAAGGTACACTATGCAACTTTTCTGGTATTTGCCTCCTGTTTATCTCCATGGCGGTGTTATTACTTTGCCTGGTAGGGCATTGAACTGAAATCTATCTTGCATTTATTCAATTACAGGAGTTTTTATTTTATTCAAAAACATGCATTCTTAAATTGAGAGCGACACCTCTCCACAGATCTGACCTGTAGCTTGGTTTGGTGACAACACCTGCTTGTCTTCAAAGAAATAGATAAGTTTAATGCCATACTGCGAAACTTTTCAGACAAAGCAATAACATCTTTATAGAGAAAAGCAGGTGGCACACATTACATAGTGCACCTTTAATCAAATTATTGTTGTGTTGCCAGCTAAAGAGCACGTTTGCAGTTAATTACATAAACAAGGAGAATCAGAATTATTTTTATATAAATAAATGCATAAAAAGTTTTCTCAAAAACTTTCTCCAAATCCAGAAAATCCTTTCCATTACTCATATGGGGCCAGGGCCGGCCCAAGCCTTCAGGGGGCCCTAAGCGAAAACATTTTTGGGGGCCCCTCACCACGTCATCAGAATCAGTTTTATTGCCATTGTCAGTGAACAATTCACATATGGGAACTTTCTTCAACGCAAACAAAGCACCAAAACTCCAGGGCATCCGTTTGCCAGTTAGTTTATTCTCAACACCTCACAAGCTCAAATATTGATAACTTAATTCCCACAATGCAACTTGGTATTCCGCTGACATCACCTCTACTCCCTGTACAAATAACACACATCCCAGATATGTTTTTGGGCGTATTTGTGGGCGTTAAGGGTCGACAGCCACATTAGCAGTTTAAATTAATGAACAGGGGGGGGGGGGGGTCTGGGGGCCCTCCCCCTGAAATTTTCAGACCTTTTTTGGGTCTTCTGCTGCATTTTAATGTGGTCCAGCCGCCTAAAGTAAGAGTAAAATGTTGAGGTTGTAATGCTATAAAATGATGATGTGATGAAACTGTGCCAGGAGAAAATGACTAAAGCCAGTTATTAATACATTAGTGTACTTAATTACTCAATACAATATTGGCTATGAAAAATAATTATGATCAAATTAATTCATTTTAACTGAAAATGTAAAAGTAATAGTTATCCTTACTAATGTATCTTTTACTGCTCCCAACTGTTCCTTCTTGCTAAAGTAGAAAAAGCTTCAGTTGTAGTCATCTGGACTCAGTTTGAAAAAATAGACGTTTCGACTCTCATCCAAGAGTCATTGTCAATAAAAGAATTTAGATCGAGAACTCCGATATTAATACTGTTCTGTGGTAAGACCCGCCCATTGGGAGGAGCCTTCCTGAAGTAGAAAGAGTTGTTTGTTTCAACAGAAACTCCCCCCTTGTATCTACCGAGCTAGCCTATTCAGAATCTTAATGGGCTATTAGAATCCTCTTTGTCTTTGTGAGACCCTTGCTAAAGTGACAAAACAAGTTATATTAAATTAAACAAATGGCATAAGCATTGCTTGATTAACAATTAACACTGATAAAACAAACATGTTATTCCCAGAGAATGAACAGAACGAGGAGTGAAGGTCCAAACCTAGCTTTAGTGAAGAGACTGCGTTTCTGCAACTTTGCCACTTTTATATAAAAATATATAGTATTATTCTATAACAGACGTAATTATAATATGTCTGGTTATTTTTCACTATCAATTTATTATAATTTATAACAAATAGTCTAATGATGCTTTTTAAATAAATTGAAATGTTTTATTGCTCTATTAAAAGTTGATTACAATATGAATGTTTGTTCTGATCAGAACATCACACACTGGACTCCTGCATGAAACAATGCTGCGATGTGATTGGCTGATGGACCTTACGTGCATAAACCTTTACGTTCCTCTTATTCCACTTTAAGAAGTCAAAGTAAAACAGACATCACGAGTCACGATTGATCTCACACATGGTGATGTGAGAGAGAGGGACGCAAACTCAAACCTGCTCATCTCTAACTGCACAGGGGCCCGGGACAGGGGCCCGGGACAGGGGCCCGGGACAGGGGCCCGGGACAGGGGCCGCACACTGTTCACTCCAAAGTTTCACGTCAGAGGTTCTGGACGAGACGGCGCTCGTCCGGACCGGATCTCCGCCTCTTAGTGACCGGGGCATAGACGCCCCTCCCCGGCCTCACCTGCAGCTGACACTACCAGGCTGGTGTAAATGTTAAGCTTATTATCTTTCATTCAGACATATTGTGCGCGGGGCAGAGCTCTCGTCTCCTCCAGCCTGAGCGAACTAACGTGACAGAATCGTGTTGTTTCAAACAGTAGCATTAACCGTCTCTTTGTAAGACAAGTTCAATACTTGGAGAGTGTTGTTGAGTTTGCAGTTTCTTTACATCGTCAAGAAGTTTCTTCTTTCGTTTTTCGGCATCGGGGGGATATATTCTTCTGGACATGAGAACCACGTTCTTTTGTGTTTATGTTTTGCTCTCATTCTGCTCGCGCACAATGAAGTTGCCCAATCAGCGCAGGTCTGGTGCCTTGGTTGCCAGATTGTCATTTCAAATAAATGCGGTTTGTGTGTTATGTTACCACTGTGTGCGCTACCGCGCTGTGTGTGTGCGCTGCCGCGCAATCAGCGCTACTACACTAGTGGCGCACGCTGCGCTTGCACTTCGCATAAGACGGGTTGCCAGATTGGGGGCCCTATTAACGCCTCGGGGGCCTACGCGGCTGCTTAGTTTGCTTATAGGCTGGGCCGGCCCTGTATGGGGCTCATTATAAACGCGTTGCCTTTGCTTAAGGGCAGATGTTAGTGTTTGTGGAAGAAGCTATTAGATATTGATCTGCTGATAATTTACGTGGAGTGAACATGATTAAGAAACGGAAGTGTGATTGGAAATAAGCTTTAACCTCCAGCTGGTGCGGCTCGGTTTTGGCATTGATCTATTATACAAACAATGGCACTAAAGCCCACTGCACCATAAAAGTTTATAATTCAGTCAGTGCACATGTCTAACACTGGTCTTTGACTTACCATTATTTGTGTTTAAATGTATTGATTACTCAAATTAATTCATTGTGAGAATAACCCAAACAAGTCCATTTTGTCAGGCAAGACATGATGTTCCACACTTTTGTTGGTCATTGAATAATAATGCTTAAAAAGTAGGCTACTATTGGTCTGCAGTCCTTTTTGTGTTCCGACCAAAGACAAGCCTATGTCAGTTCAGGACAGCCCTTGGCAGATACTGGTTTGAGTCCTTTGTGCTCTAGTTTTCAGTTAGACTAGATCCACGGGTAAATGGACTTGTGTGTTTGCAGATGCCCATGAACAGGTCAGGCACAGCCAGGTGTGAAGCTAACGGAGCATTTTGTGGCAAAAGAAGAATGATCTTTCAGAGATGTGCCTCTGTCATATACCAGCTCTCTGATCTGAAAGGAGTTATGAGAAAACAGGCAGTTACTATTTCTACTGCTACACGCCTGACCATGCATCTATCCAAACAAAGGTCTTGAACCCAGCCCTTGCGTGCCTCTCCTACTCAGACATCTGATTAATTATAGTGTGGCCGTTAAGGCAAAGAAAAACTAGCTGATGAAAAGTCAGCGAGTCTGCAGGCTCAACCTGCCCCAACAGCCTCATGCGTGTTAGCTTGTAAAAGCGGAGCCCCGCCCCCTGCCCCCCACCTACTCCCGCCTGTGCTCCGGGCCCATTCGTGCAGACGAGGTAAAACATCTCTGTAGCTGTCACACAGCCCTGCAGGTGGGCCCGCGTGCTCAGGTGGATAATATCACTGTTACTATAGACAGTGTTTGGGTTAGCTGAAAACACTTTTCACAGCAGCAGCAAAACAAAGTGCTTTGCAGTGCGTGATAAAGCGGGAGCTGCTCCCAACAAATTAACCTGTGGAAACACTTTGGCCTCTCACGAAACACATACATGCCAGCTCCGCCTTTCCAGTCCAAATTTATACACTATTCCTCAGGGATTCTTTTTATACAATTTGCAGAGATTAAGAGAGTTTGCTGTTATGTAATCCAGCTAATGATTAATATTAACTAAAAACATATGGGATAAATCCTTTAATGACACATGCGAATAATCATCCTTGTGTTCATGCTCGCAGTCACTCTGTTTCTAATCTGCATGCTCTTGTGCAATACACTTTATAAATTGTCTTCCTTTAAACACAAGTGGCATAAAGAGCTTGCATGTGCTCAGGGCTAACTCTGTACTGGCTTCCATAAACAGATCGCTCAGGTGGTCCATGTGTGAGAGGGGGGCCACTGCTACTAACAGATGCTGTCATCATAAAACTCTACATCTTCATCTTTAGAGCTCCTGCTGTCTGCGTAAAAAATACCACATCATCTTTGCGGTGTGAAAGTTTAATGTAAATAATATAGATCCATTTAGTGAACTTTACTGTATCTTTATTGTTAAGGTGGAGATAAGATTAACTTTTCAACCCCGAGAGTGGAAACATGGCGTGAGCGAGTTCTTTTAAAGGGATAACATTTTATTTTATTAACTCAATCCAATGCGTTTAACCTCACGTCATCCCTCACACTCCTACTCTAACTTGGTATTATGTCTCTTGTTTACATGAGTTTATAATGTAAGCTATTCAAGTCCGTGCCACGCCAGAACTGCCCATTTTCCTTGACGAAAAACACATTCCTTACATCCACCTGCATACGTACGCCGAGATAATCTGTTGTTTCAAAGCAGGTGAAGGATCATATGAACAATACAAGGCACCTCATGTTTAGATAGCCTTTTACATACCTTGGAGGATTTGGTGGCAGGCCAGATATGTTTTGACGCGATGCTGTGGCTGCACCACCAGCATCTTATCAGCTGGACACAAATGATTCTAAACTTTGATGGTTTATGTATCGTGAGTGGCTGATCATCTGTCATTCAAAGCCTGGACATTTACAGAACAAGCCCAAACCTTTTTGTGCCATTAACGTGCCTGTGTTTGTCTGCAGAAGGATTAGCATGAAATATGAGGAAACCGTGACTGACAGTGTCTTACTGCAAGGGCTGTCCTAGTGTTTCACAATGCTCCGTAGTGTCAGGTAATCACCATGAGTCACAGTTGAGTGTGTGCCATCGCGTGTGTGCCAAGCTCTTGAGGTTATGTGTGTATGAAGGGGTGCTAATGACAACGGATTCTTCTCAAATGTTGTTTGGACAGATATGGCACCGGGATCACCAGATACAGGGGCTTCCCTTCTTAGGCAAAAAACAACCATTTACTTGTATTTATTTAGTCCTTGTTTTGGAGTGGGATTCGGTCTGATGATTCACTTATAACACCGCGCAATGTTAAACCACATGGATTTTTGTCTGTGGCTAACATATTGGACAAGTTTCTGTTATTGTTTTTGGTCGACATTGCAAGTCGCTGACGGCAGCTCTAAAAATAACAGCAAACCCATTATTATGGCTTTAACCTAAAGCCCCCCTCTCCTCCACTCCCTCCTTGTAGCCCTGTTTAGCACTTGTGCTGCTTTACAGTGTACATGTTTGCAGCAGTGTGCTGTCTCTACAGTTTGTTTAAATGTCTCATCTCTCAAAGATTTGGACAACCTGATAGCATTGAATCTTTATTGATCTTAAGTGAGGGTACTTCACACCACATAAAACACTTCTGAGTTAACCACTGCATTTTGACATTTTGGAAGTGCTAACTGATGGCAACATCATAAAAAATGTACTCTTATCCCATACTTAAGTCATAGTCAAAGGATCGAAACTATTAAAATGAATGTTCTGGAAATCTCTGTGTAAAATCTGTGTTCACAACATGGAAAGTGCTTTTACCCATGTTCTAACATTGTATCTTCATTTAAAAAGAAATATTAGATGCCAAAGTAAAGGTACTTATGTTTAAAAGCGTATAAGAATACAAATACTTAAAACAATACAAATAATGTGTATTTATTCTTCAAACTGGTTTGCGCATGATCATGATTTTGTACAAAACATCACCAACCAAAGATTTAATTTTTAGATAACAAAAGGTATATACGTTTTTATCAGATTGTAAAATGAAATAAAAAGCTTTGATATGCTGAAGTAGTCATTTGACTTCGAGAAACAGAAGTTATTATAACCAAGACATTAAACCAAGCAATGACTACTTAAACCCTCCGAAAGGCATTTAAATCAGAACTTTCAAGGGAAGAACATCTAAATTATATAAATGCATGAATAATGTAGACCGCCATTCTACTAAATGTATAAAAAGTAAATGGGAACGATAAGTAAAAATATTAAAATGATCACATTTCAAGGCACTCCCTTCTAGGCACTCAAAGCGCTTTACATCATGGAACCAGTCACCCATTCACACACCAGTTGTAGGCAAATACTGGGGGCGAGGCAGGTTAAGTGTCTTGGCCAAGGGCAAAACGCAAAACGTCAGCTGCTATTGCACCGCCAACCTGTGGCTCAGCGGTTGTGATCGCTCTAGCAGGATGTTAATGTTGAGAGCTTTGGATCAGAAGAGGAGCACTTTGACACTCAGTACAAATGTATTCCAATGGAGGGTCACAAAATCACATGTTTAGAGAGAATTCTGTTGGGAAAATATATCACATTTTGTCAAAGTTTCACATAAATATTGTTCGGACTGAGATCAATAAAGTGCTACAGACATGATTCCAGATCTATGTACTTGGGCCTCAAAACTCCTGCCAATTTGGAGCATACTTTTGACAGTGGGAAAAAGGCCATCACAAAAAACTGGATGTAAAAAACTGAACCCACAAGGACTGGACTGAAGGGACAATGCACCTTCGAATTATGTTCGGGCTTGATGGCCAAATGGATTGATTTTTACAGAATGTGGACCATGTATGTTGGCCTGGATATGCCTGGATTTATATTATGCTTTGTTGGATATTATGTGCTAATGTCTAATGTCTACCGGTATTTTTTTGCTGTCTGGTGTTTCTGTGTTCCATGTGTTTGAATTTGATTTAGAAAATAAATCAATATGTGTAATAAAATATGATATATATATAATAAAATGGTGATGGTAAAGAACTGAAGGGGCCAAACTTCTGGTGATTTGTCTGGCTAGATTATGAACTTAGTAGATTTATTGTTTCCCTTCATCTTTACATAGTCAGATGGACCATGTTTTTTTGGTGGAGGATCCGCCATCTGCTTGTCTCATGAAAATGGTTTTGGTTTCCCTAGAATGTTCCACAGTATGGCATTAAAATTATCTTTTATTTACAGGCATTTTCCTTGCAAACAAACACAGTTTGTCTGTTATCTGCTTGTCTCAATGGACATTAAAGTTTATGATATTTTGTGGAACATTCCAGGCAAAACAATGCCTGGAGAAAAGGTTTATCAGTCTGCGCCAGTATCTGTATCTTCATAATACAGCATCTAAATCTCTTTTAAACCCTTTTTTCAAATATTCTATGATTAAGTGGTAATTGCCATATATTCAAATTGGGCTTTTCAATTAATAAAGCAGACATGCAGATGCAGCCACAGCTGCCCAGGTGCAGACTGACAGATGCAAGGCAAACCTGCACCATCAGCCCTTCTGACCACCACCAATCACTCATACTCAATATTCATACTGGCAAGGCCGGTGAAGTGTCTTGCCCAAAGGGTTTGCACTGATCTCAGCGGAGTTTGATCCTTTATTTTTCTCGTCTCTGGACGGGCGTTCTAACCACTGTCTCCCAAACAAGCAGAAGAACCACAGTGTATGTAGAATCCCATTGTACTCTACTATGGTTCACAAAAACTACCATTAAATCTTTTTATACATCATAGCTTTTGTATCCCCCTGTATGAGATGAAAGCAAGTGTTTGATGTACTATAGGCAGTTTAACCCCACTACACAATGACTGCATCACTTCCATAGATGTGGTTAAAAAAGCAAATGCTATTAGTACAACTGCTGATTTGTTTTTTTTTTTAAAAACACTTCAAAGTTGACGTGCACAATACGCACTTCACACGTGATACGTAGGTCAACTTTTTCCATTTAACGTAATCATCTAAATATGTCCCATGAACCTTTTGCGTCAGCTCCTGTGTCACCGGAGTCCAGACGTCGGATGTCCCCAGGTCTTCTCTGGAATATGAAAGGCTTGACAAGTCGCTGTGATGTAAAAAGACGTTACTATTACGCAGAAAGAACAACACTTGAATATTTCCATAGCGACGCTGGCAGAGATTGCAGGAGCTTTGGCTATTTGGTTATTTACAGCAATTGTATTATGTTTGTAGGCGTGGCACTCTAAGGATATTGTCACCTTACTGAATTCTTTTGTTGAGCGCTCAAGGGCACGTCGACACAAACACATCTTAAGTCGCCAGGCCCTGGAACAAATCTCTAAATGTCAACCCCAACCATTGTATTAATTGTGTGTATGAAATCAATGCAGTGGAACTTGTCGAAGGGTAAACAGTGCAATGTCAATCAAAAATAACTTGAGCCAGTGGAGAGTGACTAAGCAGACTGTGGTTACCATCCGGCGTTATACAAGGATATTTCTACACAGTTGACAAATACTGAGGGTTGGACTGCACAGTGATTCACATATACAGTAAACATAGGCAATAACAATCTGACATGCATTTACAATGTCAAGTTATGTCCTGTACACCACATTTAAACTTAAATTTACTAAAACAAAGAAAAAACAAGTGTTATTTTAAGCATTTATCTTATGCAACTGCAAACCTCCCTAATAAACTGTTAGATTTCAACTTATAAAGTGCCGTCCAATGATATGACTAAATACACACACCATATTAGAATGATGATATATGCTTTTATGGCCAATAGAATACAGTTTTGATAAAAAGTACAAAGTCTTACTCTGGTTCAATAAGATATTATATTAACCTGCATACTTAAGTCTCTTCAAAGCCACTGCTGTTCCAGCTCTGCTCACCAGACATAACTGATCATATCTGATTTGTTCTGAACTGAAGTTATCATGAGAGAAACAAATAGTTTTACGGTTTGTTTGTTTTTAAACATTTAAAATATTTTATTTGTATCTCAGTATATTAATGTGCGAGGTGTTAAGGTCTGAGGAGCTACAACTCCTTGGCCCCTTTTGCAAGGGAGTGGTCAAAAATACATTGAAAAAGTAGTTTAAATATATTTGTGAGTTTCAAGCTATGGTAACGATCCTCTGCTGATACAACAATTATACTATTTAATTCATCATTGTTAATATTGTATCTTTTGAATGAGAAAAGGTCTTCACAAAATCTTTCAAATCATGAATGAATAGAAATAATAATTTGCTGGAAACCCACGAGTAGCTTGAGTATCCGAACATAATATTAAGTTTAAATGTTCAAGTTTAATTTGTGAAATTATTTTGAGTTGGCAACACCTGCAAATATGTTAGACTCAGGTTTTCATTGCTAACAATATAGTATGTGATCTGAGGCTAATATGATTTGTTCTATGAGCTTGAGTCATGTTTTGCAAAGTGTACAAACTAATCCTATGATCAAAGCCGGGCTTTTTAATCATAAGATCAGAGCACAATACCGTAAAATCCTGGGATAAAAGATAATATGGTCAAAGCCTGCTGTCTCAGATGTTTCAGTGAAGAAAGCCAAAGCTGATGGGTCTCAGTCCTATCTCCAGTTCTTCTCACCTCCTGCAGCTCCTTCAGAGCTTCAGTGTTTATCTGCCTTTAATCTCTGCTCTGTTTGTACTCAGGTCTTATCAGGCATGCCACAATGACGTGCCAGTCTATGCGGGCATCTTCTCTGCCTTTGTGGCGCTGGCACGCTCCACGAGACTCATGACGTTGTGATCAGGCCATGGAACTTTGGTGAGGGAGTGGCTGGTGGAGCAGGGGCGCACATGACTTTGCACTTTTATATGCAGTTTTATTTATGTCCCTAAATGTCTCAGAAGATTAAACAATCTATACAACTAATTTAAGTAATTTAAGTATGTCATATTTTTGAACAACACTTAATAGTATTTGAATAAAAATACAGTAGCAGTATTTATCAGATGAAGCCTGATATGCAGAGAAAAACAAAGTGTTGTACGTCAGAGACCAAACAGCAGTCTTGTTATTGGTGTTGCCATGTTCAAGTATTGCTAAAGTTAGAGGCTTGTTGCTGTTGACAAAAATAAAGCATGTGTCAATCTCACTTTAACAGAAAAGTTTGAGTCTAATCAAATCAAATCAAATCAAATTTATTTATAAAGCACAATTCATACAAACTGCAATTCAAAGTGATTCACAGTGTTTAAAACACAATTTAAAACAAGTAATAAATTAAAAACACAATGCAGTTTATAAAAACGTAAAACAATGTACATCAGAGTAAAGTAAAGAATAAAAAAGCCACATATCTGTGACCACAAGTCCAACTGGCTAACAAATATATTATACAATTTATCTATTAGGAAAATCCTTTTACTATCTGGTCCTAACGATTGCCAAAAACCCCAGAGAACATCAAAGCTAAGAATAAAAAAAAAACTTAAGACATATTTGGTGTTTTGCGTGAGAAAGATGTTTGTCTCAAAAGAGTAAAAACATTATTCCACTAACACTAGATCTGACGTGTGAAAGCTTTGCGTGCATATCTCAAACTCACATCACAGCAGTGTGGGATCAGCTCAAACCAACAACATTTAGTTATAAAAGTAACCTTTCTATAGGACTTTTCCCCCATTTAATTTACGTTCATGATAGCAATATATTGACTATCACTGTATTTGTCTTACTAGGACAAAACATAAAGCCTGAAACATATACGTACATTTTGGTCGGGTTTTCTTGTAATACTACAAATACTAACATCATATTTAGTTTGGTACACAATATGTGAGGCTGTAGTCCTTACAAGGCGGTTACAGATAGATCTTTTGTCAATCCCACTATTGTTTATATTGTTTATTTTCTTTTGAAGGTTTCCAAACCATGAAACAAACCCAGAAATAAAACATTGCATTGAATTCTAGCTTTGTTCGCAGCCCAAAATGAAACCAACAGTTCTTAGTTTTCCTCTGTTGTCGAGTAACAAACAGCTTTAGAAAAAAAGTCTTATATTCAGAAGTGATTACAAGTTTAATAGATCAAATATGCAGTATTTTGCATCAAAGAGAAATGGCTGCAGAGGCACACAGGTGCGTGAGAATTTGTTCCACTTGATTTAATGAGCGGTACTGGCAGATCAGATAAGCCCTATCAGATCAGAGCCCCAGTCGGTCTGTATAAACAGCCTAAATAATCTACAAGAGTGTGTGTGTGTGTCTTACAGTATAGTCGGCTGGGATATGTGGCTGCATGTTTATGTAGAGCAGCTGATCTCCCAAACTGGATCATAAATTCAACATGAGGGGAGCGCCTCTGTGAGTGACAGGCCTGTCTAACCTCACCTGAATTCAGCTCGCAGGTGTGATCCTCAACATGCATAGCTGCTGCATAGCCCACATACTTGGACCATATGTTCTGAAAGCATCTGCTAATCCTGAAGGCATTTGCACTAATTTTCTTCTCAGGTGCAAATCCTCAGACTTTTCACTCAAGCTCACAGCCCTTTAAAAAAATACAGAAATGTCTTGTACATGCAACATCATGTCAATTAGATCATCATTTACTGCAGTTTTGCAGTTACAAAGGAAAATACAGTTACTGGCAGTATTGTAGTTGTATCAGCCAAACAGTCCTTGGGTTCAGGAAGAACATTACAGAACAGTGGTTGAGTTTATGTATTCAAGATGTTTGAAGAAATGGGATGATGATGACCTGTTTCGAGGCTGTTCCATGTATATCAGGGTTTCTTTGGTGGAGGAGGAATTGAATACTGTAATCTTGACCAGTTTGATTGACCGAGATGACTATTTTCAATCCAACATCGATCAGACATGCTTTATCATGCTTTTTTGTACATTGCATGTCGTAGTATAGATTCAACAAAAGCTTTATCACTGCAGCACACGTCTGACGCTGCAGCCATGAGCACACAACATGTGACGTACTCGTCTCCTCACGCTCTCACAGGTTTGGGTTTGGCCGCACCGCTCAGCCCCGTCTCTCAGCCTGTTACATCAAAACTGTTCCAACAAGTGCTTTTTTAAATACTGACTTATAGATTCTTAAGCAATATACAAAACTGACTGTCCAAATAATCAATTACTTCTGGATACTTAGTCAAGATCTTAAACTCTCGCTTGCTACTGAGACCTTCCTGTTTTACCTGGAAGTGGCTGAAATGTATAAGTAACACTTTATAACAGCATTAATAAATGTTTATTAATCACTGACATAAGAATGAAAATGAATGATTAAAAAATGTTTAATAACAATTTACAAGGGTGAGGGTCCATGTTAATGTCCACGATTATCAAATGGTTGTAAATGATTTGTAGAGATTTTTTGTTCACGATTAGTTAATCATTATTAATTATTTGTTAATCATGTATTTATTTTTGTCAATGATTAATTAATGATTATCAAACATTTATAAATACTTTGGATACCAACTAACTTTGTGTTACCAACGTATCTATTTTGCATTAAAAAACAAATATCGCCCTCCACAGATGTAACCTGTGACTCTGACTCCACGACACGAGCTTGCCTCTATGGCCATATGTTTCACATATGGCCATGTTGTGGCCATATGTGAAACATTCCAGGCAAAGCAATAATACCTCAGTGGTACGAAGCATCCACCTGAAAAGTTTCATAGTGCACCTTGAAGAGAAATATATGACCCAATTAATCAATAAATCAACAAATGAATAAAGTACCTTTGAGCTAACAAATAGCACCATAAATGCTGCACTATATTCTGACAAGTGTTACTCTAATTAGGCTAAAAAAAAAAAAAAAAACTATTTACGCTCTTTTGTGTTCCTAAAGAGAAGATTATCTGTTCAAGATGAAGGGACCTGGAGAGCACCTGCCAAAATACAAGAGA
This sequence comes from Eucyclogobius newberryi, assembly GCF_026437365.1. Lineage (NCBI taxonomy): Eukaryota > Metazoa > Chordata > Actinopteri > Gobiiformes > Gobiidae > Eucyclogobius > Eucyclogobius newberryi. The sequence continues at coordinate 25,964,719 of NW_027316532.1, read as the reverse complement.
GCGTGGGGCTGAGCTGTGTGTGAGCGTGTTTTGTTGTTGGCGCGCCTGATTAGAGATAAGATAAGAACGATGTAGCAGAGTCATGGTGGTATCTGGCAAGTCGCACGCCAACCGCCTGCTCACCTTCACCTTCTGCTACGTTGCGTGTCCATTTAAAGAGCATGTTCCTGCAGTGATGTATGTCCCAGTGTTATGTGCGTGTAGCATGAGAAACACAGCAGGGGGGGTTTGGTCGTTCGCAGAGGCAGAGGGAGGGAGCCAAGCTGTGATAACAAACTGCATTTACTTCAGAAATAACACTGTCTGACTGAACTCTTCCAGTTGATGAGATTCAGCAGCACAAAACAGCGCGACTACTTTATCACTATTATCTGTTAGCTCATGATGGAGCCCAGCTCTTCTGGTGTTATCGACTCATCTGCACTTTGCACTCTGTATGACCAGCCCATGTTCAGCATGCTACTTTACCCGTTTGACCTGATTTCTGCTTTTGTTTTATTCTTTTCCAAATTTAATGAAAAAACTATTTAATATGTATGTTTTTTTTTTTAGAAGTGGCTGCCATAAAACACAAAAGCATCATTGGTCTTATTGAAATCTTGACTACTCCTGCACATGAGAGGTAAGAGGCATTTGTTGGTTTTAATGTGTTCACTACTGAATGCAGTGTGCCGCCACAGATGAAGTATCAGATCTAATGGTCCCGAATACAAACAAGGAGAATAAAACTTGTCAGTTTTATAGGATTTGTTTGCAGAACCAGCTGCAGCCAAGGTAAATGTCCCACTCCAACAGCTGCTGAACTTGAACAAAGTACAAAGCAAACATTCAGTGGCTCCAAAACGACATCTTTGTGTTTATGTACAAATATTTTATAGTTAATAACTTTAAACTGTTTTTCTTAGATTCGCGAGCCTGCAGAGCATCTGAGAACAAACATCGGTTATCGTCCGGAGTCATCTCAGGTCATCCAAAGGTCAGAGGTCAGCTGCTCATCTGACTCCAGAGTGGTTAAAGAGAGAGGTGTTACTGTCAGTCTAATTATGACAAAGGTTCAGACCTTTGAACCTGACTGTCTCTGCTTTGTTATCCATAAAATATAGACACTTTTTAATTAAACACAACTATAACCAAACTAATGTTGAAGGGTTGCATCAGTTATATGTAAATACATGTAAATTAATATTCTAATAATGTCATATTTATACAACAGAATGCACCTTACCTTACCACCTTAAGTATTTAATGATTATTTTTTTTAAAGATTTTGACAAATGACAAATGACATAGTGACAGAAGCTCTCCAATATCTAACTATGTTCTTTTAAGGTTTGGACATCTTCGCCTCTTAAGAAATGTCAATCATTGCTCATTGCTTTCTTGATACTTACAAGCGTGGATTGTCATAACAACATAGTATCTTTTATTTATTTTCAGAGGGAACATCACTCTTATAATCTGTGTCCAGGGCTGTCCTAAAGGGGCTGTACCAAATGTTTCATGTATTAAAGTAAAATGGGTTTTGGTCAGATTTATTGTACAAACACGTTTTTAGTTGAAAATCCATTCCAGTCCATTGTGCACGCTCCGCTTCTAATAATAATGATTTAATCCTCCGTGAAGCAGGAAGTAGGCTGTTAGCGTGCTGTTTGTTAGCTTTACCGTGATGACATAACTCACTCTGGGCGCGGAGAGTTGGGAAAAAGTTAGGTATGATTTATAAACTCATTACGGTGAATATTTATTTAACTAGTTATGTTTTTCACGTTTTAAACACAGTAAAAATCCTGTACAGCCCCTTTAAGGTACAGTCTCAGTAGGCCCTGGATATCATGGAGGCCTGGAGCTTTAAGAATAATATTAATTACAATATTGCTGTGGTAAGATTACTAAATGGATGACTGGATGTGTAATTGTACTAATATTTTTTTACTTATCATACTTTGGTGGTATGTACACCTTTTTTGTTTTGTTTACATCAACCTGTCTTTCAACTGCAGGTGCAATTCATAATGTTTCTACCAACATATATGCATTATCCTTGATGGATAAACAACTAAACTAATCCAAACTCTACGGGACAGTCAGACTTAAAAAGAGTGTGGAGAGAGTGTGACGGGGCCTCTCACTCTGTCGGCCCCCCGTTTGCAGCCCCGTTAGGCCCTTGCGTTAACACGGCCCTGTCTGCATCAAACCATCCATTTAGGACATTCCTTGTGTGCAAAGCTGACCCAGGATCCCTGTCAGCCGTCTTGTTAGGTCAATCATACGAGAAGAGCAAAGGCCCGAGGTCACCGATGTTGTCCTTGGGGAAACATGGCGACCCGACTGAACCAGGCCTGCCTCAAACGTGGAAATCGTTTTGTTTGACATAGTCTCGACAAAAGTTCACGTAGCTCTGACTTGCCGCTGTCACAACAGATTTATCCGAGTGCGTGAACGAAATATTGGACGATATGCGTGCGCAATATGAGCCAAGTAATGCCACAACCATGTGTAGATTACCTCTCATCTCTGCCAATGGATGGTTTACCCCTCTGACATTTTGGGGGCTATTAAGTAAACTAATCTTTGAGTCAATACCACAGGCTGTTTCAGAAGTCTGCGTATAATAGCGAGTCTTAATACACGTGAATGGGAGCAAACAGACTTAACAAGACGCTCGCTGGAAGTTTGGGATCAAAGCTTCGGGTTACAAAGGCCCCAGATTTAGCTTGTTAGCCTGATCGTCACTCTCTCACAGCCAACTATTGTTCCCGCGTTGCTCTCCTGAAGTTCTTTGAATGCGTGCTCGCTGTGAAACGCTTATTGTCATCCGCGGGTTTTACTGCGGCAAACATGTTCTTAAACAGCCGCACTTTGCCTTTCAGGAGGCTGTCTATTGAAAGGGAGATTTAAAAGAGGTGAAGGCAACATCAAACACCCGAACCACGTGGGTGTGTGTTTGGCTGTTGGCTCCTCGCCGTAGCTTGACCAGAGTGCAGTGGATGTGAGCAGCTTGTGAGCGTCTCTTTTTTTATTGGCGGTGTGCTGTTTTAAGTGGGGCCTGAGATAGTTTTGTAGTTTGTATTGCACTGGCAGGGCTCCAGGTGTATTTGAACAAGATGTCTGTTTTGGCTGCGTGTTTTGAAAAGTATGTATTTAAACCTGGTCATGTTTAAAATCAATGCTGCTTAAAAGAGTCGATGGGTCTGTTGACACAATGACACCCCATCGTTCACTCTGGATTAGTTTAGTTTTGGACATGCTCTGAAGGGTTGGGTGTTGTTTAAATGTACCTCCACAACCAATACATTCAAAAATGGATATTAAAAAATGGGTACAATATTTTTTATAAACCATTTTTTTTTACTTTTATGATTTCTTGGAATTAAAAATGGTATTAGTTCACACAGTGGTTGTGGCATTATTACACTTTAAAGTTGAGTGAGTTAAGAAAACGGAACAATGTCCACCCTCTTTATTTTCAAAGGTACAGTCTAAACTTTTCCCAATCAACATGTTCTATTTTCCAACTAGTCTGTGACGTTTGATTTAGTTTAGTCTTAAAAATCACATGGTGTGATAAGCTTTGGTGCTGTGCAATGTCCTGAGGTTGATAAATGTGGCCTCCATCTGCCCAGTGTGTGGGAGGCTGCACCAGTGTTTGAGCAACACACCTGAGTAAACCCTTTGTCCCACTCACCTAACTGTGGTTCAACTTTACTTATCATTTCCTTCCATTGTATTGCTATTTGAACAAAACACAATTTGATCATAATTAAAGCCAGCTCTGTAATGTTTAGAGTGCAAGTGCAAGATGATTAAACCGGAAGCTCATAGAGAATTTGTCCCACTCCTTCAATCAAACCAACAGTTCAAGTTTGTTAACAAAAACCCTAAATTCTGGAATTGAGCCATTAAAGTGGAACATAATGTGATTTCAGTAGAGAAACTGAGATTAACCTCAGAATATCACAAAATGTGAAAAATCAAGGTGATTTTGGCAAATAAATACTGCACTCACGTGAGAGCTCTGTTTAAAAACGTAACATGTACTTTTGTGAGACTTATGTATAATTTATAAACTAGAAATTGTTTCCATCCTTGGTCTAACTGACCTTTTAACGCTGGAAATTCAACATTGTGGCTTACTTTTTGTTATAAAGACTTAAAGGTTGAATGGACAATTTTTTTGGCACAAATCTGAGTCTTTTTTCCTCGTGGCGTGGAAAAAAAAACGCTCACCTGCAGCCGCGTGCGGATCGTCCCACATTTCCGCGTGTCCAAGCGCATTGATCTATCATAATATAGTTCCCTCAGTGTACGGGGCAAAATGAAGACGGAGAAAGACAGTTCCGTGAAGTGGACGGAAATCTACGGAAGACGAGTGATGCGATGTGATCCGTCGCGCTAATAAACAAACGCACGTGTGTGTTGTATCAGTCCGCACAGGGGAGTGCGCATGCGCACTTCCGCCTGCGTTCTCAAATCGCCGAAAAATTGTCCATTGCGCCTTTAATTATTAGCATTTAGATCCGAAAATGTTTTATGGTACTTAACTTTCCATTCCATTGCATTTTAGTCTTGGATGTTTGTTGTATCATTATCTAAACTATACACTGCTCTTAAAACACTGCCTTATTTTATGTTAAAGTGAATAATTGAGAACCTTCATTGTGGAACTTTCACTTAATTCTGGATAATTCTCTTCATTATGGCAAAATGGAATTCCCCTTTTTCTTTTTAAATACACTTTTCAGGTATTCTGTCTGCTGTCTTTCCCTCCAAGGCATTTGTTATTTAAAATCTACGCCATGTCATGTAATTCTGACTGTGACAACAATGTATTTTTTACCAGCTATTCTCAGTGACTTGTGTAAATAGTCGGAACCATTAGCGGAAGAAAACACTGGGAGTTCTGGTCATACGAGTTCCTCCGAGTTCCGCTGCACATTATTGTAAACCCATTATTAAGTGAGAACAAACAAGATTTACTCAAGCTGTCTTTTGTAAACAATATGCATGTTTAAAGCAAAAGAGACATTTTATTTTTGATGGAAATATGTACATACTTATACTATGAATTTTTGATGAATATAGCTGAAGTTTGGAGACAATTTGTTATGCTTGTAGTAATTTAGATTATAATATATATTTTTCTGTCCTGTTTACTTGTGTTATGTTATTAGGATAAAATTGGATAAATTGGGCCAAACATTGGACCCAGAGGAAGTACAACATATTATACGGAGAAGATGCAAGTTCCTCACAGGATTTGAACCCACTTTCTCTTGGTGTGAGAGTCAGTCCCATCTTTGTCCGTGCACTACTGTAGTGGAAGAAATACTATTGTTATTCCCCTCGAGTATAATCAAGTTCCAAGTCATTCATTTGTTCGACAGGAGGAGACTTCACCGTGTCTTACAAATCGTGCTTCACAATTGTCGACAAATGCCGCCAGAACTAAAAAGATACAAGCTTAAATGAACAATCTTAATAACAAGTCTTTAAACATGATAAAAACAACGAAAAATTACCTCATTGGCCCCATTCACTCAAGGAAAATAAACTCTTTATTGGTCAGATGCCACGGAGCAAACACCTCGCGTGGCTCTTCAATTAGACTGTGTGCTATAAAAACTTTCCCCCAAGCAACATTAAAGCAGAACAAAATAAAAGGTTCCCCCCTCTTGGCAATGAATATAAAACAAAAGAACATTAATTTAACAAGTAATTGCTTATCTAATGCCTTTTTCTACTTTTAATCTTACACTATGTTATGTTTTACACTGAATAATTATTACAAATATGAAACTAAACATCTAGCAGCTACAACTATGTTATGTTTTAGTGATGTACTGTCAAACATGAGACGGATGTGCTTTTAGACAATTATCTAAGTGCAGATTCTAATGATAATTCCGCCCGTGGTTATAAGTACTGTACACAAAAATAGTAACCAATGGTTCTGAGAAAGTGTATGGTTTATCAATGATGTTTCCTGTTTTGTGTTACCATGGTGATAGTTTGTGTTAGTGGGTTCCCACACCTTTGGCGCGCGGCACTCACTCAGACTCAAACACTCACAGCGGATTTGTTCGTGGATTTGAGATAGGTTGTGGCACGCCTGATATTTGTAATAGTTTGTCTTTGCCACGGAACTGTCGCTGTAACGCTAAGGAATCACACCGTTTAAACTAAACAAATAAACACAGATGTATTTGGAATTGCACAATCCCTCGAATGGGAAAACAGCAGCAGAGCAGTTGGTTTCAAACAACATTTTAGCTCATGGTCTGCTCATATCGTGACCGTATAAGTTACATTTTGATAACATTTTTGTGTTTGAAGTGAGATGCTACATGCAAAAGTCTTTGTCGTTTGTTCAGACTCAACAAGCGTTCACCTGGAAACAGCAACATTGTCCAATCTGCAGCTAAAGATGTTTCAGTATGGAAATTTACATTGATTTATGGGACATTGTAACTTCAAAGACAGTCTTTCCCCCTATAGGGACGTAAAGATTGCCCTTAAAGTAGCACAAACACACACAAACTTTGATATACTTAACAAGAGCTTGAAAAAAGATTTGTTGATGGCTAATTTGTCTAAGGAGACATGGGACGCTGGGACACTGTCAAGTCCTTATGAACATTGTTTATTTGTCTATATCTGTTTTTCACTGTCGCCCCCTAAGCAACTATTGTTGTGATTTTGGGTGTTACAAAAATAAATAGAATTGAAGCTAATTCCAAGCCTGATGCATTCAAGTTTTTTTTTTACACCAATTTAAAGCTAGATCTAGTTTACTGAAATACAAAATCTGTACATTTAATAATATGTGTCAACAAAATAAGCAAGACATTTAGATTCTGATTTGGATGTCCCAAATATCCCAAACATGTGCACTTTTGGCTATTTTACACATAAAAGTCCTCGTTTCTACATGAAAATTCATTCTCATTTTTTTCAAAGTAAACTACACAATAAGTTTGAATTGATATCTTTAAATTCAAGACATTTCCCTTTTCACCTGCAGCGTCTCACCTTAAGCAACAAAAGCTTGAAATGAATTAATAATTGCTAAACTAAGAATCCTCTGCTGCTCTACATACAGGGTTCTACAAACTACAAAATGATTCTCAATAGAAAGACAGGATGTTTTATTGCTTGCAGAGGATATTCTTTAATATTCTTTTTTCTGTTGAACTTGCAATTCAATAATTGTGCCACTTTAAACTGCAATTTCGATCCGATTGCGACTGCGCAGCTGTAGCTCTTGTTTACGAGTGTATAAACAGGTGAACCACATTGTGATTATGCTGTCAACTGCTGCTGAGTCATCCCCATCGCTCAGGGTTGATTAGAGGTGGCAGAGCATACCTGGGGTGCACACATAGAAACTCAAAATGTACAAGGACTCCGGGGAATTACACAGCAGACAAATGATATATATAAATAAACTTGCGTGCCATCAGTCTCCGCGCTCTCAACACCTTCAGTCTATAGCTCAGGGTTTAGTTCAAGGAAACACAGTTACTTCATGATAGGCTCTTTATTGCTCAGGGAGTTCTGAGAAGGAAATTAAAGAATGTTTTCAGATAATAATGTCAAGACACACATTTCACACGATAAGACGAATCAAGAGGAGGGGTCCACAAAAACAGAATCAGATTTTATTTGTCATAGTTCGTTTTCATAATTATTGTTGCACAACTTAATGTAAGTTAAACATTTGGTGGAAGATTGTGAAGATCATGACCAGAAATCTTGTGGATTTCTGAACACACAATGTCTTTTCCCATCACAGTTTGCACCTTGGTTCAGATTTCTAAGATAAAATACTATAATACAATGAGTTTTCACAGTAAAGACAACACAGACGCCACAAAAGTAGAAAAAATAACTATTTCTACCATGCTTTATTTATGAATGGATTATTTTTCGATGAGCTTTAAAGAGGAAGTCATTTTGTAATATAAAGTTATATTGTTTATTGTCAGTCAGATAATGGACATGCTGGACTTGGGCCTGTAGAAGACCAAAGTGAACGGTGTGTGTGTTATCGCACTAGATAAAGCAGCTTGTTTTATGGATTTAGTGCTGGACTGGACTGTAGGTTTATTCAATTAGAAAAATCTTAGTTTTGTCAGTTTGAAGGTCACCAGCCTACATGGTATACATTGTGAACATGCAACAGTAAATGGATTCCACACCGGAGGAGGGTCAAACACTGGGGATTTACGTGTACTTAAGAGAGGACTGAGTTTCTCTGTTTGAAGTGGCGTCCCTACTTTGTTTCCTGACCTCTTTCTGCCACAGTGTGACATTGGAGCGCGGCCCTCAGGGGACAGTGGCCTCCAGACAGACATGTCCCAACAACAGATGACATAGGTCCAATCACATGTCTTTGTCGCTGTCCTGTTGTGCGTGGTTAACTGCTGGCTAAAGTTTCCATAGAGTTTCCACAGGACCAAACCTGCAGCGCCCACCTCCTCTGGACATCCGTGATGCATGATCTTCTCAGAGCCAGAGTACAGCGTCACACACGGTATGACAGACTATGTCACACTGACAATAGACCTGAATGACAAGCCACATTTGTATGTTTTATGGGCTTCTGGAGAATACAGCGCTGACGCTACAGTTCAAAGGCACTGAAGGTGATCATTAAATATGAGCTGGCTGCCAAAAATAAACACTTGTTCACTTGTATATGACATCATGTAGTCCGTCAGACAGTTTTTATGAGGCCTTTGTCTATAAAACATATTTTAAAAACTTTGCTGGCACAAAAATAATCTAGAAAAGTTATGCAGTTAGACTCATAAACATTTCACTTTAAACATCAGATTTTAAACAGCAGTGTGTTTATTTGCAATGCTAGTTTACCCTTCTCTTTTTCTATATTTTGTACTCTCCCTGCTCTTCAACCTCAGTCAACAGTATGTATATGTCAAAATCTAAATATTAAGTTGATGATGATCAAATAAAGATAAATACATAACTTAATACTTGAGAAAACTGTTCCAATTCATGGGTTTCAGCTTCCTGTTCTATGAAACACTTTTCCCATTCAAAATATATATTATATTTTTATTTTAAATGTTTAAGTCATTCAGTCAAAGTCTATTTTAATTTTCTTACACCACATCAATTTTCTTCACTTACAATGGCAATACACTTCTTTGTGATCCTGATTCTGATGTACAAGGAATAATACATGTTAATTCTACCATTCTACCACATTTATTTTTTACTTTCTGAAGTTCTCATAGTGTGCATGAAGACTTTTTTCATTTAGAGTTACATTATGGCTCATGTTTTCCAGGTGTAAATCCACTGTTCACATTATATTTAATATCAAAGCCCCCACACCATCACTGCAACGTCGTTCACTTCCATTTTACTCCAGTTATATTTTCAATAACTCCTAGTTTTATTCTGAATGTTGATGGAAACACAGCGAACAGTCCACTTAAAATGTAAACAGCAGTTTCTCATTTCTCTGCCTTAATTTCAATGTAAACCAAACCAGCGGCTCCCCTGCTCGCAGTCAAACCACCGAACTTGATGGTTTCTTGGTGTTCCTCGCCCCGGGCCCCGCACTGTGTGGCTCATTACGGCACATACGGTCCCATAGGAGACACGGGGATGCACAAAGATGAGCCTATTGTTTTCTGCTGGCATGTCAGTTTTGGGAGGAAAGGAGCTGGAGTAATGACTGCAGATGAAGTTTGTGCGTGCTCATATTCAGGTGTAATTACAGCTCTCCCGGGGCTGCGCTCTCTGTGCGCCGGTGTGGACGGCACGACCCACTTCACACAGCAGCACCAGGAAGTCTCTGTTATGTAAACTGACATATCAGCATCGCGGCATCAACCGGCGCAATTCTCAGGAACACTTTGTAGTCATTTAAATGTGATGAATATGTCGAAATGCTAAATCTAAAATATGAATATTTCTGACTGAAGAAAGTATTTGGTTGACTTTTTTGGACATTTTTGGATTAGGTTCATTTGGATTCTACTGTGTATTTCGTAAGTTGTAAAATGTCAGTGAATTGTTTCTAGATGCAAACTCTGTCTGCTGTTTTGTGTCAGGTTTACTGTCAAATTCAAATCGATTCCATGTAGTGCACTATCTTTATTGCTTTAAGCACTAGCGGCTACCATATTTGCACAGATAACATGATCAATTTTAAATAAACACCTCGGATGGAGTTACATTCAACACAAATGAGGCCTGTTTGGTCAGCGGTTCTGAGGAAATCAGTCACAGGATGAACGGCCATAAAGCAATCCGCTGCAGATAGTACAGACGTATTATCGACATATTGAGCAATTCCCCGCCTCACGGAGCAGCAGCCACTGTGTTGGCCCAATCCCCAGCGTCACTTGTTTCCTTGTCAATGTTAGACTAGTTTTCACAAGGCCAAAGCTGTTTGTTAACCAATCCGTGACAGGTTTACTCAGCAACTAGCTCTGATAAGTGATAACGGAGCATTCTTCTTCTCTTATGCAAAGTATATGATTTCTGCAACGACTTGACTATCTCTGAAACAATCAGACTTTTATCTTGAACCGTTTACAAGTTTATTTTTGTAATGGAGGTTGTAGATAAAAGCCATAAATCGGGCACTGCTGTTGTGTATTCAGTTTTGTCACATAATGTGTCAGCTCTTAGCATGTGTCCATGATAAATTATTTTGATGATTGTCTATAAATGAATTAGCTTGTGGTCACTCAATGCAAAGTTCGCATTTCATCAAAAACTGTGAGATTATTTTACAACTGTATTTTCATAGAGGTTATAGGACACAATAGTCTTGTAATGTTACATATTATATAACTTCAGACATATCCCAACAGATCACCTTTGTACTGTGAGAAGATGCTTCCGCTTTGTGTTCGACAGTCACTTCAGACTCCAATAACAGTGTCATTTAATAGTAGAAAAAGCTTCAGTTGTAGTCATCTGGACTCAGTTTGAAAAAATAGACGTTTCGACTCTCATCCAAGAGTCATTGTCAATAAAAGAATTTAGATCGAGAACTCCGATATTAATACTGTTCTGTGGTAAGACCCGCCCATTGGGAGGAGCCTTCCTGAAGTAGAAAGAGTTGTTTGTTTCAACTCTGTCTACTTCAGGAAGGTTCCTCCCAATGGGCGGGTCTTACCACAGAACAATATTAATATCGGAGTTCTCGATCTAAATTCTTTTATTGACAATGACTCTTGGATGAGAGTCGAAACGTCTATTTTTTCAAACTGAGTCCAGATGACTACAACTGAAGCTTTTTCTACTATGGAACACGCCTGGACGAATGAGGGATTACACCGACAGTGTCATTTAACATTGTCAAGACTGTTTTCTTCTCGTAACATTTCAGCTTTCAATGTTTTACTGGATTTAGTAAAAATAAATGGATAAATAAATAGATAAAGACAATTACAACAACAATTACACAGAAGTTGACTGCGTGGTCCTTATGCCACGTAATACTGTCATTTTATATGTATGCTTCATTCATCCCAGTGTTGAGAGGACAGTGCACTTGTGTAATATCCTAAATGCAATGACAAAGTACTGGTGAAATATTCAGTTGCATCATTTATTCAGAATTTCTATGGGGGATTAACAGTAAGACAAAACATCCGTCCACACAGTAAATCAGGTTTGGCCTCTTATCCTGGCTTTTGTATCTGACACGCAGTAAAAATCTAGTCAGTATTACTAGAAATTATATTTTGAGGGGTTGTTTTCTTGGCTAGTGCATGTTGTTCGTGAGATAAATATATAAGTCCAAGGATACTCCCAGCTTTCACAATGTGTGGCTGACAAAACCAGACACACCACAAGTATCAGTCATAATATTTACTACTACGACAAGGTGTGACTTCGGCATTGTACTTTGTTCATTTCCCCTTGATTTATTTTACCTCTAAACTGTACTGTAGTTACCATTTGCATAGGGTTTATATGCTTGTCTTGACTTCATGTATTTATGTATTTAGTTATCTTGGATCTCTTTTTCAAGCAACGCTAATTTTACACTTTTATTGATTCGACTGATCTAACATTTCATCTAGAATCAGAATTACAATTTTTGTCATTGTCATTGAACCAAATTCACAAGCTAGGAATCTGCTTTGGTGAAATGGTGCAACACAAAACAGTAAATAATAATGGTAAAATATAAACTGTGATGAGAAAGAAAAATAAGTTACGATAGCTTTATCACCCTAACTTTATTTCCAAAAGGATTTAAACTGATGATTTAACTAACGTCATCTGAAATACTTGAAACTCTTCCCTTGATGCACCGAGAAAAGGGGTTTCCTGTAATCTTTGTAAACTCCATCTTGTTATTTACTTCTACTGACAATGGTGTAAACAAACATGTGATCTGAACCTTAAAAAGCCTCTTCCGACTTTGAGAGTTCAAGTAATTCACAAGTCATTATCAAAAGGATGAACTTTGTTAATCCATGCAAGGTGATTCAGAAAACTTGGATTGTACTTCTATGAATTCATGTTTTCCGAGTTTATGAGGGCGCTCGGCGACAAAGAGCAAGTTTCCATGTTTTGTTGTTGTAATATGCCTCAGCGGGGCGTGCGGCTTTGAATCCTTTTCCTTTCTGACTTCTGTTTAGGCAATAGCTGTGGCTCGTCGGAATCGTCTAACCCCCGACACAAAAGCCGAGCAGAGTGTCGCTTTCTATGTAAATGCCCCTGTGCTCTGCTCCTGTCGATAACTCCAGCTCTAATCCCTGCCTCGGTCCTCACAGGGAAACATTCCCAGCGCGGATTAGCCACCGGGATCGCTGTAACTGCAACTAATCTGTTTTTTAGAGAAGCTGCGCGGGATATGTCTTCATAAAGGGCACAATGAAGATGCCAGACTCGCTGCCATGTGGGTGTGTTATTAGTGTGTGTTTGTGTGTGTTATTAGTGTGTGTGTGTGTTATTTGTGTGTGTTTGTGTGTGTTATTAGTGTGTGTTTGTGTGTGTTATTAGTGTGTGTGTGTGTGTGTGTGTTATTTGTGTGTGTTTGTGTGTGTTATTAGTGTGTGTGTGTGTGTGTGTTATTATGTGTGTGTGTGTGTTATTAGTGTGTGTGTGTTATTATGTGTGTGTGTGTGTGTGTGTGTGTTATTAGTGTGTGTGTGTGTGTGTGTGTTATTAGTGTGTGTGTGTGTGTGTGTGTGTTATTAGTGTGTGTGTGTGTGTGTGTTATTAGTGTGTGTGTGTGTGTGTGTGTGTTATTAGTGTGTGTGTGTGTGTGTGTGTGTGTGTGTTATTAGTGTGTGTGTGTGTTATTAGTGTGTGTGTGTGTGTTATTAGTGTGTGTGTGTGTTTGTGTGTTATTAGTGTGTGTGTGTGTGTGTGTGTTATTAGTGTGTGTGTGTTATTAGTGTGTGTGTGTGTGTGTGTGTGTTATTAGTGTGCGTGTGTTATTAGTGTGTGTGTGTGTGTGTGTGTTATTAGTGTGTGTTTGTGTGTGTTATTAGTGTGTGTGTGTGTTATTAGTGTGCGTGTGTTATTAGTGTGTGTTTGTGTGTGTTATTAGTGTGTGTGTGTGTGTTATTAGTGTGTGTGTGTGTGTGTGTGTGTGTTATTAGTGTGTGTGTGTGTGTTATTAGTGTGTGTGTGTGTTATTAGTGTGCGTGTGTAATTAGTGTGTGTGTGTGTGTGTTATTAGTGTGTGTTTGTGTGTGTTATTAGTGTGTGTGTGTGTGTTATTAGTGTGCGTGTGTTATTAGTGTGTGTTTGTGTGTGTTATTAGTGTGTGTGTGTGTGTGTTATTAGTGTGTGTGTGTGTGTGTTATTAATGTGCGTGTGTTATTAGTGTGTGTGTGTGTATGTGTTATTAGTGTGTGTTTGTGTGTGTTATTAGTGTGTGTGTGTGTGTGTGTGTGTGTTATTAGTGTGCGTGTGTGTGTTATTAGTGTGTGTGTGTGTGTTATTAGTGTGCGTGTGTTATTAGTGTATGTGTGTGTGTTATTAGTGTGTGTGTGTGTGTTATTAGTGTGCGTGTGTTATTAGTGTGCGTGTGTGTGTTATTAGTGTGTGTGTGTGTTATTAGTGTGCGTGTGTGTGTTAATAGTGTGTGTGTGTGTGTGTGTGTGTGTTATTAGTGTGTGTGTGTGTGTGTGTGTTATCAGTGTGCGTGTGTTATTAGTGTACGTGTGTGTGTTATTAGTGTGTGTGTGTGTGCTATTAGTGTGCATGTGTGTGTTATTAGTGTGTGTGTGTGTGTGTTATTAGTGTGTGTGTGTGTTATTAGTGTGTGTGTGTGTTATTAGTGTGCGTGTGTTATTAGTGTGCGTGTGTGTGTTATTAGTGCGTGTGTGTTATTAGTGTGCGTGTGTTATTAGTGTGTGTATGTGTGTTATTAGTGTGTGTGTGTGTGTTATTAGTGTGTGTGTGTGTGTGTGTGTGTGTGTGTGTTATTAGTGTCCGTGTGTTATTAGTGTGTGTGTGTGTTATTAGTGTGTGTGTTATTAGTGTGTGTGTGTGTGTTATTAGTGTGCGTGTGTTATTAGTGTGTGTGTGTGTTATTAGTGTGTGTGTGTTATTAGTGTGTGTGTGTGTTATTAGTGTGTGTGTGTGTGGTGTGTGTGTGTGTAATTAGTGTGTGTCATTAGTGTGCGTGTGTGTGTTATTAGTGTGTGTGTGTGTGTGTGTGTGTTATTAGTGTGCGTGTGTTATTAGTGTGTGTGTGTGTGTGTTATTAGTGTGTGTTTGTGTGTGTTATTAGTGTGTGTGTGTGTTATTAGTGTGTGTGTGTGTGTGTGTGTGTGTGTTATTAGTGTGTCTGTGTGTGTGTGTGTTATTAGTGTGCGTGTGTTATTAGTGTGCGTGTGTTATTAGTGTGTGTGTGTGTGTGTTATTAGTGTGTGTGTGTTATTAGTGTGTGTGTGTGTGTTATTAGTGTGCGTGTGTGTGTTATTAGTGTGTGTGTGTGTGTGTGTGTGTTATTAGTGTGCGTATGTGTGTGTGTTATTAGTGTGCGTGTGTTATTAGTGTGTGTGTGTGTGTGTTATCAGTGTGCATGTGTTATTAGTGTGCGTGTGTGTGTGTTATTAGTGTGTGTGTGTGTGTTATTAGTGTGCGTGTGTGTGTTATTAGTGTGTGTGTGTGTGTGTGTTATTAGTGTGTGTGTTATTAGTGTGCGTGTGTGTGTTATTAGTGTGTGTGTGTGTGTTATTAGTGTGCGTGTGTGTGTTATTAGTGTGCGTGTGTGTGTTATTAGTGTGTGTGTGTGTGTTATTAGTGTGTGTGTGTGTGTTATTAGTGTGCGTGTGTGTGTTATTAGTGTGTGTGTGTGTGTTATTAGTGTGTGTGTTATTAGTGTGCGTGTGTTATTAGTGTGCGTGTGTGTGTTATTAGTGTGTGTGTGTGTGTTATTAATGTGTGTGTTATTAGTGTGCGTGTGTTATTAGTGTGCGTGTGTGTGTTATTAGTGTGCGTGTGTTATTAGTGTGTGTGTGTGTGTTATTAGTTTGTGTGTGTGTGTTATTAGTGTGCGTGTGTGTGTTATTAGTGTGTGTGTGTTATTAGTGTGCGTGTGTTATTAGTGTACGTGTGTGTGTTATTAGTGTGTGTGTGTTATTAGTGTGCTTGTGTTATTAGTGTGCGTGTGTGTGTTATTAGTGTGTGTGTGTGTGTGTTATTAGTGTGCGTGTGTGTGTGTTATTAGTGTTTGTGTGTGTGTGTGTGTGTTATTAGTGTGTGTGTGTGTGTGTGTGTGTTATTAGTGTGCGTGTGTTATTAGTGTGTGTGTGTGTGTTATCAGTGTGCGTGTGTTATTAGTGTGTGTGTGTGTTATTAGTGTGCGTGTGTTATTAGTGTGTGTGTGTGTGTGTGTGTGTTATCAGTGTGCGTGTGCGTACAATAGAAGGCAGATATGAGTGGCATGTACCTTGTCATGTATTTCCGAAAAACATATTTTTGTGCTTTGCATGTACTTTGCGAGTAAGATCTCAAATAGGAAGACTGTTTATCTGTTCAAACTGTCCAAACAAAAAGAAAAGTAATACAATTCTTGTCATTTGGATACGTGTACCAGTAACTCTATTGGTTATAATATAATAATCATAGATCATGCAGCCAGCAGCTGGTGTTTTATGATCTTTAAACAGCTTTCAAGTGAAATTTAATTGGGAACTGTTTCCAGAAAATGTAAATGCTGATCTGCGTATCAGAGGTACTTTCTCACTTTTGTTTCACTGGACCCATTTCTTAAAACTATGTGTGGAAAATGTATTTTCAAAACGTGTTTGTTTAACAGCTTCTGTTTCTACTATGATTACCGGTATTTGAAATTACAACTGGGGATAATTTATGAATAGGCTTATAATAGTCATAATTAAGACCATAAAATGTTTTATTATATTGCTTGATTGATTGATTTTAATAAACGCTCCAAAAAATTAATGTTGGGAATATATTATACCCCATTTTTCCACTGACTCAATTTGTGTTGAAACAAATTAAAAGTGATTAATTTGGATTAACTATTAATTTCCTCCCACTTTTTAAAAAATAAATAAATAAATGAATAGAAAATGTAGTCACAAAGGTCTTCATCTGGACACTCAAGATGTTTTGACTTTCTTCCAAAAGTAATTTCCTTTCTTGCTGTTTTAAATTGTCTTTTCTTTTTTCCTTTATATTTACAAGACAAAAACACAGAACACGACACAGAGAGAGAACAAAATATTGCAAAACAAAGAAGAAATTCTCATGGCATAAATTGCCCAGAGTCGTAATGACGTAATATATATAAACAGAGTCCACATTTTAGATTCACAATGATAACAACTAGGCAAATCACAGTTGAGGCCAATGCATTTCTCCTCTACATTTAATCTTTAAGCTTTTGTAGCTGCTGCAGATACACTTCAGGTGCACTGTGGGTGTTGCCTGCCGGGTTTGTTTGCCTACAGTCGCTCACACAGGTTAAGTGGAGGTGTGTGCCAGTGTCCTGAACTCCCCTGCTCCCGTGTCCTGCAGCTGAACCGTGCCGTCTGAGGGGAATGTATGTGCTGCAGATGAGACCTGTGTCTGGGAGTGTGCGGAGTGTGAGCTGATCGGACGGACCCGGGACAGCAGCACGAGTGAACACGCTGTACCGACCCCGTCAGTGAAACGGTTCAGCAGGTTCAGCCTCTCGATGGCCCCGAGCCCTGAGCGTGACATGAGTGAGGTCAGGGGAAGACGAGCGTTTAGGAGGAAAACAGACTGTTATTATATTACGGTCCTGTGCTCTTACACACATGTGGCAGATGGTGTTACATTACACCTGTGTGGTTTACATGCACGTCCTTTCAAGAGTTTGCTCAAGCATATTCTAAACTTTGGCTTAATTATTGACACTAGCACTAATGAGTTTGTATGTAGTTTCCCCTGATGTCTGCTCATAGTAGTGGTAGTAGTAGTAGTAGTAGTAGTAGTAGTAGTAGTAGTAGTAGTAGTAGTAGTAATAGTAGTACTAGTGGTGGTAGTAGTAGTAGTAGTAGTAGTAGTAGTAGTGGTAGTAGTAGTGGTAGTAGTAGATAAAATATTTGTTTCATCTGCAGCATGCATTGCTCTTACAATCTGTTGAATGTCTCTCCCTGCTCTTCAACCTCAGTCAACAGTATGTATATGTCAAAATCTAAATATTAAGTTGATAATGATCAAATAAAGATAAATACATAACTTAATACTTGAGAAAACTGTTCCGATTCATGAGTTTCAGCTTCCTGTTCCATGAAACACTTTTCCCATTCAAAATATATTATAGTTTTGTTTTAAATGTTTAATCGCTGTGAGAACGGTCCTAATTTGACATAATTCTGAAACTCATGGTGAAAACAAACCAAGAAACTGTGATTTATATTCTTTGGACAACAGCTTTTTATCAAAATAACAAAACAAAACAAAACAAAACATGGAAAACCATTTTCTTCTTTCCCAGATTAACTCTTCTTTTTAGAAATCCTCTTTTTCTCCCCCTTTTTTTGGACATCTCTATAATATTTTATCTTTTGTTACATTTTTATTGTCACATTATTATTACTATTTTATCTGCACTCCAACTGCTAAAATGGGGCCGCCGTATTCTTTGTCATTTGTATGGAAAGTGTTGCAATGTTTTTTATGCAGGCTGTAAAAAATGGTGATTGTGCAAAATGCCCTTTCACTGTTTTGCTATCTGTGACATAGTTTTTTCCAATTTCTGCAGAAGATCAATAAGCTAAAGACGCGTTACTGTAGTGACCATGCCTAGAGGAGACTGAATAAAGCGGTAAACAGTCTTCTCACAGGCAGAGCAGGGCTTTTCCACAGCGCTCCTGTAGCTGGCTGTGCCAGTCACGCCATGCTGTGTAGGTTCACTGAGACGCTTTACTTCACCTGCCTGTGGTGAGCTGTGGTTAGCGGGCCATGGACCAGCTCGGCACCATCTGCTGGCCCTTGGTTTACATTGGCTGAGTGTTCAAAAGAATCCAAAGTTTACACATTTATGGACATTAATAACGCCTGACAGCTGATGTACTGAAAGACTGATACGGCAAAGTGCACACGAAAAGAAATGGGATTAAAGTGATGTTAAATGTATGTGCTACTGTGCACTGGCCAGCACATGCACCCCACACAAAGGGGCTCTATTGGGTTCATCTCATGTGTAGTGTCAGTGTGGATGGATTGTTTAAGTATATTTACATACATCTTTTTGGAAGTACGGGTTGTGAAAGTTTTTAAATGTGGCGTGCAATTGATTTCTGGTGATCTTTGGGGCGCCAATCTTGAATTAAATAATAATGCAAACTATGAATTGATTCGATATTGAACACGTGACCTAGCCCCTTTTGTCACATAATGCTTTTTGCTTGTGCAGAAAGGTGTAAAAATAGAAAAGGTGATTTGACTGCAGCAGGGGCCCTGGGGCATGTGACAGTTACACAATATGGAGGAGCAGACATTCTCAGGAGACAGCAGAAACAAAGCAGGCCTCTGGGAACATGACAGTTACACAATCCTGCTTCTAAGTGACTGCCAGGGTGTCACTTACGGACACATTGTGCACCCAGTTTTATAAATTATCTCCATTACATATAATACAACACATCTGAGAAGGTACTGTGTCAACCATGTTGGCATATCACTCACACTGTGGCTTACTTAAAGGAGCATCTATCTACTCCAGCGCGCTCCCGGGGGGAGAGTGGTCATCCGGCTCAGCTTACCTCTGTTTTCTATACACTTCAGTGTCATAAAGACTGTTCTTCTCATGGTGGCACTGATAAGAGATGAATCAAGTACTCGTGGAGCCACATGAGCTGCTGTTGTCACATGATAGCTGTTTGTCTCCAGATTTGAATACATTCGTCCAATAGAATGTGAACGTATTTATAATGTGCCAAACATGCTGTATAAATGTTATTGAATAATACTGCTGTGTAAATTGACAAACTATGTAAAGTTCACAATTAAAACGTCGTTATGGAGCTTGTGCAACATCTTACATGACAAAAGGAAAATCCCCAGCCTCTATTGTATAGAAAGCGCCTCCTGGTCCCTTCAGGATATTGGAGGCAAAAACGTGTTATATAACTGTAGTAAATACAAAAATGTATCTACGTCCAGAAAAAAACTATATTTTCCCACTCTTTTCTTCTTTAAATGTGTATATTATATCACCGGGCGCCCTGGGCTTTGGAGTTTAAGCTGTCAAAAATAAATAAATGTGGAAACGATTGTGGAAATAAAATAACAAAAACGATTACCATGACCATTTGAAACCTTCAGTGCTAGGTGTGTGCGCTGTCTAATTCCCCATGCTCACTTAAGGACCAAGAATCATCATTAACCTACGTGAGACGACAGCTTTACAACTTCGGCTGGAGAAAATACTGATACTCTTTGGCCAACAGCCCCTCACACAGTCAAACACAGTGCAGAGTGCAACCAAATATTACGCATTACAAAGGATTAAATCATACTCACCACTGATACTGTAACTGTATATTTTATTTAGTATTTACTTGCGATTAGTCAAGTTTCATCTAATCCACTGCCACACAATGTACAAAATAGTTTATACGTGACTAGCAAGGACAATGGGAAATAAGCTTTGGAGCAATGTTGCTTCTTGTTACTAGGTGTGAACGCGCTCATATCCACAATCACAACTGTTTAAACAAGATAAAGTAGGTCCATTACTAACTCAGGTGTGTATTCTATTCAATAGTCAGCCTATGGGCCAACGTTTGAAACACCTGTTCTGATACTGGCCTCCAAAGTTTACCTCTAAAATATTCAAACAATAGATGAAAATACCATTTATCAGTATGAGAAATGCCAGACGTTGTGGTATCTCTGAACCTGTAATACATTCTTTACCTCACCTTAGACCTTTTGCTAATTACCTGGAGTACATCACGCCTTTGTTCCTACGGTTGAAAAGCTGTTAACATTCCACACTTTGACATTCAGGTATATGCAATGCTCATGCACATATTCTTCAACTGTCTTCGCATTGCACTTTTCAATCTGGCCCTTCTATTAGACGTCTGCATACTTAACCTGCCCCTCCTGTCGTAACTAACTGTCAGTGTTATAAGTTATTACCCTAAATGTGTCGTCTCGTCCGTCAGCTCGTCCATTTATTGCTGTGTGAACTTTTGCGGGACGATCAGTCACTTGTGTACACACGGCAGCCATTACTGTCAGACTGTCTGTATTGGGGCCAGACATCTCACCTGAACATGTGTAAATAACAAAATACTTTTACTTGGTGTTTTTGCTGACCGCTTTGGGTGTTTTGCGACCCAAGTTTGACCTGCATGAGTTACGTCGAAAGTGCAGAATCCGCCATTTGCAAGTATTCATTATGGAGGTGTTATTGAATGTTCTACAATCTATATTTCAGTTCAATATTTTGATAACTCGTTTGTTTTAGCTACAAAAAATGGGGGGAAATTTGAATTTTTACACCACTTTGTTGCTAGTTTTCTCAAGACCTAAATATTATATCCCAAATCCCCTCTGTTTTTTTTTGTATCTAATACGTCAACAAAAAGAAGCAAGAAATTGAAATCTCGCTCTCAAATGTGTGGAATTTTTGCCATTTCTCCTCATAAAATGCCTTATTTCTCTAGCCGACAAGATGTATTTATTATTTATTCATGCAGGCTTTTTCATAAGTGCTCTGTTGAATACAAAACATATAAAACAAACAGTAACACAGCTTGCTATAATGCCAATAAATAATAAATAACACATTTATAAAGATAGATGAAAATATGACATGTTTTTTCCTTACAATTTTCAGTAAATGAAGGAAACATCTCAAATTGATATCTCTAAGTTCACCTTTTTTCCCCCTATTCACCTGCAGTGCTCAGTTTATTTAATGTTTTGATATTGCTTGCTTCTGACTGGCTATTTGCTGATTCCTTATTGGCTGGTGAATTCGCGTGTTCCTGGTTAAATTCTGGATTCTTTGATTATGCATTTCTCCTGAACTATTTCTGATGTTATATATTCACTTCTGATAGTGTCGCTCAAGCACAACTGCCCTGGAGCAGAAAAACAGAATCACTGCAAGAGTCTGTAACATCTTGGTAAGAGTCTGTAACATCATCTATCATTTACTGCGAGTCTGTGATCTCATCCAGGTGCACAAAAAAAAATCTGAAACTTGGGGGACTGTATTTACTGTATTGATTCATTACGCTTGGTTCATTTCAAGCTCCTGCATGTCTGCACGCATCAATAATAGTTCCGCATGTCCAATTTGAAAGACATAACTTTTCCATAACCCTGTGCCTCTATAAACTCCAAGACGGCAAAGAACCAGAGCTGAAGATTACAAAAACAAGGCCGATTTTATTATTTCAGATCTCCCTTTGCATCCTTCCTTCCTCGCTAATTCCTGTGGCGTGTTTGGGTGCGTTCCATGGGTTTACATACATTGCATTGGGACAACAGTGGTGCGAGTGTGCCTGTGCTTGCTTGTATGAGCCACTGTATTGGAATGCTGGCCCCGAGCTTTCAGCAGCTCGCAGCTTTAACTTCTGTAAACAAACTAATAGCTTGAGACTGCAGACCACACAGCCTTTCTGATGAAACTCAAACTGCAGCCTGCAGTCGCTCACTGCCACTGCCAGGGACCCTGCGCTGCTCAAGCAGAAGCACATTTACAGTTGGGAAGAGTCTCTGGATTAAACGGGGTCGCTGGCCTCTGGACTCATAATCATTGTGAAAGAAACAAACAAACATAATATTCTCCTCCACATTTAACAATAATGTGTTTTAGGCAAGCTTATAATTACACTTATGATCAAATTCATTAAGTATTATAAAAATGACCAAATGTGCAATCATTATGTAAAAACGATAACTTCAAAAACAAATGTAATCAAAGCCAAAGATCCAATCTACTGGCTTTTCATTGGTCTGCTTTTATCTTATTTGCCCACTTGATGATAAAAAAATATAAACATATATGATCAAAATTCTGAACAATAAAAAAAATGATGTAATACTGTATTGCAAACATGAATCCCCTCAAGTTACACCAAATGTTTGAGGAAACCAGACATCAGCTTCATAAATCATTTTATTTATTTATTTAATCCCTAATTTAGTCATTTATTTATTTATTAGATTATTTATTTATTTGATTATTTATTTGATTATTTATTTATTTGATTATTTATTAATACATTGATTTAATTATTTATGTATTCATTATTTACTACAACTAACAAGTCAAATTCTGATTTACACATCCCCTCGTTTATGAATTACAGTAAACGCCTTGTGTTTCATGCATCTGATGCTGATTCGTCTGGATTAAGCAGCTCTTCACGGCCATGTCAGCGCCGAATTACCATTCCTTTGTTTGGAAACTGATAGCCATCCAACTGTCACCTCGTTCTCCACTCAAACAGGTTGGATTACATGTTGAACATCCAAGAGACAGCCCTCCCCGCGCAGCAGCCTCCTCCGCAGCAGTGAGCCGCGGCGCTCACACGCGATGGGCAGACTCCGGTGTTGAGTGAGGATACAGTAACCCTGCCCCAGAGTCACTGCCGAGTGTCGCTCCTGTAGGTGGGGACTCCAGGGGAAAAGAAGAAAGACTTAAATGGGCTTTGTGCCAAGTGTTGTGAGAGCAGAAACAGGTTCGGACTTCCCCTGTGTACTCTGATAGCTCTCTCACTGTTACTGTTTGGTTTGGTGTTCAAATTTGTTGATTTATTGGCACCATTTATTCATTTGTATATACAACATTCAGAAATACTTTGAGGTACAGTAGCAGACTTTGAAGCATTTGTCACATTTGTAAATTCAGGTTAAGGACACGAAAGTACTTTAATGAAGTACATTTTTGTTTTGTTTTGTTCTCTGAATTGTCATACTTTTACTCCTACTTGATCTATTTTTGAAGTAACTCAGTTTTGAACATTTGTGTTTTTTGCACCACTCTTTCAGATAGGATTTTTTTTTTCAAATTGTCGTGGTCTATCTTACATGTATATAATTGTACATGATTTACTTCTTTTCTTTTCTTTTCCCAAATAACTTTTCTTTTCCTAAATGCTTTTGTTCATTTTCATTTATTTCTTTATTTAATTTCAGTTGTATTTTTTTTTGCCATCCGTAATTCTACCTTAGTAATATATTATTACTCTCTGGGGAAAAATGTTGGCTACTCTACTCACCTGAGTATTTTGTTCCAGAAATCACCAAAAAGAACATTACAATAGAGTTCAAGTGTAGGCCGAGGGTGAGTCCATAATGGATTATACTTTGCCCTTGTGTTGTCATATAACAAATGAGCTTAAGGGGAAAACCAGTGTCTTTAATAGTGTTTTGATTGTTGCTCTTACAAAAGGTATTAACCACCACAAATGCAACACTTTCTATTTCCTGCTCTTCACAGAAGGAGCTAATGGGACAATTAATTAAAATAATCTTTCTTAGAGTTAATTTTGTTTTATACTTCAGAAAGTACATTCCCATGTGAACTCACAACCCCGTTTTATGCAGGTTCATTTTAGTGGTTTTAGAAATGCACAATGGCAGAAAGTGCTTTTGCAATTATAAAAAAACATGTTTTGCCCGTAGTCTTTATTTGACAGGACAATGTAGCATGAAATGGGGACAAGAGAGGGAAGGACATACAATACATTATTGGAGATGGAATCGAACACACAAACTCATATATTCTGGCACGGATTGTTCTTTTGCATAGTACCCTTGGGCAGCACACTTCACCCTCCTGTCTGTGTGTAATTTGGGGTATTTGGAGGTGTGGCAGGTGCAGAGTTGCAGCCATGTGACCCAGGGTCTCTGAAGCATCCTGCCCTCTTTTTAGCTGCTGTTTATTTATTTATTTTTATTATTTTTTCAAATGAATGTATTAATTTCACTCCCCGTTTTGGTATCGTGAGGTTTTTGTTGTTGTTACTGATACGCCTTTGAATCTTCTCTGTCCAGACTTGTTTTACTCAGCAACAAACCCTGATATTTAGCTCCTAATTAAACGAGGGACCGTCTTTAATTGCTTCTCAAGTAGCTTTACTTAGAGTGTTTAACTGTCCCATCAATCATCGCTAATTCCCAAAATGATCACGTAAACAGCTATGCACAATTGACCTGTTCCTTCCAGTCATAATTCAAATCACGCATCGCTGTTTTAAAACACGCACCGCTGGCACGCATCTGCCAACCGAGCAACGCTGTATAAGCAACCTGCGTGCAAAATATTACAAGAATGCTGCCGCTTCACAACTTCTCCACGTCTGACGCGCTCTTGGCTGATGTTTGGATGAGTTTTTTCACCCCGCACTACAGTAGGTTTTCGAGTAAACTGTAGCCACAATGCATCAATACACCACTCCATCTGTGCTGACCATGCAACTGGCATCCTCCCACTCAGCACGAGACGGGACCCTGGCACGCACACAATGTTACACTTACTGTTTGTTTTGATTTCTGCCTAATTAATCGCTTTTGGAACTCTGCTTTTATGTCCCTGGTTTCCACATCTACAAGCTCCACTCTGACAAGAACAAATAAATGCCGAACACTCAGGACACGCATGTGCTGTGTGACTGTTCCACCGTCGAACAGGAAGGCAGCCCGCTATTAATCGTCTTTTGTTGCTGCATGTGGTCCATTGTATGAGGACTTTTGCATGCATCCTGTCATGTATGGTCCCTGTCTGTTCTCTGCAAACTTTGAAGTATTTAAACTTGTCCTACTGTGGTGTCCGGGTATATGTTCAGTCCTTTTGTTTGTATGTTACAGGTACATTTAATGACTTGTATTGTGTTACGCTGTGTTGTCCGTTACTTTATTGTCCTCTTAGCGTAGTTTGTCTTCTGCATTTGCTCGTTCGTTAGTGCTGCAGGGGAAAACTCTAGTATTGACCAGTAGTTCCCAACGCTTTTTGTTTTATTTATCTTGAGTATCCCCTGCCGTGCCTCACTCCAAGCATCCCCTAATTTGTGTTCAGGCAAATACATCTGTTATTGACAAAGGATCACTTTCTCACTCAGGGCAGTCAGTGCAGATAGGTTTAATGGATCTATTAAACAGCTTTTCTATGGCTAATTGACTAATAATTAGTATAGCTCTACTTGTATTACACACACATGTCAGACACATACAAGCATGCTATTTACAGTTTATGTACATTACCTTTAGCGGGAACATTTGTTTACATTAGGGCTAGAACCAAGATGGCCTCAGGGTGTGTATAGTATGTGTGTGGCTTGAACTGAATTCAATTGTGTTTTCTCAGTTTAATGAAGTGACGTCCATAATCTTGCTACAACATTCTTAAATATATATAATTTACTGCAAAGAACATTCTACGTATTTTCAGGACTATAAGTTGCACCGGAGTATAAATCGTACCAGCCAAAAAATGCATAATAGTGAAGAAAGAAACATTTATAAGTTGCACTGGAGTATGAAATGCGGTTGCAAGTGTGAAAATAACAAATAATCTCACATATAATTCGCTCTGGAGTATAAATATAAGTATAAGTCGCACCCCAGCCAAAACTGTAAAAAAAAAGGTGTGACTTATAGTCCAGAAAATACGGTTTATTAAAATACTATTCAACTGCACCTCTTTTTAACATGGTTATAGAGGACCAAAGTGCAGGCTCAGTAATCCATCTGGAGAATTAGAATTTGTTCATGTTTTAGGCTGTAGCGCAGAAAGGACTCACTGTAGAAATACGTTAGCTGCAAAGTATCAGATTTAGCATTTATTCTTCTGTACTTGTCTATGCCTATTTTATTTTTTTCAACCTTTGAGATTACTTTCAAATAATGCAAATCATGAAATGTCATACAGCCGTTTTCAAACTGGTGCGTTCTCTTTAAATATACTTACAGCCCTGGACAGGACATACTCTGACATACACAATCTCAATGCACAGGTGAGACATAACAACGAACGCCAACACAGCCATTAAATCCTTGTTGTCTTTTCTTGAAACACAGATGTGTAAGTGACATTGCAGCAGAGCTCTTGTGAAAACATACATGCAGAGACACACTGTACATACACACGCCACACAGCTTCAGGCGCCTGGTCTGGGGAGGATCAAAGTTCACATTTTGAATGAGGGAAAGAATTGTGTCACTTGTGAAAGAGCAGAGAGACAGGAATGTGCTTATAAAAACAATTAATGTGATATTAGGGATAAACAACATAAAATCATATTAGCAATGTTATATCATGTTTGTTCATAATTCTATATATCTGGCAGAAGTTTTTGCTTTTGTTATTTTTATGTCCGGACATAAGTTAAGCGTTCAAAATAGAGCTAAAGTCTTGTGGTGGTGAATAGATTTGCTGATGTTTTAATAATAGGATTTTAAACATGTGCATGGGGTTTTGACAAAAAGTGAAATAGGCCTTTAAACTGACAAACTAATACAAGAATCACACAATAGTGGAACATCCAGAGCTAATCTACAGAGTCAGCAGTTTTCAAGCACAATATAAAACAGGAGATTTTGTTGTTTGCAGAGGAAATTAGAGTACTATACAAATTGCAGCATTTGTGATTTGCTAATTGCCTCCATGTTGACCCTGCGACGAGCTGGCCCCTGTCCAGGGTGTACAGGCCTAAGGCCTAAAGTCACTGGGATAGGCTCTAGTCACCCATGACCCCGAACAGGAACAAGCGGAAGAAAATGAATGAATGAATAATTGCCACCATTCAAACTGCGATTTTGATTCAACTGCAATTAATCTTGTAGCTCCGGTTCCAAACTAATAGCTGCAAAAATGCATACTCCACATATGCTCCAAGTAAAATATATTTACGGTGTAACCTCACTATGAAGGAGTATTGTTTTGATTGTTTTCATGAATTCAAATACTTTGAACCAGGGTGTTTTCCCGCTGCAACGTTTCACTTCTTTTAGGTGGCACAGTGTTTAGACCTCACAATAACAGGGTCCTGAGATGGACAGGGTGGGCCTTCTCTGTGTGGAGTTTGCATGTTCTCCTCATGTCTGTGTAGGCTTCTTCCTGTTGTCAAAAACAAAGTATGTCCTACAACAGTGTCCACTCAGAGACCTGGACTCCCCTGAAAGTGAAATAAATCCCAGCTTCATAAAACATAAATTAAATATTGTGCAGTTAAAATTTAAAAAAGATCATGTTTGAGAACTACTACATTGTAAAACATAAATACTGCTGGCTTGAAACATAAAGATAAACCGTTTGGGTCCATGGTCGGTGCCATGGGCGGTATGTGAGGTAACGCTTGCTCTGCATTGTTATAGGGAAGTCTAAACAGACGGAAATCGAGGGTCGTTACAGTAATAGAAAAACACTTTGCAATATCAGTCTTATTAGTCAGGTGGAAAGTGGTCCACCCACACCCGTCCGCTTCTCGTCTCCTCATGGCTCAAGGAAGCAGGATGTCTTTCATCCAGTCCGGTCGAGGGATCAAAGAAAAGAGGGCTACTTGGCTGAAACTGACCTCAATTTGCACCTCTCCAACATACACAGCCTATAGTCCCTGTGCCCCCCATCACCTCCCACTGAACTGCACATATGCTGCTTCCCTTCCTGTCCACCATCCACTTAACGCAAGAGGCCTCCACGCACCTCAAAGCCGTTATTACGCACTGTTTTATGCCCACTCTTTGCCGCTACTGTATTTCTTACTGTCACACAAGCTCAAATCAGATATATGTTATGTCAAAGAAACTTGTTCGCATTAGCCCGCGACATTCTTCAAAGTGCAGCTTGTGTTTTGCTTCCTCTGTGTCTTCTTTCCCACTGTTTTCACTACAAACAACTGCTCTCCTTCAACTTGCCACCCACCAACACTGAAATATAAGCCTGCAATGTTTACTTGTATGCATTCTTCATAATACCTACACATGCCATAGAGTATGTGTTTTACAACTCTGTGTGTTATTGTTTGTATTGTGGTTATAATCCATTTTCTTGTCTCACTCATGCACAATGTTCTGCTTTCTTGGCCTTCTGATATTACATCTTAGTTATGTAACTGCAGTAAACATGCTACAGCCACGAGGAAAACACCACTTGAACCGCAAATCATTTTTAATACGGTGAAAACTGAATTCAAGTATAATTTGTAGTAAACATACAATACACTGAAAGAGCATTCAAGTACCGTAGCTAAAACTAAAACCTATTTTTTAGTTAATTGAACTGATTTTTGCTCCGTCCAAAGTGTATGTTGTGTAAATGTTATGGAAATAATAATGACAGTAATGTTTGATTGAGCATGAAGTCCATTTAGTTAATAAACAAAATTGACTGTGTGATCAATATTTTTGTGTTTTAAATTTGATTAATATATCTTCCATAATATTGTGTCTGTGCTAAAATGCAAGCATTATCTTTACTGTTTTATTTTTATTTTGTTTTAAAACTTTTTTTCACCACATATCATTAGAGTGGCATTAGAGTATCATTAGAATAGAATCATGAAATTTCCCCATGTGGGACAATAAAGGAATATCTTATCTTATCTTATCTTAAAACGTTAGAAGAGGAGTCAGAAATTACGTTCTTGGGCGCCCCCTTCTGGTCAATAACATAGTTTCTTGTATAATCCTTCGTACAAGTTGTTCCTTGGGAAATGTGCCACATGCACTAATAGTATATATATAGTACATTTATTTTTATATAAAATGACCCACATCATTTGATTTACATACAAAACTTTTTTTCTTACACACTTTTCTCGATGTTTTATGTTATATAATTAGTTTTGCTGAAAAGAAAGAAATAGCATAACAATCTTGACTAATTCTATTTTACAAAAGCCTGTTGAGTCTGCCAAATGGCTTTTCTTGTGTTTTAGTGTCCATGCCACATGCTAATCTCAAACAGCATACCTCTGTAAAACTTGATTTTGTTTCCACTCAAGGACCAACAAAATCCATTTTAATCCAACAACATTGAACATGTTTTGTATTTCCTTCAGGTTTTGGGGTTGCTCCAGCATGTGCCTCCTAGGACACAGTAGTCTGTTGTCTGGCCTGGGGGGTCCGGGGTCTGGGGAACCATGTTATGAGAAGGCCAGGAACATGTTATGTTAACCTGGGTGGTACAGGCCTGGACATATTTGGGAAAATGCCCCACTATACCCTCTCACACTTTTACACAATTGACTTCTGTAACTCTTCAGTCCAATCTGTCGCTTAATACTTTCAAGTTCATGAAATCTCTTTAACAATCAATTAAACCGATTTGCCTAATCCTATCCACAGTATCATTCCCATTATAAATCAAAACAAAACATGTGACATTATGAAGGTGCAGCAAAACAATGCCTTATAAAACCCATAAAATCTGATGTTTTTGTTGTGCTCTCAGTTACCTGGTCTCTCTGTGCATCACCATGTCCTGGATCTTCTCACCAGTGCGTCAGCTCTCCAACACTAAAGGTTATGTTCTCCTGAAGTCCACACAGCCATTCTTCTCCATTCCTCTGGGAGTTTTTCCAATAACCATGCCTGGCACAGACCTGGATTTCTGAAGCCCAAAATGTAAGCCTATGGTGCTGAGCATGATTGAGAAAGGGGCGCAGCAGGAGTTAGAGCACCACTCAAAAGACAAACAATCCTGAATATCAGATGTTTAGTTAAAATCTCTCATATTAGAAGTGCAACAGGCTCGCAATTAAACACATGTGCCATGTTTTTAGGGACACCCCTAATTTATTTTGTAATGTATTACTAAAACATATTTTATCATAATCAAGCATTGCATTTTTAATACTTTCTTCGGTGCATTGTAACAAAAACGTGCATAATAAGGCAATAAGGTTGTTATACATTCCTTTAATGGGAAAAATCATTAGAAAATGTAATCCCACTTGCGCGTGTCAACAGTGTGCACATGATCTCACTGGCCTGATCTTTGACATGAGCACTTCATACCTGTTTGATGTCCTACAGTTGAAATGCCCTTCGCAGGAAGGAAGTGCTCACCCACTGGTCGCCTGTTCCATCTTCAGGAGCACTCTGGGAGGGAGGAGGATTTCAGTGCAATATTTACAGTGACCTTTTCCTCTCACTGGCCAGGGGCCCATGGGAAAAAATTGGAGAAGACAAACAATGAACAATGGGGTTCAGGGATGAGCAGTGGTGCCAGCGCAGCGTGTGCCATTACGGGATGTGGATTACAGAGAGCTGGGGTCACCACGGGATCATTACCAGCGCCTCAGAGCACACCTGCAGCACCTGCTCAACTTTGCTGCTCTATTTATAAACCTCTTTCTGACCTGTCCTTTGCTGTCCAAGAGGTCTCTGGATCTATCTAATTACATCAGTATTTTGTAATCCATTGGATTGGACATGAGTTTAGTTTGTGTTTATGTTTGTGGTTTCCTTAATTTGAAACTGATGTTCCTAATCACTGATCTACCAGCTCCATTGCTTTAAGCTGATGTTGGTGTAGACAAACCCCTGTGTTGCATCAGCATCAGCGCAAACTCCCAAGTCACAACTTAATTCTTCAATTAAGAGATTGGCCCATAATTGGACAATATACTTCCCCAAAGGACTGGGCCTTGCCTTATCAGAGGAATTATTTCTGCCCTGCACAATTTGCAGAGATAAATGTAATGGTATCAGTGCCTGGGTGGTCTCTGTTGCATTTTCAATGATGCTGCACGTTTCCCAGAACAAGTGGAAATGCCTAAGTGATGCACCGTGAAAAGAGAGAGTCGGAAAGAAGAGCTGTTCCCTTTGGGATTCACAATTCTCACAAAAAAAAACTCAATTAGATGCATTGCCCTGCCAAGAGTGAAGTCAGAAAAGATCAGAGACTCAAATAATAAGACATTTACAGTGTTTAAACATACAAGAAATGGTAAGAACAAAACTGAGGTGTAATTATGATGTGATCAAATAAAAGTAAATTATTGCAGTTATTGGTGTTTATCAATTGTAAAACAATGATGCTAGTATTCCTCTAGAGGAGCCCTCTGCACAAGCAGTGGTGGTCAGTGGCTGCAGGGGCCTATCCTGTGCGTTCCCTTAACAAGGGCCAAAATCTGTTAATTGCAGAATAGTTATGCTTTAGTAAACAATAATACCTGGTAACATCTTGTAACATTTTGTTGAATTATTGTTTAAATTGTCCAAATATTTTCGACGGATGTTCCTTATTGATATTGTGACTACTTAATTTTCCATTTTTATTTTTCAATTTTCCTTTACAAACTGTCAACTTACAGTAGGTTACTATAAGTCCTTGGACTAGTTGTTTAGGGTCAGTACTTTTAAGTTTTGCCTATTGTACACTGAAACTAGTGAATAAATAAGTAAATATGTTGTTGTCTCATCCATTTCTTTGCACTGAACTTTGTCCTGGATTTAAACATAGCAATGACCACCTTAAACCACCTTAAGGCATATAAATCGGAACTCTAAAGGGGAATAATATCCTAATTATATAAATGCATTAATAATCTTGACAACCATTAAAAAATAAATGGGAAAGAGAAGTTAATTCTGTTTTGAGCGAGGAAGAATTTGAAAGTATGCATCCCAATGGAGGACCACAAAAGCAGATGTTTGGAAGGAGCTCTGTTGCAAATGTATCACAGTTCTTTATAACACCATGTAAAATGCTCATTATGCACAGGGATCTGCAAACTGCTGTAGAAACTATGGCTGTCAAATGGCACATTGCTATGTGTTTTGGGACTGTATCTCGGCTGTACAGCTCCAACGATGGATGTGATCAAGGGATTATAGTGTGTACTTTTGGCTGCATGACAAAAAAAATTGATGACAGGGACGGAGCCGACTATCAAGGACAGGACTGAAGTGACTTTGAATGTTTTATACAGAGTGGGAAAATTATTTTTTTCTTTGAAATAGATGGACACTGTGTCTGACAAATTTGGTCAGACACTGGGACAGGTGAGCTGTCATACTTTCTTTTATTTTGGTTTAGTCTTTTCACTCTCTGGTCTTATGTTCATTTTATGTTTATGTTTTTTCATGATATAAAAAAAAACAAAAAACAATTGGGTCCAAACTTTCGTCTAATTGTAGTTAAATAACTTCCTTATTTAGTAAATCAGTTTACTAGTATTATGCCAATCAATCAGTTTATTTTTGTAACCAGCATATCTTTTTTTTTACCAGCAAAAAGTTAGAAAATCAATAATTGATCAATAATAGAGAAACATGTTAAACATGGCTAACTAAACCTGTCCTTAGACGCTCCTTCTCGGCAAGCGAAAACTACAAATAATCCAGTGAGAAAAAGTCGAAACTTTGAGGAGAACCACAATGAAGGAGCGCTCCTACTCCCATTATATTATATTATATATATATATATATATATATATATATATATATATATATATATATATATATATATATATATATATATATATATATATATATAAGAATATATAATAATAACATTACATTATATTTCCTTAATATTTATACCAACAGTATCTTACAGACACATTATTAAGAATGTAAAATGTAGTACAAAAAACACCATTCAATTCAAACTTTCTTTAACTCTGAACTCATTGTATTCTTGCCTGTCTACATGTCTAACTGATTATGATGAGCTGCGGACATGATGTTTCCCAAGGCACGCAATTTACATGCTCACTTGTAGAGAGATCACGGACAACACTTTACTCTGAAAATTAACCATGGCTGTTCAAGGTTTTATTTTGAAACCAGAAACACTGTGAGAGGGACCGGAAACAGTGGCAGTGAGCCTGTTTGAGAAGGTGAGGTATTTTTTCATCATTATTTTACCTGTTAATGTCTAACAACCTTTTTCAGTACCGTTATATTGCAACGGTACTATTGGTACTTTTACAGCTTTCACGAGTCATGCAATTGCTGTCCAAATATGTGTACGGGGCGCAAACGGATACTTCCTGTAGCATGTAGCTTAGCTAAGGGAGAACGTTTCCCGTCAAAAAATTGTCAACAAAGCAGGACAGCTCGGTAGGAAATGTTCAGAGTTCTGCGTTTTTTCATTTCAAGAGTCTTTATGCAGTGTTTTGTCTTTCCTGTCGGACAGGCAGTAAATGGGTGTAAATGCATGTGTCTAACGTTATAATGAACCATATTTGACTGTGATAAAGTTCAAACTCTAGGCTTCATAACAAACAGCTAACATCTTGAGGAGAAGGTGACACATGCAGATGCACAGTAGAATCCTGCAGTTATCTTTCCTTGATCTGTGCCTAAGAGTAGCCTCAAATCTGCTCCACTGCTCTCTCTGGTAAAAAAAAATAATAAATAGCACCCTTTACTATCTAATTGATCCCGAAATACGTCAGCTGTCAATTGCTTGGTTAATATAATGTTATAATTTGGAGCCTTCTTCTTCTGTGATGTTTGATGGCGGTTGGTATCCGAGTCACATTTCCGCCAGACTTGGAGCCCTGTACAACATAGTTATTTAAATAGTTTTACTGTTGAGTTTAGTGTCCTTATTGCTTAAAAAAATAAATGTATATTTATTTGCGGTAATTATTGGACATTCAATTCTACTGTCAGAGACCACCGTTAATACTAATAGAAATAGTTCAGAGCAAAAGCTTTAGGTGTAAGATTGGTCATTGAGCTGTGACCAGCAGCTTTTGGCTCCATCTTGTTCAGATTACCTCAAGTTTTCCTCTGTGTTGGTATAAATCTTAGGTATGTTTTACATGGTTCAAGGGTTAGGATATTACTTGTATAAGAAATCCAAAGTCCTCTATGTTTTGCTTTATTCACCGCTCTAAGCCCAGCTTTATTACATGTGGTGTATTCACACATAAATGTAATCTATTTAATCCATAGTCTTGTGTATCTTTCTTTTAGATATTTTTTAAGTAAATGGAAACCTTAGCACCAGCTTTAAAGGTTATTGAGAGTAACGTGATTGACAAGCAGATGCGCACGGACAAGAGCTAGATAGTTGTGCACTTCTTCATCATTTGTGTCATCAGGTGTGAATACACGCTTAAGTCAGACCCGGGGACCACAGATCTGCACAGACTTCTTGTCCCTTTTGGGCTGTAATTGAGAAAAAAAAATGGGTGGCCCTATTCGTTTGTTTTAGGGGAATGTAGTAGCTTGTGTTTTTGGAGGCTTTTCCTCTGTGCTGAGCCCTGTTCTATGGGGTGCAGGGTGAGAAGAGTGATGGAGGTCAGGCACATCGTGTTTGTGAAGCAGCACTTTCCCCTCTGTCCCAGCCCACCCCAGGCTGCCCCAGATGCCCCGTCTCCTGCTGACAGGCCTGCTGTGCCACTGTTGTTTGTGACGGGCAGAGCTGGACTGGAGACAGATGGGTTTGTTAGATCAACAACCCAGTCAGCTACTATGAAGGAGAAAGATTTATGTTTCAGAACTTTGTACAAAATCTAAACCTTTTGCTTACAACCACTAATAAATGACTTTAAAATGAATATTTGTGACCAAAACAATAAATTGGTTTAATTCTGCTGCTGCTTATATTAAGAAAAATATTTGTTATTAAATGATCTTGCATATGTTTAACACATTGTGCAGAAATCCTTGTTTGATAAAAGTCAGATCAGTTGCAGCTGTTTCATCCTGCTTCCTTACTCTCTCTCTGACAAAGATTACAAATATTGAATAATAAGAAATATAACAAATATTCGTTACAATAAGTCGAGGATGTTTGCAAAGATATCCCCATTTCACCAGAGAAGATCTCTGTCTCCAGTCTCATAATCCTCTGAAAACATCATTTTGCATCTCCTGGCCTCAACTTCATATTTCTGTTTATTGTTATAGGAGTGTTATGTGGGAAATTGGGGACTTCACTTCATTAAGCCTAAACCTAAAAAGCACTCAAGACTGACAAACAAACAAACATGGAGTTCCAAAGACAACAAAGCCAGAGGCAGACTTGATGGTGGCAGCAGAGTTCTTTCGGTCACAAAACCTCTCCCGACCAGGACTGGCTCTGACTGGGTTTGCTGGAAAAGGAGGAAATGCTGACTCATAGTGGAATCATGCAAGACACTAAGATATGCATTTTCATTTCTTTCATTTGTCCTTTCCATTTACATTTTTATACTGAAAACTGGGCAGCAGCAAGCACATCAAGGCCAATGGAACAGTCCATTTATTTCAGTATTTCAGAAAAAGATGGGAAATTGCTTTGAGAGTTTTATGCTTTAATTTTTGGTGCAGAAACACATTTTAACCACTTTTAACCATCTTATACCTTATATGTAGTGTACAATATATGTTAATATTACATTTAATAGATACATGGGTGGCTGAGAATCAGCCATTTCTAATTGTAAATTATATGGTGGTTGGACAATTTTAACGGAGAAGTCCACAGCCAGTCCTGTCAGGAAAAATGTATGTGGTTTGTAGTTCTGAGAAATTTTTTTTTTTTAAATAGCTATAATTAAAAGTCTGTATTTTTTATGTTCAAGAAATTATCAGAGCCAATTTAATTTGTTTTTAATTACCGGTAGACAAAATACAATAATATTGAAAATTGTGATTGATCTATATATGCCCCAGCCCTACAGGCTTACATTGAAAATTAAAATAAGCAAAACATTAAAACACTATTTGTCTTTTATATTCATTCATAGATATTCATTTGTCAGAGTTATGACTGACGTCACATTATCTTTTAATTGCGACTGGAAAGCATTTAATGCTGTTAATTCTGGTGACTTTCAGGCTGGTGGTTGCGGAGGTCCGTGCTCCCACAGCTGTGCAGATGAATGCTCACTGGTGGCACTTCAGTGTGATCCAGTTCTATGAAATCTGATACTGAGACGCATTAGGGGCAATTTGGGCTATTGCCTCCACTTGAGAAGGGCAGGCGCTGACCTGCTTGTGGGTAAATACTGAGGTAGACTGTGTGAGGCCACGCCCCCTTGTGTGATCGGCCCACACATCTCGGCTCGACTGATGTGTAGATGGCTCTGTGCATTCAGAGCCTGGGGATCAGAGATAGAATCTGGTGTTTGTGGAAACCTGGGGAGCCCCGAGTGAAAGAGTGCAGGCGCGGGGGCGACGGGGCACTGAATCGGCCGCTCTGATGGACGGGAGAAAAGGGGGTAAGGGTGATGAGCTGTCTAAAAGGGTCCCTTTGTGCCACACACGCCCATCACTTTACCAATCACTGCCATATGTGATCCTTGGGGACGAAACTTCATTCATCTTTTAAGGTTCTGATAGGGAAATCTCCAATTGCTTTTGATGAGATATTTGAAAAATGTGCATTTCATTCCCCTCCAAAAGACTGAATGAAAAAAAAAAAAAAAATTGTAGAGAGATCAAAACTTTGGATATTTGCAGATTAGTCCTAGCACTTAAAATGATAACATTCTAAATTATATTTAATCCGATTCAATTTTATTTGTTGTATTTTCAAGGTTGGTCTTGTAATTGCTAAAATGCTAAATATTTTCTGTCATAAAAACATGCCGGCAATGTATAATTGCTTATGAGATCAACGATTTTACATCAATCCAGTGGCAGAAGTTGAAAACGGCAAAGTTGAAAATTACAAAAAGGTTCTAAAAAAACACAAAATTACATCCAAAATGCGGGGACAATTTACCTAGTAGGATCATGATTTTCTGACAGTTTAAACATTTATTTGACTAGAATAATGAATTGTATATAAATATACTTGTATACTCCTAGATAATGCCTATGGAAGTACCTCTGCATACGTAGTAAAATAATAAACTTCTCCAAAATCGTGAAACTTGGCAATATTTTGGCATAATCTTAAATATAATTAGATTTTAGGCAATGTGTAGTCTGACCTGTCATGTGCACCTTAAACTGGCTCTTCTTCCATGTTTCAGCAGATTCAGTGTGGCGTGCTGTCCCCTTGTGAGCGCAGCAGCCTGGACATCCCAACCCTCATACTCAGATCCCAAACAGATTACACTGGCCTGCTGTTTGTTAGTCGGCCCCCAAGAAAAACAAACCTGCCCGTTCAGCTCTCTTACCAGGGAGACCACGGACAGGCCGGTGGCTGCAGGTCAGGCCAGTGAGCTTCCTGCAACATGGATGAAATAATAAATATTATAAGGGGAATAAATTTAGCCTCAAACACTGCAAAACCAAAAGGCCTATAATAAGACGGCTTGTACTGTCTATCGTTTTTGTTCTTCTATTGCCCTCTTGAGGTGAGAAGTGCGAGAAGACCCTCTTGCGTAGGTTGAGGTTTAGTTGAGTTTTACTGGCCAGCTGTGGTTCTGTCGTAACTGCGTAACTGGTGTTTGTGGTGAACACAATTTTATGCAGTTCGTTTTGCACTTGTGCATAACCCATAACCTTTATTGTGAAAACGCCTCTAAATTTATGGCACATGTCCATAATATTTTTATAACCTTTACACTTTGCTATTTTCCATGGGCTTAAATGTAACGTAGCAGTGTCTCCCACAGGTTTGTACTGAGATGAGGTGGCACAAGAGATTCATATTTAAATCATTTTATTTAATAGAATCTTTGAGTATAAATTGTACTTATTGATCAAACAAGCACTATTTGTTTACAGATTAATTATAGTTACTTCTGTGTTAATGACAATACTGCAAGCATAAAGTATATGTATATGATGTATATGTCTTATCAACTTCTTGTACAGCTTCCTTTTTAGACCAAATGTTAAGGACACGTTTTCCACCTTTTTGACATAATAGAAACTTAAGTTTAGAGGTAGAAATGTACCTAAGCTTTCATTTTAGAGATGCGCAATTCCCTTGTATCCTTGCCACTTAGCGTATGCTGTGACACGGAAATCAAATCCAAAACCTCAGTGAACAAATTGGCATTAAAAACAAACAAAGGACCGCCCATCATTTAAACGCACTTCCTCTAAAACGACCCGTCCTTTTAACGTCCATTCGGGCAATGTCTGTACTTCTGCGTTTGTGTGAGCTCGTTTGCACGCTTTTTGTCATTGCATCTGACAGGAGACTTGTGCTGTATTGTGTTTGTGTGTGTGTGCGTGCGTGCTTGTGTGTAAGTGTAAGTAAGTGCGAGGGTCCTGGGCAGTGTTCCCGCGTCCATGCACAGCCCCCAGAGTAAAGTAAACACAGCGGCTCTTTTCTCATCCCGGCCGTCAGCAGGCTCTCCCCGGGCCCGCGCCAGAGACCACACAGTCAGACCACACACACCAGATCCCTCCTCATGCTTCCATACACACGGACCACACAACACCAGGCAGGCCCCTCGCACGCAACCTGGCCGCGCTGTCATTCTGCCCGCTGCGTATCTCTGTGTTTGTGTACGCTCAGTACGGAGACGGGAGACAATAGAAATGCCACAATCGGAACCACTGCCCCGCACTGCTCTGCTCTAAACATATGGCATTGATAAAGGTGATACCAAAGTCTTGTTTTAGGCCTGTTAACTTAACTTCTTCGTGTCACTTACACAGCCCTCCCATTTCCTTTGACAAGCACAGAGCAGATTAACAACATAAGACAAATCCTGTTGGGTTTTTCTAGTTAACTCCATGATCTGGAGCTCCAGTAGCAGAGTGGCTAAAGTTTCCCAGAGATCTCCGTGGGTAGGTTTGCAAAATAGTTTTACAATACTGACTTCCACAAGTAACTTCAACTGCAGAGTTTACTGTATGATAAAATTGTCAATGTCATTATGAGGATTCTACCTTAAATGCTGGGACAGTTTTGCGTACATTCTTGCAAATGCTATATTATCAAGTCTTGTTTCAGGTCGGATGCATGCGAACTCCTAAATTGTTTGACGTAAACGTGTTTTGGCTGTTGAGCAAAAGAGCGGAAGCTTCAGACAGCCTTAGAGAGTAGAGAATGGTTAGCGTTTTTGAACCTGGCAGTCATTTATTAGCAAACATCTGTGCTGTTGAAATACATCCTTTCCCTTTTTTCAGTTGAAGGCTTTGTCTCTCCCCAAAATGAAGTGATTTGCATGTGAGCCCTTTCTCCGGTCTCTGCTCCAAAATCCTTACTGTGTTATGTGGGCTCATGTGGAATGATTGGGGAGGCCAGGTTTATTTATCCTTCGCCGTGAGGTTTACATTCTTCTTTCCTCTCTGCTCTCTGTCTGCTCACTCGCTCTTGGCTCTCTGCTATATTTTTCCTATTATCTGAGAGATAACCACTGCCCCACATACGCACATAGTTAGGGCCTACAGGTTGATGTTTAACACAGTGGAGAGCCAGTTTTTTGTTTAGCTGAACTAAATTTAGAACAATATTGTTATAGATATTTTATTAGGCAAAAGAAAAGCTAAGAGTGTTTTGTTTGTGTCATTTCTTCCAGGTACTGATCGTGTCCAGGCGTCTGTCCATCCTCCATCATGTCTCCTGCCCGTCAGCCCCCGCTGGTCACGGGCATCTCGCCCAAAGAGGGTCCGGCCTGGACTAAAGTTACCATTCGGGGAGAGAACCTGGGAACGGGGCCAGCTGACCTCATTGGTAATGCTTTAAAATTGCATACACAGCTTGGCCTTAGCTACACAGTAAGATGTGAGTTAATTTATGCTATTTATGAATTTCAGAAATTAGGACTGTTGCCATACATGACAGTTTTAAGCAAAAGTCCTCAAAATGCTGTATGCACCAGGAAGCTGAAACCCATTCATTGTAGCTTTAATACACAGAGCATCATTTGTTATGGTGTCATTTCTAATCGTGCTAGTTTGAAGTATTAGAAGTTTACCCTTTTTACTCTTTAGACATTTAAAAATAAAAAGATAAAGTTAAACTCAAATGTGGCTAATAATACATAATTTATGTGGGCCAAAAACAAAATACGGAAAATTTAATTTCCTAAATAAATACCGTACATACAACTTGTGCTTTTTTGGTTTGCAAGAGTTTAACTATGAAACAATTCTGACCAGTGTTTTACTCTGTACACTTTTCTAAACAGTGAGACGGATCATTGGGGTTGGGCTGTCCAGACGCTCCACTCCACAGTTATCTGGCTGAGTCTATTTCTGTCCCAAATATCCTTTGGGCCTTGAATTTGACAATTATATGCACAAATGTGGCAAGTGCTTGTGTATTCAAATAAACATCCAGCAGAGAACAGAGGCAGGAAATGAGACACTAATGTGCATATTATTTACACCTTTTATGGGCTATTTGATGGTCAGCTCTCCCAGGCAGTTTTTGTGTTGTGATTTCACTCATTGAGCCATCTGAATCCTTTTGTAGTGTGTGTGTGTGTGTCCGTGTGTGTCCGTGTGTGTGTGTGTCCGTGTGTGTTTGTCCGTGTTTGTGTGTGTGTGTGTGTGTGTGTGTGTCCGTGTGTGTGTGTGTCCGTGTATGTTTGTCCGTGTTTGTGTGTGTGTGTGTGTGTGTGTGTGTCCGTGTGTGTGTGTGTCCGTCCGTCCTTGTGACCAAAGAGTGTTCAAGAGGGTTTCAAAAGGATGACAGACGTAAGTGCAGAGTGCGCAGTGTGCCGGTAATGAGCCACTTAGCACACAATTGAAACAGTTAAGCTCCAAGTGAGAGGGAAGGAAAGGTCGTGGCTACACATGACCCAAACTTGAACTCTGACCTCCCGTGACACATTGATTCGACTTGCAGAGAGATGCTAAAGCAGTAAAACAGTTTGTGTTGTTTTTATATCATTGTTACCCTTTGTTTATTTGCATTGTCACATCATCTAAGTATCTCTTACCATGTTCTTGCTTTTCTTTTTTACTCCTCACCGGTCTCAGGACTGTCAATCTGCGGCCATAATTGCCTGCTGACAGCTGAATGGATGTCGGCAAGTAAAATTGTGTGCCGTGTGGGACCCGCCAAAGATGACAAAGGCGAGATCATCGTCACGACCAAGTCTGGAGGGCTCGGGACGTCCACGGTTTCATTTAAGCTGCTGAAGCCTGAGCGCATTGGTGAGATGTTGATACTATACTATACTGTACATACCACACCCTACCACTAGAAATAAGTACAACAGGGTCCTTTCGAAACATTAAACTCTCATTTAGGACAAACATATTTTGAATTGGGCTCCAAAAAAAAGATATTTTGAAGATTATACTCACCTTTTTCTTCAGTCAAAAATACATTTTCCAAGGTATGTTGCACTTTTTAAAAAACATTTTCTACACTTAATATCCAGGCTAAACGTCAATGCAGCGGATTTCTGAATGCATATGAAACAATCAAAGTTTGTGTTCAACATTATGAGTCCAGTAATGGTCCATGGAAGCAAAGGTTTCAGAAGTCGTCATCTGGACACGGTTGGAGACAGTTCGAAGGCCAATCCGACCTTTGATTTGCCCAACATTTTATTATGCACGTTTCTATGTGTATTCATTGACCAACTATGATGAGAGTGAAAACAGTTAGTTCACTATTTTACGTTCTTTTAAATTAACATTACCCCCTACTTTCCATAACATTCATTGCCGTTGAGAACTGTCGGTGCACTTTTCCTCTCACATGTGACACTCTCATCCCATCCTGCGTTGCCCTGTGTTGTTGTAGGTATCCTTGACCAGTCTGCCGTGTGGGTGGACGAGATGAACTACTACGACATGAGGACCGACCGCAACAAAGGCCTCTCCCCCCTCTCCCTGCGACCCAGCAATCCACTGGGCATCGACCTCGACCAGTACGTCGGAACAGACACCAGCACACGCACATGCACACGAATCACTCGGCACAATCACAGAGGGGTAAACACACGCGCTCCAGTCGGTGACTCATGGTTTACTTCCATAAACAGACACAAACTCGCCCCATATGCAGCCGTTTGATTTATTTTGCCAACACAGCAATGTCTGAAAACTCTGACCGCTGTACACAGGCAGTGGAAACACAATAATTGTCTTTAAAGTAGGGTAGAAAATTTTTTTGTTAGAAGCGAACACTCCCCCGAGCCGAGCCTCCCACACAGGCTGGTTGTAGACGGGCTGTAATGTACTGTATAGCTTGTGTTGTCAGATTCAGGCATTTCTTGGCTAATGTTTGTTTAGTTTGAAGGGGCCAGGGGCAAGTGACCGCTCGTGACCAGAGACAAGACCCTTATAAACAGCATTACCCATTTGCTCAACTCCCCACTGGGCTGAGCATCCATCATGCCCTTAGGATGGAATAATACCATACATGTTATTGTTATGACTGCTCATCTTGGGTTTGACAAGTTACAAATTTAAAGTTTTTGCTT
This sequence comes from Eucyclogobius newberryi, assembly GCF_026437365.1. Classification (NCBI taxonomy): domain Eukaryota; kingdom Metazoa; phylum Chordata; class Actinopteri; order Gobiiformes; family Gobiidae; genus Eucyclogobius; species Eucyclogobius newberryi. Next base: position 25,922,051 of record NW_027316532.1, on the reverse strand, counting down.
ATCTGTTAGTTCTGCGTCTATGGGTGTTTTTTCAGCTAAAGGTATTTAAACTATTTATTGAGCATCACCCGCAGTTTGTAGTTCTGCTCGGCTCGGAGCGGTGTTCTACCTTTTGCAATAATATTCCTGAATACTTGTTTTATTTACAGTTAGGGTACATTTGAACTGTATTTGGATATAGCCCTGATAAGCACACTAATGGTAATATGTAAAATTAGAGGTAGGAATTGTGTTCCACTCAGGTTTTGTCATACCTGAACCTCAACCAGACTTTACAGCCAAATTTTAGCTAATTTCTGATGCATTGTTAAAATTCTGAATATCGTTACTGAGCAAAAACATCAAGATGTTATTTTCAGTCAATATCACTTTCCCCTTTGTATATAATAGTAAAAGTATGGGGTTTAAATGAAGACACTTGCATTTAATTTGATATTTCTTTATTTTTTATTATCAAAAACTAACTGAAAGTACATTACATACAATATTTTATGAGTATTTATTTTGGTTAAATCATGGTTCCATTTTTTCTTTCTTATGTGACCGTTTAAATCATTTTTTTTTTCCATGAACAGGCACAATATTTCGGCACAATATGCGTGTTAGTCTGCCTTAATGTGTGTGTGCAAACGCAGAGTGGGTGGTGATGGTGGAGCTGGGGTTTAGTTTGTGTTGGCCATGGGTCATTAGCAGAGATCAAACTTTCTTAATGAGCACTGGGTCCTTTGGGGGCACCCAGGCGTCACACACTGCACTTCCCACGCCAGGCATTCACAGACTGGAAACATTTGACTACACACTGCCCCCTGCTGGCAAACTCTGTCTCTAACCAGGGCTGTCTTTATTAGGCCCGAGCGCCACAAGCTGGCGAGAGGCCTATTTTATTGTTCTAATTAATATAGTTCTGCAATAACACGCAGGTCCGTCTCTGTTGTGTTTTTAGGGGAAAGATCCCACAGAAAGACATGGAGGAGACGTTTCCAGGGATGAGTGGTGATTTTACCAGTGAGAACTTCTCAGCTACTTGGTATCTGATGGAAAACCACTCAGGAACCAGGTATGTTTGTTTGATTTGCAATGCCACAATGCCACAGTCATTTATGATTCTGAACTATTCGATTTAGTTTCAGTTAAATTGAAGATCTATGCAATCTCATTTACCCCCTAATTTCTAGAAAACTTAGAAACTCTTAAAAAAATGGGCGTGAACACTGTTTGATGAGAGACGGTTAGATGCAGACGAGACAAATGCTGAACTCTGAGCCAGTTGTCATGTCAGACCAGACATGAGTTATTTTGGGCCCTCCTGGCTTCCTCTCTGCTGCTTATCCTCCCAGTCACCCAGACCCCAGGAATCAGTCTGACCAAGTCTGACCTGTTTGGACTTCACTAGGCGACTGTTTCTTCCTCAACCGGAAACGTCACAACAAACTGTGGCACGTCGACTTATAGCCTATATTCAATTCTATGTAAGTTTGGTATAAAGGGAAATAAAAAGGACCAAAGTCCAAAAAATATTTAAAACCTTAACTGAAATTTAAAGCTACACAAAACTAATATACAATTAGCTAACACTTAAATACGCTTAAATTTGCCTTGATAAGGCATGAACAAAGACTTCATTCAAAAAAAGACGCAGTTATTGTCTTCGGGACACTGTTTTTGCAAAAACAAGAACTGTTTTAACATTTTCCATCAGTAATAATGTGAGTGCAGTGCACTTAGCTTGGTGACGTCTACCTATGTGGTCATGTCTCCCCAGTTTTGAGCAGCTGAAGATTTCAGCCAATAATTTGAAAAAGCAAGCCAATAAGAAGAACGAGGGCAGCCTGGCCTATGTGAAGGGAGGCCTCAGTACATTCTTTGAGGCCCAGGACGCACTCGCAGGTGAGAAACATTCATTTCCTTGTTTATGGCTCTATGGACAAGTTTAAATCTACCTCCCAACCATCCTTTGAGCAAATCTGTTCCCAACATGTGTTTTGGTAGCTCTTGATTGAAGAGGTCTCGAAGGGTTTTATAATACAAAATCACAGTTGCAAAATTCTAGCCCCCGTCTCTCTGTGGGGTATTTAAAATCAATTGTTAAACTGTTTACTCCCTGCCGCCATCATAGGTACTTAGTTACTTCCTCTTACTATTTATAAATTGAATTTCTTGCTTCCATCATCATTATTATTGCTTTCCGTGTGTTTGTGGACAAGTGGAGAATGAGCCAGTGTTTTTGTGTTTAGTGACTGAATCTAAATAAACAGAGCAGAGCTACACAATGCCGGCTGGAGTATTAGGACTGATATTGCTGATAACCGAGCCAGTCAACCCAATGGGAACAATGAGAGTGATTCTCACGTTCAAACAGAGCGTGCCCACTGTGTGCCCACTGTGTGCCCACTGCCCTTATGGGAAATGTACCCTCTTCATTGAGAGTCTGTGCATTGACCTTTTAAACAAGGAATTTATTATGAAATAATCTAATCATTTTGTATTTTATATTACTTTATTTTGCATTTTAGATGTAAACTTTGAAGTTATAAACTTAAGTAATTGATTATTTTTCTATATGCAATTAATTTTAAAACACTGAACACCCATGTGATTATTTCTTCAAAATATGAGCTGCCAATAAATCTTATATTGTGAACACATGAATGAGTTTTCTAAAGTATAATGGTGTAGTATATTGTGGCCAATGTTGAACTTTGCTCACACGAACTTAGTTCATTTAAACTTGACGCCTGTCTCCATAGGATGACTCATTACACCACTACAACATCCTTTCTTGGCTTACACCTGGCTTTTGCAGTCAGATGAAATTAAGTGGTTAGCCAGCATGGATCATTTTGATATATTCTGTACTTGAGCTTACCATTGCTCAGCCAAACCCACATACCAGCGGCACACGGCAAATCAGGCGGCCAAACCTGCTGAAACGCTCTGTTTTAACTCAATGCCAATCCCCAGTTAGCACAGCTGTTCAAAAGCTGTGAATCATTTCTTTGTAATTCAGAATTTATGGCTGCTGCAAGAAATATTGTTCACATAACATTTTTAGAACCGATTATGTTCGTCTTTCTTTAGTGTGTGTTAGATGTGGCTGCAGTGTACGAAGAAGTCATAATTTAAGAAGCTCTTATGAAGGAGGAATATTGTTAATGTTGCCAATGTAATATTTTTTTCCAATTAACTTATCATCCCCTCAAAGAGTTTATACTTTTTAATCATCAATCCAGGCTATATCATGTATTATTTTGCTGATCTATTCACAAGCTTTGTGTAAACTCTCCATGTGAACTGCCATAAACTGCTGAAAGAAATGGAAAATACTGTTTAGACCTTTGGAGGGTCAGGTCATCAGGGCTGATTGACTGACAGACAGAGAGCCGGACAATCTGCCGTTGTTTCTACTAAAAATGTTGAATTTTGAGGTTTTTCATTGTTGTGTGAAAAGGAAGTCTCCCAGTGATGCAGGAAGCGGAACGGCTACCGTGGTCCAAAAATGCCTGATTCCCAGGGCCCATCCCCTGCGCCCCCAGCCCCGGCAGGAGTCAAAACATCTCCAGCTTTAGAATCCAGGGACGCTGCTGTATTTTTATTCTTATTCAGTTTTTTTGTGCTCAATAGTTCCAGGAAGGCAGGCAGGAGCTCTTCCTTAGGTCCTGGCTTCACGTCTTATCCGGAGTGACCCGATGTTTAGGTTAGCCGTGACGTCACCAGAAGCTAACTGTGTGACAGAGGCAGAGGACACGCAGCTGGCAAAAGGGCAGCGGGGGCGAGGGCTGAGACGTGAGCCAGGCCTGGAGTGTGCGTGTGTCTTTTTCTTCCTGTGTGTTCTGCCCTATCAATCACAAGTACACGCACTCCCCCGGCCCCTTTGTTTGACTCTGCATATGGTCATATTCTCTGCCGCTGGTCATCTAAAAGTGAGAGGTGCGCACCGGGTTAGCAGTGTCTTTTGTGAAAGACACTGGGAAACCCCCCCTTTACCATTAGCTGTCTTGCTTGACAGTGCTCTCTCCAGCCTCTTGCCGTTGAGGAAACGACAGCAGAAGTTTGTGCTTTTCTAGGGCTCGGTTGTTGCAGTGAAGTGCATATAAATAGACGTACTGCAACTGTCTTTATTTTTGTGGTATTGAGTTCAAACTCGTAATTTGCCTTTCTCTTCATGGACGTTCATCACCTCAGGTTTAATAATCCCATTACAATACAATACATTACAATATTTTAAAAGTTTAGTTCCTTAAAGCTAAGAGCTAGGGTGGTCAAAATTATTGACTCTGATACTAATCAGCACTAAATCTAAACTAAATATTCATTTTGAGCATCTGAATTAAATATGACAAATTTTGATTTATTTTTAAAAATATGTTTTTTACACATTTGTCATATTACTATACCCTAACACTATTATTATCAGAGTGGAAGTATAAAAATCACCACTACTGTTTGTGTTTAAAAATGCATTTGGCCAATACTGCATGGCACGGATCATAACCATGTGTTGTTGGTAATGTACCGGTAGATGCGAGTTTACTATGGAACTACATCAATGTACTTCATCATACAAATGTTGTAGTCCAGAGTTAAAAGAAGCACTTATTTTTTCCAGTGAGAAATCATAAAGAGTATCTAATGTTTTCTTTAGTATTGAAATAGAATTTGAAGTGTTCGTGTCACGACGGCACAACTAAGCACATTCTTTCATTTACAAGCCATTTACAAAATAATAAATCCAACTTTGAATTAATATAATTGAAATGAAACTGAAAATATTTAGGAAATTGTGTTCTTGCCTTGATGCCAGAAAATAAAAATCTCTTTCATACTTTCACTTCATTCTTGCCATATCTCCTCGTTACATATTTGAACCGCTCCTAAGCCTTCTTCACCTCTCCTCCGCTCTGTCAATAAACCCACACAGCGGCTCTCAGCACCCAGCGGCCCACTACTGCACACCATTTATTTATCTACTGCCGCTGCCATACCACACTCTCTCTCCCTCCTTCATTTCTCCCCGTTTTTTCTCCTCTCATCCAACTCTTTCAGATTCCCGATCCCAAACAAAGCTTTTCATGCCAAGTGACGAATACAAGCCATTTGAGATTCTACTCTTAATTCCCGCAGAAACCATTTTTGGCTTTTGGACCGCCAGCTTTGTGCCCCTCAAATGTTATCTTACACGAAACTGAAACATTTTAGATTCGCATTACCTCTAGGTCGGAATGCTTTACATTTCTGAAGACCGCAACGTTTGTAATACGTTGCTTGTTAGGTGGATAATAGATCCAGGACAGCTTCAAATCCTCTGCTCCCATAAAAAACACATTTACAATGTGGTGTCGCTCTAGTTTGATCTGTATTGAAAATCATTGAGTTTTCTGCCACTTGAGAATGAGTGTTTATTGATTTACAGTATAATCACCTTTTTAAATAAAAACTTTGTCCCCAATTGCAGCCATCCACCAAAGACTGGAGTCCGATGGCACGGAGAAAGTGGAGGGATCTATGACTCGGCGATTAGAGAACATCCTCAACAGTAAGCAATTATGTTGTTTGTTTGTAACTTATTGTATTTCAAATAAGTTTCCAAGGCTGTACAGAAATGTTCCTCAAAGTCAAAGCACATGCTTTGACTTAAAGAGTTTTAAAAATGCCAGAGCATGTCATTGTCGATTAGAAATGACAGAATTTTGATCTATTACAATTTGATTGATTTCACAGTCCTTGTACTTCCACTAAGTTAATGCAGAAAGTGTTGATGCCTCCTGCATTGCATAAATGTCTTAATAACTTATTTCTTCCTTTTGGCACATTCATATGTTAATATGAAATGTGCTATATAAAAACAAACAAAAGCAATATAGCAATGTTTAATGTAAGTAGAGGAACTCTTACATTAAACTCTTGTTTTATACATTTAAAGTGAGAGTATAGTGATAATGCACTACATACAATTTTGTTTTCACTAACCACTATTCGGCAGTAATTTAAAATCCCACCTTATACCATTTCTTATTTGTGTGTATTCTATCTACGGTATAAATAATATGTTTACAGTGTATCAAGAATGTACTAAAATGTGCCTGAAAATGTCTGTCCGTTTATTTATTTGGTTGGGACATTGCATGTTAATGAACATACATAAAATACATTATGTAAACATTCACCCCCACAACACACTCTTATTCATACACCAGCATACTATTGTACATGTTTTTAGTGGTAGAGGCCTCCACAGTCACGGGGAGAACATGCAAACGCCACACAGAAAGGCCCTTTGCCACAGGACCTGCTTGCTTCTCTTTGGAGATTAGATTAGACGTTTCTGTCTCTCTTTTATGCCATTTTCAATTGTTTTAAATATAAACAATTTTCTTTTGCAATATCAATTTTTAAAAATATATATCTCCCACCTCTACAAAGGACTGTAGAGCACGGTCTTGTCCGTCGCTAACTTCTTGTAGACGCTCGTCGATCTTTAAGCAGATGCATCTCATGTATGATAATGTGACTCGTAATAGAGAGCTGCTAACCAGGCCCTTTCCCTGGACTGTAGAGTAAATAAACCTCCTAGCCGGACGTACCTTTCATCCCCACAGCCCCAGACGTGAGCGCCGGTGGCCACTATGCCCCAAAAACGCGTGTGTCAAACATACTGCCCCGTTCTCTCAATCACCACACGGCCATATTAAAATGTTAACTTTGCAACAGTCTATTTCAGGATTCCTGTGAAATCTAACTCTTTTTGATTTTTGCTTTGTGGCTTTTCTGTGATTAAAACAGCTTCACATTCAGTTATGTCTTTTTGATGGCACCTCCGACCACCCACGAAGCCGTTTTTCTGCTCTAAGGTTCCCCCTCGCAGGCTCATGGGAAGCTCCTCTGTTTTGTGTTGGTCAGGGCAGTGGGTTTGGCATGTTCCCTGCTCTACAATGTGGCATCAACATTTATTTTTTCAGTAACCCAATATGTAACATTTTACCACTTCTTAACCTTTAATTCTCATTCTTTTTTTTTATATAGGAGCGAGCACTACTGCAGATACACTTTTCCAGGAGGTTTTAGGGCGAAAAGACAAGGCGGACTCGACACGCAACGCACTCAACGTCCTTCAACGCTTCAAGTTTCTCTTCAACTTGCCACTCAACATTGAACGCAATATCCAGAAGGTACAAACAAACACATCAACACTCTAGATGTACAAACATATTTTTAATGGTGATAATTGTGATGTGACGTGGATCTGTTTGTTATATATTAAGAAATTAAATAAATTGTGTGGGCCACAAAAAATTTAATATGAAGAAAATTAATCTACAACATAAAGCATTATTTACTTAGTGTATAATGTCCTCTGTATTTTTCATTGTAGGCTGCAACCAACAATTATTTTAGTTTTCGACTAGTCAAAAGTATAATTTATATTGCACATTGACATTTTTGAATACATTAACAACCAAATAAAGTTTGAAATATGCTGACTGAGGCCCTCTAGATACAAAATATTTATGTATACAAAATAGTTTATTCTTTTTTGACTTTGATTTCATACTCCCACTGCCTTTGTTACTATACAGGCTCTGTTTGTGTTTAGAGGCTTTATAATCCAGATGCTTTTTATTTGAATTTTTTCTATACAGTCGACTAGTCACAATTAGTCGATTAATTCTTGCAGCCCTTTTTACAAATAATTTCCCTCTCAGGGTGACTATGATGTGGTAATCAACGACTACGAGAAGGCCAAATCTCTTTTTGGCAACACCGAGGTCCCCGTTTTCAAGAAAGGTATGAAGTTAATTCATGCCCATTATACATATGATTTTACTAACTACTTTTATTCCCGTTAAATGAATGTAGTGTATTCAGAGGTCGAGACACGCATTAACGCTTTAAGGAGCCTTTTGTTGGAGAAGCTGCTTCAGACTCCATCAACGCTACATGATCAGAAAAGATATATCAGGTATGTACCATTTTGTATATATTATGTATCTTGTTTTATCAGCTTTTTAAAATCTTAACCGGAAGCACATTCAGTGTTACAGACCCTTCTTCACTTTTCATATAGGCTAAACGATTTAAAAAACGATTTAATTAATTCCATAATATTAGTCATCATTGCCGTTAGTTCACACATTTTTTACTTTTCTATTTTCTCTCTGGGCTGCCTTTTTAAACCGGAGCATTTATCTGTTCATACTTGTGGTTTGCTCTAATTTATTATTGTTAAGATGGACCTGTCAGGATCACAGAGAGCAGCTCTGAACCACACAGCGACATCTTTCATCCTGCTGCATTAGGCCTGGCCCAGCGCCTGTTTACCCGGCTCTGGATAGTGGGAGAGTGGGTGTGTTTGATTGATGCCACCTCATGAGAAACACACTTGTAGCAGGACTATAATGAGTGCAGGAAATAGAACCCAGAGTAAAGGATTAGCACGAAATGCATCTAAACATATGTTTGGTTCTGTCCACTTGAAAACTGCAGCTGATGAGGATGATACACAGTCTCTCTTGTGTAGAGAAAATAATGTATCAGTTATTCATTTAAACCCAACTTTGCATCGTTCTGGACACTGTAGTTTTCCCCTGTTCATTCTACTGGTGTTGGCAAAGAATCAGATTTGAATTGAGTTGCCAAAATTTTTATAATAAGAGCAACATTACTTTAAAATGGTCTTTCTCATGTAGAAGTAAAAAAAAGTAGTGACCCAAATAATTACTTGAGTAAAAGTAAAACAGTATTTTTAAATGACCAATTTCTTACAGAGTAACAATTAGAAGATAAAATGTATTTCAAATCGGATTTATTGTATTCGGATGAAAAACATGTACCATTCCGGTCTGGTTGAAAAGTTACTGAAGTAGTTGTATCCGAGTACTAGCTGTCTCTGAGTCTAGCTGGAAAACGATATACATTATTGCTTTGAATATAGTCTAATCTTAGAATTAACATTTAACCATGATCCCATGATCGATTACAACAATTACGTGTTAAGGTCATTTTTACATGCACTGCTTCACTTTATTGTCCATTAATTATACTTTTATGGTCTTATTTCCCATAGTGTCAATCAAAAAGCATGAACGTTGAGTGGCTGAAACGTCGTTGGCAGTGATTTAAATGTTTTCTTCAAAGTTTTTAGCACATTTTCTATAAAGTGTCCAAAGTTTGCAAATACTAATTATATTTCAACCCTTGCTGTGTGCAGATACCTGTCAGACCTGCATGCTCCTGGCGACCCGGCGTGGCAGTGCATTTACGCTCAGCACAAGTGGATCCTGCAGCTTATGCAGAACTGCAGAGATGAATTCATTAGTGGACAAAGAGGTAACTTATTCAGAAGGTCACACATGCATTGATTCACACTACACCTGAAGTGAAATAACCACTATTACTGTGGGTGGGCCATACAAAACGACAAAAACTTAAAGAAAAATTGCATATTTATAACTATATTCGGATGATATTTTAACATAGCTTAAGAATTTCTCCTTGGGGATGAATAAAAGTGATTCTGGTGCTGAAAATGTGTCTGTAAATGTCTTTGTCGAGGTTCAAGTATTGCACAAAACATGAATGGACAATAAAGCTTATCCCAGAAGGACAGACTATAACTTTATCAAAACAATTATACATTTTTCGATATACCTCCCACCTCAGTTTATAAGTGGTCCTTTACTGTTGTAGCTTTGCCCCATCACAGTCGACGCTCTGCTTCGCTCTGCTCAAGTCTTAGGTGTTTATTTTCCCGCTAACGTACGAATGAGATGAAAGTGAGAGAATAGCGGCTTTGGGGGTTCAGATCCTGACATGTTACCGTACACACTTAAATTCAACTTCACAGATGGATTGGAATAATTAACCCCAATTAAACTTTTTCTCTGTTAAATCAGCCGGCAGAAAAATGTGGATGTTAACTGTCCGCTCAGCCTGTGACACACACGTAAGACCCGTAACGTACTCGCACAAAGGCACCCACACAAATACATTGTTAGTGGGTGGCTGCCTCACATAGTTCAGCTGGAACATAAACATGTCTAATGCTAAGGGTAACAGAGGTTTCCGGGGCTCAGGCTTTAGGAGTCTGGGGGTGGGTTTGCATGACTCCACAGTTAAATATCTTACTTATCGTGTCAGGGGTGGAAATCAAAACAATAAAACTACTATATCGTGCAGCTTTATTGTTCTGAAGTGGAATTTAGTAGCTATTCTGACTGCAATATGAATATGAAATATACAGTCAAGTCTTCACACTTGCACACACCTTCAAAATTAGGACAATACGGCAAATATACCCTGAACTTAACCTGAACAAGACAAGGACTAAACCAGGACCAGAATAAGACCAAACCAGGTCTACATTATGTTTGAACTGGGCTCAAACCCGGACCAAATGAACCCCATGAAATAATTGAAAGAGAAAGAGGATTTTAGTGATATTATTCTATTTTTGTTTGTTTTTTAAAGTGTTCTATATCTAGAAACCAGTGCTTAGTAATCAGTTCTGCAGTGCCAATGACCTTTTAATTGAAACCCCTTTTTTGTGTTTCCCAGTTAAATAGCAACCTCTTTCTGCAGTACAAGTGTCAGCATTACACGTGGCAAGAATCCGTCTTTTGTGATAAATTGTCTTTTTGTCCTGCAAATGAAAGAAATTATGTTTAAAGACTCACACAAAGCAAAGGTCGTTCTAGTAAAGTTATGATTCATTTAATTACTTTTCAAATTGCACAAAATGTGAAATGGATCCATCCATCTTTTTGGGACACTGACATTTTCCTGTGAAGAATCATAGCAGTGTAAGTTGCTTCCGTATGTCTAAACACTCCCAGTGTGCTACAATTTCTAGTCAATTATAAACTGCAGTTCTCTTATTTCCTGAACACAGCTTCATCTGCCAACGTCAATACAATTTGGATGAAATTTTGCTGGTTGGAAAATAGATTTGTCAGTGAACAATTAGAGGGACCAGAGTCCATCCGTTCCACTGGGAAACATGCGGTTGTGATTTTAGGCAGGACCAGAACACCTCCACTTTGTGGAGTGTGTTTATCACAGCTAAGTGAGCATGCAGATCAGGACAGATAAAGGGCATGAAAGTGAAGTCTTTGTACTGACTGTGCTGCGAAAATTAAAAAAAAACAGAGGTGTGTAGTGTAGTATTTATAGTTTGATGATCCTTTGGGAGATGAGGAACACTTTTGTTGTAATGGTGATAATGCAATAACACTGTAATTATTCACCAGAAAATGACCTTTAAAGACTAAGCACAAATGGACAGTACCACCCAACATCAGTGGTGTCTGCAGACCCCGGGGGTCCAGCCTACACCTGGATCAACAGCAGCCCTCATCTCTGTGCAAAGAGAGCGTAACTTCAGACAGTCCCTGCACGGCTCCATATGGGACCATGAGTGGAACATGAGAAACCTTTGCATGTTTACTACATAATCCAACTCAATTAAGAATGTCCTTACATTTTCTAGTCTGGACGACTGAATTGTAGCAGAGCCAACTTTACTCCTTAGATTTCTCAGTTCTTGCTCTCACACCACATTCCGACCGTGACTCACCATTTCACTTTCAGTATGTATCAGACACATGTTAAAATGTGGCCATCCATCGCTCTTCATTTAAAGCTAAATGTAGGTGTTTTGCAGTAATACACAAACCTCCTTAAAGTTTCAGTTTCATTGCAGTTGTAGAAACTATATCCATACTCAATGTTTCACTTTCATTTAACATTCACCATAGTGACGGTCTAAAATCATCGATGTGTGTATCACATGTTGCACCAATGAAATTTCCCCATGTGGGACAATAAAGGAATATCTTATCTTATCTTATCTTACATCTTCTGTGTGTGGGGTTGAACTCCCTTCACTTTCCCTTCCCCTTCTCGCACAAGTCTGTGTTGCCATCTAGTGGCCCTCTGGAGAACTTTGAAAGGGCACACTGATTATATGTCTTGTAAACCCAGTTCACCCCAGTGGTTACAAAGCTGTGGGCTGTTTCCTCACACTGAAAACAACGGGACATTCTCTCAGCTGAGGCCAGGGCAGAAATGGATCAGAACACAAATAAAGAGAGGCAGAGTGAGCGACAGAGGATTGTTTGGTGTCCAAGCCTGCTGAGCTTATAGTGGAATGTGGATTCATGAAAAATGGCTTATTTGACATATCGAGTATGTGTTTCTTTTTCCCCTCCCAAATTAATTTCTCTGTGCTTGCCCTTCTCGCTTTCTTTCATTATGTGTCAGTGGGTGTCGGAGCGCTCGAGCTGGAGGGAGATACCCGTGCGTCTGCTCTGAGCCGCCTGGGTCATACCTCGTCGCTGAAGAGAGGAGGCAGCCTGCGAACACCTCGACCCAGCAGTAAGACGCACATCGACCTCTTAACTTCCTATCCCACGCACTACACTATGACCACTCCACGAGGGGAATCACAGAACATGTGTAAAATGTGAAACCAGTGACTGTCCTTTTACATCAAGTATACAGTAAATGTACACAATGTTTCCAAGAAATGACAAACAGTTTAAAAGACACATGCTTATTTAGGACATAATTTACCCCCTTTCTCTTTGCAGCCTGGAGGTTTGAAACACCTCAGCAGGTACAATTTGTGGAAAAGTTGTCAGATGTTGTGATTGGTCAGCTGCCGAACTTCTGGAAACTTTGGATCTCATATGTCAATGGAAGTCTGTTTAGTGAGGTAATTAATCCTACCAACGTTCACATCAGAGGACTGCAATTTGCATTTAGTTGGTGTAATGTCTGTATTTTTTCCAGACTGGAGAAAAATCTGGACAAGTGGAAAAATCCAAGAAAAATGCCAGGCAACGACAAAGCGACTTCAAGGTTCTCAACTTCTGTTCTTTTTCTAAAAATAAAGAAATCTGACCACTTACTTTTAGGGCTGTAATGGACTAAAAAAGAAAATAAAGACTTGTACATTGATTAGTCGACTGAAACACTCAAAACTACCTTTTATAATCCAACCAAACATGCATTTATCATAAGAAGAGATAAAAAGGAAGAATAAATTCACAAATAATTCCCAAATCTCCAGCTAACTCACTTCCTTTTATAATCCCAATAAAACCATTTGACAAATAATAAAAATAAAACCATCGACCGGCCTTTTGACTGACGGACTCAAGGCTTACATTCCTACTTACTTGAACTTTTTGTGTGTAGAAAATGATACAGGAGGTGACCAATCGGCTGGTGAAGCTCATCCGAGGGGCCCTGCTCATTGGCACGCTCCCGCCACACGAGCAAAGCCTTTACGGAGGCTGGGAAAACAAGGCAGAGCTGACGGGACAGTGGATGACGCAGGTTATACACACCGCCAGGTAAGAGGGGGTGAAACTGGCGGGAATGAATACCTCAGATCGTTTAGATTTACTGTATTTCTCGGATTATAAATTGCACCTTTTTTCATAGTTTTGGCCAGGGTGCGACTAATATTTGTTATTTTCACACTTGCAACCTTATTTCATACTCCAGTGCAATTATATTCGTTTTTTCTTCTCTCTTATGCATTTTTTGGCTGGTGTGACTTATACACCGGTGCGACTTTTAGTCCGGAAAATACGGTACGTGTCAGACAAAAGTGAAAGGCCAAAATGCAGGGATATCACTTTATAAACTTGTCTGAAAGATTACTACATCAATTTGTTCCTTTTTAGTTTTGCTTTTTGCAGAACTTTGAGATTGTTTTTTACAATAACAATATACTGGATATGCAAAAGTTTCAGAATGACGTTGACGTTTGTATCGATAATTCTATATAATGCCTCACTTTGTTGAGTAGAAATGTCTTCTAAATGTGTTCTACTGAAAAATATGGATTTAATTAAGATACTTTTGGTTGTTTATAAAATTGTGAAGTTGTTATACCAAAGAGGGCAAAGAGTGACATTGTTTTTGCTCTAAGAAACATTGGATTTTCATATATTTATATATGAAAATCCAGTGTTTTAATCCAAAATTAAAGATTTATATATATAATTTAAACATCAACTATATTTCATATAGTTGATGTTTAAATTAGAATGGGATTTTTATGTGCCTCTCATACCAATAAAGCATTGGATTTCTTTATTGGACAGGGGTTGTCATGACGCTCTATCAGCGCTGGAGATACCGAACGATCTGCTCCAAGTAATCCAGGATCTTTTGGTGGATCTGAGAGTGCAGTGTCTCGTGGTGACACTGCTCCACACCACTGAAGGTTGGACTGGAATTCCATTTAAAATATGGCTGAATGCTTTTGCTTTGTATCGTTTTATAAATAGATTTAAATAAAAACTATGATTTGCCACATATGCTATAAGCTGCCTTTAAACTTTAAACAAGTATTAGTATTAGATTTTATTGGTCCACGCTCATATCGTCGAGGTGTGTGAGTCCGTACAGTTTATTTTCAATAGTTTTCTCAAAAGTTAAATCAAGTTTTGTGATACTAAAAAGGAAATGTGATTTGTCATGGTTATTTTGAGAAGAATAATTTTTTCTCACTTCGTACTTCAGCCAAAATGTGGTCTCGGACAATCTTCAGTGACGCGCAATTGGTTCGAAACCAAACCGTGTTCTCTCAGGTTTAATTGCTTCGTATCTAAATCAATCTAATATTTTACCAATTTTGTTTTTTGCAGACATTAAGAGACTGGCCGAGAGGGAAGACTGGGTAGTTGATAACGAGGGGATCACCAGCCTAGTAAAAGATAACTTATTTTTTGATCTGTACTATTTAATGTTATTTGTTAAATGTCTGTCATGACTTATTTTTCCTGCAGCCCTCACAGTTCGAACAGTGTATGATCCAAATGTTGCAGTCTCTCAAAGAACCACTGGAAGTCAAACCCGTAGAGACAAATGTAAGCATCCATGGATTGTTTTTTAGTTCATTAAACTAACTTCTCTTTGATAATCTCAAATAGAAGTAATTTAAATTCAGGGTCAAAAAACGTTAATATTGTGAACATTCTGCAGGTGTTGCTTGTAGACCAGGTTCAGGACCAGGCCACAGAGCTCAGTGTGACAATTATGAAGGTAAATACTCTCTGTAATCATACTTTACATCACGCCTCAACAATATTTTTCGACAACAAGAAGTCTGTAATGGTTTTCTTCTCAGGTCTTTATCAATTGCTTGGATAATTTGAGCACTAAGACTGATGCAGAAATTAACGCAACTCGGTAAGTACATTTTAACGCCCTGCACATATAAAGTGTTGGTGTAAAGAACGCTTAAGAAATACTTGTGTTCTCAAAGCAACGTGGCTGTAGACCTGTCGTCTCCAGACCGCTTCAGTGCCATTCAGGAGGACTTCAACCCCACTGCTGTAAGTTGAACTGTTGTATTATTTCCTGTCACTGCTCTTGTAAATACAGCTGAAGTGCCTCTGATGATCGCTGTCATTGTCACTGATGCGTGGGTTCTACTCGTGTAAACCACAGTCTTTTATCAGTCTGTTTCCTGGATGGACAAGAAACAGAGATGTCCTAGTTTCCTGTAAGCTGTTCAGATGTTGGTGAGGAGGTTAGAGCATTGAGGAGGAGACGAACCAGGGTGTGGGTATGTTGCTTCTTGTAAAGGGAAATGGAGCAAGGTGCATACAAGGGAATTCCCCAAACTAAACCCATTATGTGTGCCATAGGGGCAACGCAGCCAGAACTGACAGTCTGCGCAGTCTGCTGACCTGAGTTTATACTCTTTATGAGCTTTCACCAACACTATATTAAATACTAACGGTCACTTTTCTGGGGTTACGAGTGTTTTTATTTCACAAAAATGCTTTGACAACCGTGCATTCTCACTGAGAGTGGTCCCCTCTCCACAGATCTAAACTGTAACTTGGCCAGTGTCGTCACCTGCTTTAGTTTAATGCCATACTGTGAAACATTTCAAGCTAAATGATAACATCTCTATTGATGGTTTTCAGCCTCCTGATGAATTTTGAGTTGACTTGACCATTCAAAAGATAGAATATTCATTCATTTTCTACCGTTTGTTCCCGTTTGGGGTCGCGGGTGACTGGAACCTATCCCGGTGACTTTGGGCCTTAGGCGGGGCACACCCTGGACAGGGGCCAGCTCGTCACAGGTTAAGATAGAATATTTATTGCCAAAGCAATAAACGAAAAGCTGATGGTGGGCAATGTGCGCCAAGAAAATGTACACAACAAACTGATTCTTATCCTAATGGCAGGGATCAAACTCACCTTCAGAGTAATAGTGAGCGTCTCCATTGAAGTTACTGCTGCGCTAATAAGCTTGTAGAAGTCAGAATCTGTCAATTACTGGTCATTGGTGATCAGGCCGCAGACCTTAGTCGATTAATCGGTGGATGGCCTCTTGGTCGACTGAAATCTGTAGTAGTCAACTTCATTATTTTTGTAAGATTTTAAAGTATTTATATTTACAACAGCAGAAGGCATGTCGTGAGTCAGCTTGAGATGTGGGTGTAAATTGTGAGTTTCTGTGAGAATTGCAACTCTTCACTTGTAGTTTTCTGTATAAATATTTGTAATTGTGTGATCAAATATAGTCTGGTCTTGTCAGTCCACTCGGGGTACATATATATGGTCAGATTCTAGAGAAACATTATAGGTTTGAGAGTTTTAGTTGCCTAATCCAGTGGTTCGCAACCTTTTTCAGGCCACACCCCATGTTTGGTTTTATTTTGAGCTATAGATCCAGATAAATTAAAACATAGTCAATAAATACTACAGAAATTTGCTAAATATTTTGGTTTATTTCCTCTGTTCAGCTCACTTTCAGTTCAGCAATTACAATGTCGTGCTCTATAAGTTTGTCTTTCATCTTTTTCATGACTCTTAATGGCGTTGGTGACTTCCTGTTTGCGCTGCACATTGTCCTGTACTGCAGTATTATAAAGCGAATATCCTAATGTGCTTTGAGTCGATCTTCCAGCTGGTTTTCTTTCTTTTGGGGAGTATCGTTGACCTTTTTTTATTCCAAGTCTTTTGTTTCTCTCCATGACTCTGCAGCTCGGCGAGCAGTTTGAGCTGTAAATGTTTCTGTGCTGCAGTCTTATAAAGATAGAGGATGTCCTTGTGTGCCTTTTTAATTTGCTCTTCCAGCTGGTTTTCTTTCTTTTGGAAAGTAACATTGGCCTTTTAAAACTCTTGGTCTTTATCTTTGGCAAGACTTTCCTGAGTCTTTAGCTTCTGGTCCAATGACTTGGGGACTTGGACCGGATTTTCAAGCTTGGCAGTCACTCGATCCAGCGGCTCATGGAGATCCTTGACCAGAGCGCTCTCCTCAGGGAAGCAAGTGGCTGGACCAGGGTGTTTTCCTCTGGGTGTGAGGGGGTGTGGATAGTGGGCCTCGGGCTCTGTTGGTGTGGGTCGTCCTCAGACGTGTGAAGAGGGCTTCATGGTGATAATACTCGAGCTATTCTCGTGTGCTTTCAGCAGTGGACTGAGCAGTTGTGAACCTAACAACCTTCTGTGAAGTGCCATGGCAATTAACTGTTCATAAAAGAATTAATAGAATGATAGATCTTAAAAGGGGATGCAGCGTTTACCAAGATAAATTACATTGTAAACCAACAAATAATAATCTACATTTACCACTGCATTTGAAGGATGCCGAGCCTTGTTTAAGACTATATCACAATTTTTTATTTTCCCCATATCATCTTGGGTCTCCCTGAAATTATTTTGCGACCCCCCCCCAGGTTGAGAACCACTGGCCTAAATGCACAGAGCATGTCTTTAGTCGACCACAGCCGGACTTGGTAACTTTATCCTTATTAGACAATAGAACTTTGTGTTTTTCTTGTAGGAACAGCGTCTGCTCGTCATTCTCAGTAACTGCCAGTATCTGGAGAGACGCACCTTCCTGAACCTTGCAGATCACTTTGAGAAACACGGCTTCACAGGGACTGAAAAAATCACCCGGGTCAGTATTAAAGTAACACCTATTGTTTTATGTAAATCTGTTTGGAGTTTTCAATGTTGATGAGAAATTCTCTCTCTACACGAAATATGACTCGATTTCTCTCCAATCTTAAAGGTCAACCTATACTCGCAACTACACACACAAACAACTGCACACAATGACTAATAGTTGATTCACAAAGCAAACTGTGTCAAGAAGAAGAATCCCCGGTAGTAATAGTAACTGAACAAATTGTGTCACCTTTTTATTTATATTTCACTACCGATAATTGACCTGTCTGAATTTGAATTTAATCCCAAAATCTATGTATTTTTGTATTGTTGAACTTAAATAAATAAATGTTATTTATACAGGTGAGTGTGGAAGCAGTCAGAGAGTTGGACAGAAGCCTCTTTGATGCCTACATTGAGAGACGTGCTGACCCCATCGCCGGGGCCCTTGAGCCTGGCATTTATGCAGGTTACTTTGATTGGAGGGATTGTCAAGCGCCAACAGGTAATATTAAGTAATTAAAGATGTACTAAGGGTTCAATACTCCATACAACTGTGTTACTTATATACACATCTAAAACACAGTTTCAACTCCCTAAAGTGCTGTGCATATTAAAGATGCAATTACAAGGTTGTAACATTCCCACAATAATAATTGTAGACTAGTTCTGATGTAGATCCAGAACATTCTAATTCTGTCCTGTTCATGTGTTTTTGTTGTCGGTATTAATAATGACAAAAAATAACAAAATGAAGGCCTTCTTATTATTTAGTGCTTTTCCAGATGATTGTGTGCGTTGTTCATTCACTCCACACTTGGTGGTGAACTACATCTGTAACCACAGCTGCCTTGTGGCAGACTGGCGGAAGCGAGGCTGCCAGTCTGCACCATGGGCCCCTCCCATCACCCCCAACACTCACACACACCAGATTCATACTAGGCAATGTGTGAAGAAGTGTCTTGCCTAGGAACACAACAGCAGATGTTCAACAGGTGGAGCTCAGGCATTGGTGGTATTGATACTACTGGTAGTTCTAATGAGTGTTTTTTATATATATATATATATATATATATATATCTGTTTTTTTTATTAATTTCTCTCTTGTGGGACAAATAAAGATTATCTTAGCTTAGATACTGAGTATCTACTTTAGTTTTACTATTGATTGGGGTTTTCAGCAGGGAAAAATGCACTGCATCTACAATAAAGGACTGGACTGATATTATTGACAATTTTGACAGACTTTGGACCAGGTGAGACTCTTATGCTGTGATTTTGTTTCTTTGAATATGTTTTTTACTCTCTGGGTCTGTTCTGTGTTTAATTAAGAAACACACTGTATATGCTGTTTGAGATAAAGTCATATTTGGTTTTGTGGGTTGCATGCTAAAGTTCACCTTTTAGAGTGTGACTGTGGGTGTCTGTAAAACTTTCCCGTGTGCAGCAGGGTCTTGCAGGGGTCCCAGATGATCCATTCCCCTAACCATACTCCCCCCATGCTCAGGAGTGAGCTGTGGAGTTGTTGAATATCATAAAAGAGAAGGTGCTTTGTTGTTCCTGAGTAGTAGCACAAGTGAAAGAGGAACATTTTGGAGTCCAAACCACACTTAGGATATGATACCTCTGCACGGTGCACCCATTCAGTGTAAAGAACGAGTCAAAACATTAGAAATATATTTTTGTCCTCCTTGTTTCTTGTTTTTCTTCATAACACGATTTTCTGGATCCTCTTTTTGTTCACATATTTAGGTGTGAGAAACTACTTGAAAGAAGCCCTAGTTAACATCATTGCCGTCCATGCTGAGGTAATGCAGACTACGTTAGATACATGGGAAGTGATTTAATATATAGTTTAAAATATGTTGTTTTCTCATTCAGGTTTTCACGGTTTCCAAAGATCTGGTTCCAAGGGTTTTGTCGAAAATAGTGGAGTCGGTTGCAGATGAGATGTGCCGCCTCATGCAGTGCGTGTCCTCTTTCAGCAAAAACGGAGCCCTTCAGGTACACACTTTTAATCATAACAAGACGCGAGACTCCAATGTTAACCATAACATTTGCAGCATTTAGTTGTTTTTTCATCATCTTTTTTCTTTTGATTCACAGGCACGTCTGGAAATCTGTGCTCTGAAAGATGCCATTGCTGCGTACCTAAACTCAAAAAGCAAGTAAGTGTCCCACATAAAGTGACCGGCTGGCCTGCAGGAACCCAAGTGCTGAGAGCGTTTATGGTTTTCAGTGTCATGGTCATAAATCTTAACAGTCACACATCCCTGACTACAATCCCTTCCCCTTATTCTGCTTGGGTTTTGGAAAGGAAGTGAAAGTAATATGGTTGTTCTGTATGCATGCTCTGCAGCCTGGATGTACGTGAATGCGTGCATTATTGACCTGCAAGAGCGACGCAAAGTCACCCAAACCGAACTATGAATCTTTAATTTTGACTCTTATATGTTGATATATTATGTTCTTTATTTTATTACGATTACACAAGCCCCCTTTATACATTTGCTTGTGTAAAGTTATCATTTACTTGCTCAGAGTTGTGTTTTTTTTTTTTAATTGATTTTGCATTTAAAGACACCACATAGTGCACTCAAAACATCAAAACAATATAATCATATATTACATAAACATATACGCATTTATATACTGCTACACGTACACGTATATACACATCAGGTTGCTGTAACCTTGCTACCCACACATAGAGTTGTGTTTTGATTGGTTTATGCTTGTTTGAGGAATCCTATTGAGGCTTTAGTGCTCACAAATTTCTGTTTTCACTTACCTCCCATCTCCGCCCTCTTCTTTGTACTTGTGATTATTCAAATTCTTCAGCATCTGGAGGAAGTCAATGGACCTGTTTCTATTATTAGCTGTTTTTAGATTGATTTTGATTCACAATGAACAAAATTATGTTCTGGTTTAATACAAACTACACAAAAAATAATAAGTCAAAAGTACCTCAACTTCCTCGACAGGCATCTGCAAAACATATTGATTACTAGATTACTTTTGCACAGTTTCTTGTTCATGTAGTCGGTCCAGTGAAACTCTAAATTGAGCTGTATTTCTGTTTACAGCGTGAGCTTCAAACTGGCCCTGGAGACCCTTCCACAGCTTCACAGCGGTGGTGATAAGAAGTAAGTGATTCTCAATAAAACAGCCTATCCGCCAGTATCTTACAATGTCATCTGTTCATATCATTCGATTGTATTGTGCTAGGTTACTGGAGGAGCTGCTGAACAAGTTTAAGAGCTCCATGCAACTGCAGCTCACATGCTTCCAGCCCTCGTCGGTTCAGCCTGTCAAGAGATAAACTACACGGCTCAATACCGCACTTCTAAACCCTCAAACGTCGGTTATCTTCACCAGAGTCGTTACTGCTCACCACTTTGAATTTCACAGTGAATGAGTGGATTTTATTGTTACCGTGCAGGACAGTCCCAGGTTTGTGGGTTATGCTAATCATTGTAAGGCCACTCACATCCGTCAGACGTGTCAGTAAATGTCCACAAACGTGTAATAAATCTGAATAAATATGTATGTCACTGTTATTGCTGATGTTATTCTCTTTTGTAAATGAGCGATAGAGAGCAACATGTTCAAATGTTTCAAACAGACTGAATTAACGTTAAATATATTGTTGCACTGCATGTCGGTCGGATGGTCCCGGTTTGCAGTGATCCGTGTCGACAGGTAATCATGTTAGATTTTAAAACCCACTTCCTCCTTTCATGGTTTGAAAACCAGCTTTACACCAGTTCTGTCTTAACTTGTTTCACAAACTCTTTGGCCCGTCACTAGTTCTCATGCATGCCTTTTATAACACAATTTTAAAACAGCTTTTTAAGATGGTAAAGTGAAGCCGGGTGAATCACACTGCCAAAGATAAAATGTTTTGGATGAAGATGGCATGAAGCTGTGTGAAATTTTTTTTTTTTTTTTTTTTTTTTTTTAAGTCGCAAAGGCCCTACCTAGGGAGAAAATACAGAAGTGAGTTGGCTAACGCAGCTTCAAGTGCCTGCAAAAACCCTTGAGTACACAGGGACTTTAGCCTATAATTCACACGCAAGTAAATTAGGTCCAACGCATTGAAATAATACAAAAAGAAAAACTGCTTTGACTCAACAATCTGTGACTAAAGAGTCAGTTAGTCACCAGAGTGCAGCTCTGTCGTTGATAAGTGACAGTTTTGAGTGCACTCCCTGCATGACTAAGCGTTTAGCCTGCCTGTCGCATTCATCTGTGGAGCTCCTCTCGTGCTCGCCCGGCATGTGACCATATTGGTTACGGGCTTATGGTTACAGGGACGAGGGCGTTGTCAGGGTGCGGGTGACGGTCGTTTTTTTTTTGTCCCACTTTAGAGACGAGCTCCCAGACTCCAGAGTGGTGAGACTAACTTACCGCCCGTTATGCCGTTGGCGTCTAGGGCAGCAACGAAGCCTCCCCATCCCTGTCAAGTGGTTAAAGTGTGTTTGTCGAATGTAGATGTTATTGTTGTGGCAGGTCCATCGACTAAAGCTAGACAGACTCTGACTAACTCTGCTTGAGGTTGAGGAAAAGCACAAAGCGCAGGCTACATGTGGTTTTCAGGGGAAATGACCCTGAAACGTTCTTTCAAGAATCTAATCTTTCTAATACCCAATCAAATCTCGATATACTTCTGTTTATTGTTGTCTATTGTAACGCATCTCTTACAGCATCATTTGGTCTGGTTCCCATGAAGGGGAAAGCCAAACTACCGGTAGATGTTTTGGTGCTCTGCGTTCTAAACTTAGCTCTGTCCACCCACATTCATTCACAAATTGGGTTCAAAGAATAAAACCTTATCCGTTCTTCGCCAGCTCTAGTTTACTGTAACAGCAGGCGTGTCGAGGGGAGTTTTGAAGTAATCCCCAGTGAATTCTGACACATTTAGATATTGGGTTTACACATTTTACATAGTTTCTTCTAGAGATGGTATCAAAATGCAGGCAATATTGTGAATGTTTGAAGATATGCAAAACTTTGAATATCGAGTGTATAGTTTATTATAGAAAATGCTGCAAAGAGAGAACAAGGGAAAATGTGATGGTATAAATTTAAAAATAAGGTTAAAAGTGGTTCTGCTCTTTTTGTAATGCATTTGTTAAACATTTCACTTCTGTCTTAATAATAAAACCTCAACTAATACGTTTAAAGACATATTTCATCCCATTTCTGTTAGATTGACATGAGCTTGTCTGTATCGAGATATTCATTTTTTGACAATATCACCCACCGGTATTTTAATTTAAAAAAAAATCATTCACATCTTAATTTAGTTTTGATTTTCTTTTAATTGCCTTCATGTCCAGACATTTCCTGCACTTTGTAACATTACTCGTCACTGTACTTGTAGCTGTAACTCGTAACTGCTATGTTTGCATTTTCCCGTCTTTCTCGTAAATTGTTCGTTCGGCGGTGAAAAATGCCCCAATGTTTTCCAGAGAAGTGGTGAAGCGTCTGTAAGAGAAGCGAGGAAGCCCTGACTCGAGCAGCAGAGCACAAAGCCATTCTCCTCCTCTGTCTTTCCTCTGATGTCATCTCTGTTTATGATCGTGCATCTAACCACACTTCCTCTTACAGTTTGGGCACCGTAGCCGTTTATTGCTGGTTGTCTTTACAGCAGTGTCTATGATACATTTCTCAGATTATCATCAGAAAATTGATATGTGATACAAATTTACAAAGCTTATAAGGTTCCCTGAGCCAGTTCACTCATTCAGTACAGTCAATTTTGGAATAGTGTCTCGTAAAAATGTAAAAATATATACAAAAATATAACTTAAGAAAACAAGGCGACAACAAGGTTCAAGCACCAAAGACATCACATTTGTTGAAATCTTCAAAAGGCTGTAATGTTAAGCCAGTTTGGTAATCTGTCCTCCTTTTTGAGACTCATTCACTTCCACTGGGGAAACATGTCATGGGCAGTTTTCTATGTACGCCATGAAAAGCCAGACGCTCGATTATATTTACATCGGTCTAATACTGTCCATATTCCCCGCTTTCCAGTCGTTTTGTTCAGTCTCTTGGCTCGGTAGCGTTCAGTCCTGCAGGCTGCTGCTGCTGTGGTGATGCGCGAGGGGTCTTTGGAAGTCTTCTGGATGATGAATGAGCTCGGCCAGTCCCGTGTGCTCGTATCCGCGGAAATAATGGCTGCTGGTCTGTTGTGTGTAGTACAGGAGCTGACGGGCGAACAGAGGCTCCACCTGGACGTGCAAAGAGGCTGTATTTAGTTTGATGTGAGATCACTCCATTTGTACAGCTGGGTTTACCATTACATACATTTTTTAAAGCTAAATTATTTGTTTGGCTGAATATAATGGGGCAAATAAACCTGTCACCTATTGATTATGTTCAACATGTGGGAATTTTGACACTGATTCCTGCCCCCAACAAGGATCTACTACAACCTGAAAACAACCGTCTACTGCAGTGATTTCATGCTGGTGGAACTGTGGTTGTAAAGTTTGTAATGCATTTGAACATTGGAAACAGAAGTAGTGGTTTACAAAACTTTCACTTCTTTTGTTTCATTTTTTATAATTCTGCTCACTAGTTTCAGGCAGTATTTATTTTGGATTGTGAGAGAGAGACTGACTATGATGTGGTGCATGTAAAAGCACCGGAAAGGGCCGTGTCTGACCTGGACTGTGAGGGACCCTCTTTGTCTCCGTGGATCCAGACACTCGTCCCCGAAACTGAGCAGCACCTGGAAGCGAGGCAGCGGCCGCCCATGGAGCCCGAGACTCTGGAGCTCTGAAAGGCACAAAAGTTCAGACAAATTCAGAAGAACCTCTTTAAGTGGTATGACCTTTGGGGCAGAACTCACTGGAAAGTCCTGTAACATTTTGTATGCAAATACAATTAGCGCTCAGGCTGCCAGATGATTGATGTTTAGGGCATGTGGGTGGAATCTGAGCGTGTTTCTGAGCTCATGTGACTTACTCACCTAGTTTGAAAAGTCACTTAGCAGATGTGTGATGACTCAAAATGGCCTAGTTTTTGTAAAAATGTTACAACTCTATTGCAGCAGATATGCCAAAGACGACTTTGAGCTGATAGAATTTCCGGACTTTGCTGCTTTACCTGTGAGGAATTCCTGGGTGTGCAGCAGTCGACACGGGACGTCCCGCTCCAGCTTGTTGGGCTTGTCCCCGTATGAAGACTGTCCTCCTTGCCAGTAGACTCTGCTCTGACACAGCCTCTGAGCATACAGTCCGTCAGAGCCCATCCACAGCAGCACCCCTTGGTCCATGCTGGACGAAGGGCTGGGTGGGCTCTCCTCTGGGGTGCTCTGGGGTGACATACACCTGTCGGGGAGGGGCACCAGCTCTGGTCCTCCTGGGGGCAGGAAGTGCTTTTCTTCTGGGCCGCACGGTGTAATGTGGCAGCCTTTTACACTAGCAGTGGTCACCTCCCTGACCAGTATGTCCCGGTAGAACACACACACATGAAGACGGGGGTCTGTGTGGGGAAAAGGGCATGTTTAGCAGATCAAACCATTTAGACACTTACAAATTGTGTCAATGAATAAAACATGAATATTATTGTATTTTGTGCCTATATTCATGAGTATCACAGTATTCCCACTTGTACATAATTTGTGTTATAGTGTAATATAAGCATAAATAAACAGTCATTCTCCAGTGCAGGTACCTGTGAGGGGCTCTGCAGGTCTCATAGGGTCCAGACCAAAGGGTAACTGCTGCCCATCAGTTGGACCATATGAATAGATAGAAGCTCGTATTTGGTAACCTACACAGAGAGACGGGCAGTTTAGAGGACGGGACAAAGTGTTACTCTGTCGTCATAGTGATGAGGCCGTGTCCGTACCGTTGTCCATGGGAGGAGCTGCTGTCCACGGCAGGCTGTGTGGCGGGCAGGGACACTGGGCGTAGGACAGCTCCTGCTCCTGACAGTAATCTCTCCATCCACAGTCTGAGGAAGGCATGTACGGCTGCATCTGCAGAAACACGACTGTCAGCTTTTCCAAATCGCTTTGCACGCTTTTAAGTTTAATACAAGCCATCCCAATATTACATTTACAACTACAATGTCTCTAATACTTTGAAAACAGTTGTGTCTGATCAATTCTTATATTGTAAAACTGCTCTATATTATGACATGCACCAGTAGAAGGGAAGATGCGGAAAAATTAAGATTAAGTTTTATAGGCAGTTTTATAGGCGGTTCCTTGTACTGCATTTGTACACTGACAGTAATCACTCATACTGTGTTTCTGTGTCAGAGCGCCCCGTCCCGCGTGAGTGCACCCCTCATTCATTTCTGTGTATGACGAGCACCTGAGTCTGCAGGCCGGCATACGGAGACTGCACAGGATACAACATGGGGCTCAGGGGACTGTCCTCCGGTCTGGGCCCTGAAAGAGCACAAACTCATGAACAGAAGCAAGGGCTGCAGCAATGAGAGTCAATCTGATTTACTAAACACTGGGTTTCTCCAGCACAAACTGTGATTATTCAGTTTCATAAGCTAAGAATATAAACATTCAGTAAGTTTTGAGCATCATTTTAAATGCAGGAGTTTAAGCAAAACTTCAACTCACTAAAATGATCAACATATAATTGGAGATTTAGCCAAAAAAAAAGACTGAAAAAAGACAAATTAAGTGCAAATTAGACTGAATAAAGTGTCCCAATGTGCACATGTCTAAGCTTACTTTTCTTGGCCCCCTCCGGGATGATGCGGTACACTTTGTAGGGGTCTGAGATGTCCAGCTGGCTGCGCTCCACGAGCTCCTCGAAGTCATTGCTCTTGTTGAGCGCGCAGCGCAGGCGCGTCTTCCAGGTCGGTGGGTCCGGTTTGTCGATGCCCTCACGGAACTTCCCTTTGAACAGGGCCCAGGCCTGTGGACACAGGGTTAAACACGTTTAGACTGAGTTAAGACTATGGTCACACGGCACCGGGAAATATGCACCGTGATGAAGCGTTTGACAGGTTTAGAGCATCCATGGGGAATGCTGGGACGTCCCATGGGCCGTGCCCGTGCCATGGGCCGGTGCCATGATGCCATGGGCCGGTGCCTGTTCGTTCCCCTCCACTTGGGCTGCAGTGTGCCCGTTACAGAAGATGCTCTGTTGTTTCCTTACTTTAAAAAGCGCGGCATCCTCGTCTCTGTTGTAGTCCTGTTTGCCCGCGTGTTTCCAGGGGATTCTGAAGATGCTTTTCTCGTCGTTCTCCCACACGAGGCCCGGGTACTTGCCACTGTCCACTTGGTCAATGAGCCATTGGCGCAGTTTGCCGTTCCCGCTGCTGCCGGAGCTGCCGTACTCCACATCAGAGTTCATATCCACGTTATGGGCCTGAGGAACGCGCTCACGTTTACAAACTGCTTCTCCTACAACTTGACCTTTCCACTGTGACTGCGGAGATGGCTTTACCTGAAACTCGAAACCAACACGATCAGTCCGAAAGTGTTGATGATGAGGCTCGTGCGCTTAAAAGCCTTGTCCCGGGGCGGTGCCACAGAGATGCTGAAGGGGACGCACCTGACGCAGCGCGCGCTCCGCACACACTGCGTCTGCGCAGCGCTTCAGTGAAACACTGGGGGA